>NC_143014.1:299927142-300232142 GCF_055824585.1 Amblyomma mixtum
ACCAGCTGCCTGGCTTTGCGCCTCACCTTGACTGGCCCGTCCCACTTTCATCCTGTCAGCAGCTGTAGCTGTTTGTCGGCGTGCTGCTCGATTTCTTTTTCAGCTGAGGACTCATTTTCCAGCTGAGGGCAGAGAGGTTTGGTTTTTAGTGGGATTCAGTAGTAGACCTCAATGACAAAGATTCTAGACAAATTCAGTCCTCCACCTGGAGTCGATCCCAGTGGCGCTGCAGCTGTTGTCCATGTGAATGCACCCTTTGGAGCCCTTGTGGATTAGTAAAGACGTATCATGCCGTTCTTTTCCTTCTTTTCTGTGCAGCACACAAGGAACGAAGGTCGACTCCCTGGACGGCCTGGGCGAAATCGGCCATCGCTACTCACCCCAAAGGGAAACAAAGTGCCGTTGTCTACTTTTTTTTAAAAAACGCTTATTGTCTTCAATTGGGCCAATACTGTTCGAGAAAAAAAAATGTTAATAGTAGTAATAAAAATATACGATTGCCATATTCTTTTCGATATATTTTTCTTCCAACACTCATGTAATAAACAGAGGAGGCGAAATGGAAAAGACGCCCTTCCATGAGACGTCAGTACACGTTGGAGAACCATAGGTGGTCGAAATGAACCCATTCAGGCGTTTTATTCACAAATGTGCACGTAGCACTGTCACAGCTTTTAGCGAGAGTGACCTACCCATAAGAGCGATTGATTTGTTTCTTAGTAACCTAGAAACATTCTTAGTTAACTGCGGCGTAATTCAGGCGATGTAGCCAGCTCAGTAATTTCACAAAAATATCAGCATCAGCAACGCATATGCTTAAACATTGCCATTAAGACTTATTTGGCCATTTTATTTTAAGTTTGTGGCCATAAGGGCAGCTTAAAAAAATGTTGCTCTGCAGCATAAACCTCACATCGCCTATGCGAGAAATATGAGCGGTTAACGGCGAACGGTAATCTTTTGCCACCAAGATTTGGGTAGGTACGCCGATATGTGCAAAGCAACTTGGTTGAAATCAAGTGCATGCTTCCTATGAGTGCCTTCCCGCGCTGCACTAAGGAAGAAATGTGTGCATTTTCGGGTTTGCTAGCATTTTTGTATACAATATTTTTTGTGTGCAAAGAATTGTGCGCATTTATGTACACAAAGAAAAGGCTGCAGGGACTAGAGACTCGTATGCAGAAAAAAATATTCTATGCTAGATCGGGGACCATTCCGCACATATGACTTATCATGGAATTTCCTCAAGCCATGACTTCATTCGCTTCTTCCCTCACATATTGGCTGAACGATAATAGTTAGGTTCTGTTAATTCGTTCTCAACTCAATGTGCGGAATGGTCCCCTACAAATGGTCCCGGTCTCAGCTCCAAAATAGGAAAGATGACTTATCATGGAATTTCCTCAGGACAGGACGTCGTCCGCTCTTCGTTCACACATTGGAAGGTGGGTGAAGCATAATGGTCATGTTCTCGCAACTTGTTCTCCAGTAACTGTCCTATTCTGGAGCTGAGACCACATTCAAAAAAGGCACCTGGTTTAAACCAGTTGAAGTCATATGACTGTACCTGGTGGCGAACTTTGCTTTCCCAGTATGATTCACATTCCATGTTAGCTCCGAAGGCCTGGTGTACAAACCAATTGGACTTAATTGCCCGCAAGAGATACCATTTTGTCCTGTTCGCTTTGAGTTATGTATAGTTTCTCCTTATTTTTGTCGCAGACAGGGGGCTGTTCCATAACACCGTGCGAAAGTCAACAACACATACCTTCAAAACTTGCATAGTCTGCCTGGAATTAGACGGTGTACAAGATGAAGGCCCTCCCCACATGTGTAGCGCCCTCGTATATCGAGCCTCAGGAAGAGGTTCACTAACACTTATTGTGTAGCCCTACGCATCGAAGTGCGGTGGCATCGAAGTGTTCAAACTAGGCGCCTACAATTTAAGAGTTCCTAAAATGAAACTTAATCTATACTGCCTCCATCTTTACCATATGGCGTTCTTTACAGGCGAGAAGAAATCGCACCTCACATATAGTCAAATTCGGCGCGGTTATCTCTAGGGCAAGGAGTAAGCAGAATCTGTTCATGAGCGCGCCGTATGCATGTTCTGAAGTAAGAGCAGCCAAGCACAATGCATTGTTTTTGTCGTATATGCGATTTATTTCATCTTTCGGTTTAGTGGGCTGTTTTGTTAGTTGTCTTTGTAAATGTGTACCTGTTAATTGGCTATGAGTGTCACGTGATTGAAGTGTATATCTACTGACGTCCGTTTTAACAAAGGGTCTTTGGTTTTCCATTTGCGACTTGACCCGGAGCCCCGTCTCAGTTCGCCTTCTGGGACCCTGCGACCGCCCCCCCCTTCCCCCCCTCCCCCACCCTCCAGTTGGTTGTGATCGGTAGTGTGGCCATGTCCGTCGCGCCCGCACCGACATAAGCCCCTAGTATGAACAATGCGTCTGCAATGAGTTTTGCAACTTCAAGTGTAGTAAGCAACTTCTGCTGGAAATCTGAGTCGTCACATCTTTTCAGCTGTTCGATGGAAACGACCATCGGAACGAGCAAGTACGGAATAGGACGCATCGGTTTCAGGTAGCGGACCCGGCTGCATACCTGAGTTCAATATGACAGCATACAAGTCTTTTTTTCAAATTCCCAAGTGCTTTGGCTGAGATCGTCCACAGTTGGCAGGAAACAGAATGCGGAAGTACCGAATTCATGTCCATAAATATTATCCAATATAGCCAGCCAACAACATAAAGCTGAGAGCTAGAATATAAGAAGCCGCATGTACAGCCGCACATATTTCGAAGGGGAACCCTAAAAATAAGGTCAAACGATTCAGTTCAAATGTGTGCACCATCCCGCATGTTTTTCTGTCTTTGAAGGATGGCGTCGCATCTTGCAACGACTTCCAAGGCGGGGAGGAAGCCCATGGACTCTTGACCGACAATATTTTTTAGGTCGGGAGTCCTAACCGAACCAGAAATGTCAAAGACGCCATTATATGCTGAAAAGGTCATCCACATAAAAGACAGTTTTCGAGTTTTGTGGCATTAAGTAGTTCAAAGACTCAAACAACAGGATCAGCGTTCGTGCACCTTCACCGTTTCTGCCTAGGCCGGGCCGATCTGTGGTGCCCAGGTCACGAGTGCCAAAAGTTCCAAACGTATTTGACCCTGCAGCAAGGGTCAATGTTGTCAGTGGATATAAAAAGTGCGCTTCTTATTTATCATCTTGGGCACGAAGAAAGCCGCATTTACAATGCGCGAAAAGCGCGCCAACCGGCTCGAGTGGACACCGATACCTAAGGAGAAGAAGCAGCGGACACTTGTGAACCTACAATAACGGTTCTTAAACTTGTAACTACAGTTTGATACACCATCGCATACTGTCACCGAGCGGCGACGTTTTCTGTGCCGAAGCAGCAGCCAGGAAAGACTGTTTTAGAGTGCGTCAAAACGCTACGAGAATGCTTGTGGCTACAAAGCGTCTGAGTAGATGCTTTATGACCAGTTAACAACTGAAATTGCTTCGCAACGAGCTCGGGAAACCTGCTGTGAAAAGGGTCATTAGTGACGTTCGAGACAGCTGTTCACGTCGTAAAGCGGTATGAACAGATCGCAGCGGACGCTCGAGATTTAGGAGCGGCATTATGTCTTATCCAGAGGATGCCTGCACCGCGCACAACAAACCTCCCTTCGCTTGCAACGCCACCTCTATCAGGGGTGCGTTCGCCTGCAAGGCGACGGACATTACCTGCGGCGTTTGGGCCCCAGCGCATGAGAAGATAGTGCTTTCGATTTGTCTTCAGGACGACACGCCGCGTCCGAAATCACTTGCCAAGCAAGAGGCAGAACATATTTTCATGTTCCAAGATAAAGCATTCCCACAGCATTTGTAACCAACGCAGGGCACCCATTTTCAATGGGTTCGAGAAGGTGTCACAAAACAATGAAGTCGGCGAACTATCAAAAAATGAAGTCTCAATTTGACCAAGAAGGTGAGAAATTCGGGAATATACGAGGTGTTTCAGCGATCACTTTCAAAAATTTTCCAAATTATGCTTTTGTGTTGAAAATATGGCTTTTACGGCATAGTATTACCAGTGTTGACGGACACCAGAAAACCGGTGAATTGTGTTAAGTTTGGTTTGGTTTATTGGGGTTTAACGTCCCAAAGCAACTGAGGCTATGAGGGACGCCGTAGTGAAGGGCTCCGGAAATTTCGACCACCTGGGGTTCTTTAACGTGCACTGACATCGCACAGCACACGGGCCTCTAGAATTTCGCCTTCATCGAAATTCAGCCGCCGCGGCCGGGATCGCACCCGCGTCTTTCGGGCCAGCAGCCGAGTGCCCTAGCCACTGAGCCACCGCGGCGGGGCAATTGTGTTAAGTAGTCGGCTGGTTAAATAATATTTAATAATTAACTTTTTAACTAGTAAAGTTAGGCGCCTAGTTGCAGTTAGAGATCAGTAGCCGGTCGTTAGTAATATTAGAATTTTGAAAATACATTTAACCTCGCCGCTGTCTCTCGACAAAATTTGGCTGCATTGTGGGTAAATGCATGCACTTTCGAAAGCATGCAGGGAAAACAACCCCTCCAGTGCACGAAACTAGTCGAAAAAGCCAAATTTTGTCTAGTCACAGCGCCAAGGATAACCGCGTTTTAGAAATTCCAAAAACGGGCATGGCTGTTACTAACGCCTCGCTACAAATGTCTAATCGCAACTAAGCGCCTAACTGTGCTAGTTAAAAGTTAATTATCAAAATTTGGTTTTTTATGCCGTTAAGGAAGGCACTACTCTTAATGGCCCGGATGCCATCAGCACTTTCAGTCTCTCCATCATCGGTGCTCCACGACAGTGTCTACAAACAGTTCTTGAGCCAACTCCTCCGCAGGCTCACCCCAATGGAGTCCAAGGAACTTCCAACGGCGAGTGTCTTCACCCATTATTTCGTCCAATGGAAGTGACTTACTCACCGATGGCTCGGTGCAGTGTTCTCCATCCTGTGGTGCAGTGCGGACATGTAATTCGCCTACGGGCCATTCTTCTTCCACCAGTACATTGTGTAGTGCGAGTGAAGTGAGGTGCCCCCTGCAGGGTGATAGCAGTACACCGTTCTCTCATAACTCGTCTACGAGTTAAGTGCGGCCAGCAAGGCGATCTAATTTAATATTCAGAGGGTATCGCCGCACAATCTTCCGTGTTCGGAAGATCATCCAGGAAGAGCAAAAAAACTACAGAGATTGTTTACTGCACTCAAATCAGAGCGAAAGCACGGATTTGTGCTACGTAGAAGACGACGGTGAGCAGGCAGTGCCGCGGTACGGAGAAAATGGAAGCTGATGAAGACGACGCTCTCCAATGCACATCGCGAGATTGTGGTGCCGTTTGACACGAGGTCTGTTGGCTGCAGCGATAGCCTAGTTTTTGTATTTATTCTTTCACATAGTTTATTCTACATTCTTATGTACAGAAAAGATATATATATATATATATATATATATATATATATATATATATATATATATATATATGCAAACAAAGAAACTATTTACAGAGCACCCAGGGAGGCGCTACGTGACACAAACTAGATAGTAGATAGAAAACATAACAATGTCGGCAAGGATATCGAGCGCATCAGGAGCCTAGCGGTCTCGCTGAGGGACCCTTAAAGGAGATCTGTTCGCGAGGCCGCGGGTCAACATCCCAGTCATGGATGTTGATTCAATTTATTTTTCTCTGTTTCAAGTTCTCACCTCTAACTCAACTGAAGGTCAAAACTAGGCACCCGGCGATCGAAGCACGAGGTCCTGTAGTCAAGCTTTGGCTTCAAAAAGCAAGTTTCATGGGTCAAAGGTGACCCATGAAACCCAAAAAGATGACATACCATAAGTTATGATTACATAGAACTATTGAGACGTGATCATAACGTTCGTGTGTCTTGTCGTCTAGAAGTTTTTTTTTGCGCTGTGATGCAAGGTTACCTGGAAACAACTCTTCTGGTGTTGCCCAGCAACAGTACCCTCAGGGGACGCCCTGGGGCAGGGTAAAGTGTGCGGGTGCTTATTTAATTTGAGCGGACGTGTGTGATTGAATTTCAATAAGTGTGCATTCAGCTTCAGTGAGAGTGTGTTTGTTTTTTGCTGTTTAAATACAGCATTCAATTTTAGTGTGTGTGTGTGTGTGTACCCGAGCGAGAACGCGCGCGCGCGCGCGCGCGCGTGTGTGTGTGTGTGTGTGTGTGTGTGTGTGTTTGTGTGTGTGCCTGCGTGTGTGTGTGTGTGTGCGCGCGCGTTGTGTGTGCGGAATGCATTTTCAGTGAGGGAATATATGTTGTATAGGTGACTATAGTTCCTGTTTCGGTTTAATCGAATGTCTTGTGACTTGTCTTTGTAAATGTGCACAAGTTGTAAATATGTATAAGTGTACAAGTTTATTGAAGTGTGTATATAGCGGCGTCCTGCAGTAATATGAGGTCTGTGGTCGGCCTTCTATGATTGAGCCGTAGCCTCATCTCCGTTCTCGTGCCCCCACTAGAGTTCCTTGCGTCGATGGCACGCCTGAAGTGCTACACGAGCAGCAGAGCGCGAGCTGCAGTGTGCATGCGCCGGTCGCTTCTTGCGCCTCGCTTCCGGTGCTCACCGAAGGAGGAGAGGGGCAATAAAAAAAAATATAAGTGCAAGGCTAGCGGTACATTTATTGTCACTGTTCTTTTGCTTCGGCTGCTGTTCGCCATCATCCGCATTGTCATTTCCTGGCACTATCCCAACGCTCCCCTTCTTCGATAACACGGTTTTCCGCTTTCGTGCTGATTAAAAATGCAATATAAAATTTCATCGAATTGACGCGAAGAATATTCAGGTCAGCAGCCCAACAAACTCCTAACTCTGGGCTCATGTGCAAAAAGACTAGCAGATGTTCTAGACAGATTATCTCTTATCACTCAGACGCTAACGCTAGCAACCTTTGAGCCTTGGTGGTGTCAAATTCATATGTGCCTAAATCGTGGTTATAACGAAGCTTCTACGTCTATAATAATATTTACGATTCGGTTAAGAGCTCGAAAAAGGGTTTCACAAAACATTTATGATTGAGAGCGGAAAAGAAAGAATGTTTACAGTGCTTGCATATTTGCTTCACTTCGGTTTCTTCGCATCACGCTTGTATGCTGGTGCTCTTTTTTCCTCAGACTCCCGCAGCTCAGCGGAAATTCGAGAACAGTGATAACAATAGCTGGATCCTCGAGGAAATATTCTAGTGAAAATTATCAGTATTGTCTTGCATTACTGAGCCGCGAGCTGTCTTGGGGTGTCAAATGAGGTCACCAGCGCCGAAAGGTATGGACGCTCCGCTTGATTTGGCAACACGAAACACGACAACCGGATCACTCTTCGGGTGGATGACTCATATGTATCATGAAAGAAAAAAAACGTGAACGTCGACTGACAGCTTATTTCGGGATTGCGTTCATGTTTTTCCTCGTAAGGCACTACTGACGTATCCGCTGTCAGAGTGATACAGTTATGCGCCTTTCCTTTTCTCAAATCCGACAGAGGGTCTACACCACTTCTAACACTGCAGTCCAAAGTTCGAATAGACCCGACTGGGCACAAGACTAATTTGCTCCGTGCAAGTGGGCCCTGGTTTGTTTCGGGAATGAGGGATTGAGCGGGGCAAGCCGTCATGCAGAACAATGCTCTGGACCAGGCGTGCGTCCCTCATCGTACACAGTGCTCTCTAGTCGCGGCCTGCACTCCACCTGCACGCAACACTAGGTCAGTCCTGTCCGTGACAGCCGCGTTTTAAAGCGGAATAAGATCAAGCTAACATGATAACTTGGTGCCGCCGGCCGTGCCTTCGCTATACGTTGAGCATACCTTCCCGTCATTCTGAGCTTAGTATAATTTCGAAATCGGTCCCTTGTGTTTCAAGTATGCGTTCGCTCACCCTCTTAATCGAACTTGACAAATTTTTCATCTCGAAGAACCGTTTTTAAACTTGTCCAAAGCCTGTCTTTATCAAATTTCTACCTAGTGGCGCTTCACTGACACGTGCGAACCAAAAAGAAGAAGCACAAGTAGGAACCTTTTCTCGTGGTTCGCGCTCCGCGTTCATTTGCCCTCGAAACGGCCCGCTGCATTCTAAGCCCTCGAAGACAGCACAGCCGCCATCCAAGAGCGGCAGAAGTGTCGCGCTTGTTTCTCAATAGACCCAGCTCCGACACTTGGCTGCACACATGAACCCTGGCAAGGAGACTGTGGATTGCACCTTCTTTGGTCTACCGGCGACGGAAAACGCTTTCACAGCTTCAGCAGGAGCGGTTAGTGCACCGCCCCCTGAGCGGGGCAGACGCCGTGCGGGTGGGAGTCCGGAGTCCAGTGGCCCGTCATCCCAGTCCTGTATACTCTGCAGCAGCGCACACGGAGCGCTCGTCACTGGTGGCGTCCGAGTTCACCCAACCAAAGGTACAGGGGAGCTAGAAATGCGAGGAGCAGAGCACGTTTGGCCACGCACCTATCCTGGCCCAGCCGACCACTGTCCTTGCTGCAACTAGTATGGTGAGGTCATCCCGAAAGTTTGGATGGACGCGCAGACGTAGAATGATTCATTAGACGCCCACGAACCACTCTTTAGCCAAAATGTCTTCCATTAAGAGGACATCGAGACGTCATTGAGGGGACAAGTGGGCGATAATAAAGGTTTGAGGTGACCGTTATTCAGGAGAGGGAGAAGCAGTGTCATTTGCACCGTGCTACTCAGAATCTGTCCGCTTTATACTATGCGAATGGCATCATTGAAACCTACGTGCCCATTTACGATATCGCCGTTCTCACAGCGAGTAAATAAGTCGCGGGCATTGGTCCCGTGAGCCGTTTTGTAGGGGGATCCGGATTACTTTCTACGACCGGACGTTTACTAACTTCGCGGAATTCTTGGACAGAGACGCTTTTGCAGTTGGTTTCAGTCTCAGGCTTGTCACCGCAGCAGGGTTCACAGTCGCACCTCGTGATCAGTAGCAGAACCGGAGAAACACTGAGTCATATGGGAGCTCCGATTGAGCGTAATTATAATGTAGTGGCTCACAGCAATTGAGATATTCAGTAATGATACACTTTTCGATAAACGAACACTGTCGAGTAAGAAAAAACTTGCGAAGGGGCGACGAGCGCTTTAAGAGGCCAGAAATTTAATTTCTCTTTACAGGAGGCTTTGATACTTCGTTAAATTTCCGTGTACCGCTTTCAACAAGTGTCAACGGACGCTTTATTCCCTGCTTTGTGCGAGAAAAGAAGGTGGAAGCAGGAATGCACAACAGGCAACACACCTTCGCGCTTTTCTTTCTGACGTTAGGCCGGACTTTCACACTAAGCAAACCAACTTCCAACATCATAAAAATCTCTGTGTAAGTCATGTTTGCTATGTACAGGTGTATGACAGTTTAGTCGCAATGGCGGCATAGACATGTTCTTAAATATCATCTAGCTTGAAAGCCCGCAGCGTTGTTCACGGTGTCTCGGTTTGCGTTGTTTTTATTATTTTGCTTCCTGCAGTTTAATCACAATTTTAGTTTATTTTGTTTTCGCAGCTAAGGCCCCAGGCTCCTAATCCCCAAATGTCCAAGGAGAGCCGCCGAGACAGCGATGCAGAAGTCACCGCCACTCTCGAAAGAACTGTCTCCACGCAGGCAGAAACAGCTCGCACAGCCGGCCTCATCGTCGCAGTACATTGTCGCCGGGGCTGGTTGGGTGCGCACAGTGAGCATCTTCCTTCTGAGGCGTGCCTTCCGACCCGACAGCATTTGGCAGAGCGACGTTTCGTCGGTACATTCCGAACCTTGCTTTTTTCGCGACCAGCGGGCGTTTGCAAATGATGAAAGTTTAAAGGCTAATGCTAGGTGTGAGCAAATAACGGAAAATTGAAATGCCTATTTCGATTGTTACTGTTTTTTATGTAACACTCGAAAAGTAGCCCTCTTATACATTGCGAATACAGTCGAGCCGATTTACAACGGCCGTAACGATTGTTCGCTCGCTACTACAGAGCGCGGAGTGCTGCAGTCAAAATACTCATTTGGGAAGGGCACTGCATCTCAGACAAAACGGAAAACCTTGGCCACATCATTCTGATATAGCGAACAAGGGAGCAGCAAGTATCCCCTTCGCAGTAAAACTGCGGTTTCCCACAAGCGCGGAGACTGGAATGCATCTCCTGGGCACACCGTCCCATAAATAACGTGGCGGCCTCATTTTCATCCTCAACCGTTCGACTAATCCGTCGGCAGCACAAAGGCCTCTCCAATATCTCTCTTAATTATAATCCTGTCCTGCTTAATAAATGCAGGAGGCTGTGGCCAAGTACAATACCAGGGTATAGCCAAATTCTGTTCTGGTTAGGGAGTGCACTGTCGGTTCTAGTTACTAAGTTCTGGCCGCACCCCAGGTATGGTTATGCAATTCTATCGAACCGCGGATTTTTTTTCCTTTGGCAGAGAATTGCGTGGCGCCGGAATTAGAGCAGCGGTCGTGTTGCACGCGAGGCGAGTTTCGTGCCTCTACGCCACCGCTGCGTCTTAGAAAGCAATAAAAAAACACGGCACTGGAACTGTAGATAACCGGCCGCCGAGCGCACCCCGAGAAGATGCATGGCTTATAAGGTCAATCTGCGCGTACGTGTGTGTGCCGCTTGAGGAATGCTCCATAAGTGGCCGCACAAGCTTGGTGCGCGCCATTGAGAGGCAGCGTTCAACGCAAAGCTACCTGGTCGGTAATCAACGATGGCACCAATTTCAGCAGTTTTAATACCGCCCACATGGTATAGCTTGCCGGCCCAGCCGCTCACGTGGATCGTCGCCTGCCCAATCAGCAGTCCATGTTCTGCACTGCTATTCCGGGCATCTCGCGCTATCTTCCTCGCTCCCTAGGCCCAGGAATGACAGATGATGTTGTCGAAAGCCAGTATGATCAGACGGAGGATGATTTCTGGGAACGCGTTCTTGATACATTGCTGGTTGGACCTCATGTCGCCTTCGTTGGTGCGGACGTTGACACCATTGTCGCAGACCCACGCACTGATGCCTTTGCACACAATGTACGATCCCGCCCATACTGCCAGGAATCTGTTCAGGCTTTTACGATGAAGGTGACCTACCAACAGTTCCCGTAAACGCTTCATGGGCGATTATTTATGCCGCGCGCCTAAAGCTACATGTTGGCAGCAATGATCTAGGTAGGGGACACCGCACTGCTTTGTGGTGAGGTTGTGGTTCTGTGATGTTGTTCTTTTGAAGGCGCTGACGCTCGTATCGGACTTTTACATTAAAAATGGGCCCCACGTTTTTGCCCGAATTCGCCTTTTTTACTTTTATACGACGAGTCCAGTTCCTGCGAGCATCAGATACGGCGAACGCAGTCCACGTGACAACGTGACGTGGTAGCGAATTAAGCTAAGAATTCCGCTGTCCCGAATTACTTCCAACGATAACCGAAGTTGTTTTATGGGGTTTAACGTCCCAAAGCGACTAAGGCTATGAGAGACGCCGTAGTGGAGGGCTCCGGAAATTTCGACCACCTGGGGTTCTTTAACGTGCACTGACATCTCACAGTACACGGGCCTCGAATTTCTCCTCCAAAGAAATTCAACCGCCGCGGCCGGGATCGAACCCGCGTCTTTCGGGACAGCAGCCGAGCACCATAGCCACTGAGCCACCGCGGCGGCTTGATAACCAAAGTGTGTCACAGCGGACAGTGCGAATTTCCTCCACCATAACCATATTCAAAATTGTGCCTTTGCTCGCCGTTGGTTCGTTTCAGCGTTACACATGCACAATACATACACACTCTTTTAGTCACGCATTGGTGCCATGGCAGATGTTGACCATAAAACTTTCTCCCTCTAGATGGGGAGTGTTTTGGGCGAGTAACACGCAGAAACTTTGTGCTGCTCTTCGTGCTGCTTCTGGCGCGCGTGTGGGGCGGGCCGGGCTTTTTATTTTTATTTATTTTTTATGCCCACAATAATCTTTGTTTGTGACGCGCCACGCATTGCGGTAGCGCTGTATCAACCAGCTGCTTCGCGTTGAGCCTCACTTTGGCTGGCGCTTCGCAGAATCATCCTCTCTATTGCTGTCGTTCTTTGTCTTCTTGCTGCACGCTCTCAATGACGAATTTTCTAGCTGAGGGCAGTGAGGAATGATTCTTACCATCATTCAGTAGTATAGCTCAGTAACACAATTGAAAATAAAATGAAATGTTCATCTCAATGGGATCGCAATTCCGCGGCAGCTGTAGTTTTGCATGTTAATGCATACATTAGAGCCCTTGTGAATTAGGTGAATGCGGGTCCTTTTCCATCTTTTCTGTGCAGCACGCAAGGCGCGAAAGTCGACTCGCTGGACGCCCTAGACGCAATCGGCAATCGCTACTGCCCCAAGGGGAAATGAAGCCACGGTGTCAACCTTTTTCAATGAAACGGTTTGCATTCCAACTAAGCAAATAGGCTTGACAAGATGTGAACAGAATAAATAAAAAAATGAATCCAATCCTCTTTTCTACGTATTTTCTAACACTCATGTAATAAATAGTGGAGGCGAAATGTAAAAGACGCCCCTCTGTCTCGTGTCACTGCACGTTGCAGAACCACAGATGGTGGAAATGAACCCCTTCAGGCGTTTTGTTCACAACTTTGTGCATAGCAGCGTCACAGCTATTTGTGAGAGTGTGCTACCTTTAACACCCATTTCTTTGTTTCTCACTAATCTAGAGAGATTATTATTCTAATTTGGGTGTAATTTACACTCTGTGGCTAGCTCAGTAAATAATTTCACAAGAATATCAGTTTGTATGCACGTGCTTCCGCAGTGCTATGAAGACTTATTACGTCTTTTTTTTTCATTTATGACGTCATGTGCAGCTCGAAAAAAATGTTGCTGAATTGCATAATCCTCCCATCGCATATTCGGGAAATATCAGTGTTTAACAGCGAGCGGTAACTCTTTCACCACCAAATTTGTGTACGTCCGCCGATTTCTGCAAAGCGCCGTGGTTGAAATGAAGGGGATGCTTCCCGCCAGTGCCTGTCCGCACTGCGCTCAGCAAGGAAAGTGTGCATTTTAGAGTTATTAGCATTTTTGAATAAAATACTGCCTCCCACACTTTATTTAGAGAAAAAAACTGCATGGGCTACAGACTCATACGCAGAAAAAACATTTTATCCTTGCGGACCAAGTCATGTCCTGAGGAAATTCCATGATAAGTCATCTGTCCTGTTCTGAAACTGAGACCGCATTCAAAAAGAACCCGGATTTAAACCCATTCAAGTCACATGACTGTTCCTGGCTCCTTTCTTTGCTTTCCCAGTATACTTCAATTTCCGTGTTAGCTCCGAAGGCCAGGTGTCCAAACCAATTGCACTGTGTCGGAAACAGAGAGCAACGCTCATGTTCATTTTGCGACACTGACCATCCTGAGAGAGAAAGGCGCATTATCTGCAGTTTGCGTCTTCCTTCCCGATGTGGCGACAGTCTCGTTGCAAGACAATGCTGCCACACTAGAAAGTAAGGTGCGGCTGAAAACAAGACATTGCCATTATCAATTCCGTCTACAAGAGAAGCCATAGATGCCAAAACCTGGCACTTGTACTTGCTTCAAAACCTTGGCTACGTAGTATTTGCCGTAGGTTTTAAGTCTTCCAAAGGCAGTTCGATCGGTTTCGGAGGGAGGAAATATCCTGCCTTGTAATGTGGGGACCTCCCCCTTTCCACTCCCTGTAGATGGCTTCCCCGCGATGCAACCTCCATAACATCGTTACCTTAACTGAAAATGGAAGGCGCCAGTGTCGCAGCGACTCAAGAGCCGTGGACGGCGTGATTGCTGCGCGTGCGCGCAGGGGGGAGGGCGGCGGGTATATGGTTCTCTTCGGCTCGGCAGTTTGGCGCGCACGGACACATTCGGCGCTAGGCTCCACTTTTCGCCTGCGGGCGAAGCCTCGTGGGGAGGAACGTTCTCCCGCATCTGGTCCCCTCCTGGCGCGGAGTATCCCCTGCACTCGCTTGGGTGAACATTCGCTCATAACCGTGGTGATGAGGCGGACTTCCTCGATTCCTTAGCGTATTTTGCTGCTAGCTGGAGTTACTGTGTAGCAATGAATGGCTGTTTCTGTCAGCCAGAATGTCGATCCCTTGTTTCCCTCAGGGCAAGGCCCGCCGTGGTCCACGTGCGCTCGGTACCATACTCGATCCCGGGGTGGGGTGCGGCGGTTTTGAACTGCGTTAACAGCGGTTAAGCGGGGAGAACGTATTTATCTCCCTCTAATAAAAACCCTGCAGTAATTACAGACGACACAACCTTGGACAGCTCGTGTGAGCCATAGGCGCTCTCATCAGTCGCTGGTTTTGCCTTCACTACTCTTGTATCATGTTCTCAGCATCAAGTTCCAGATAGCTGGGACGTTTGAAGGAAATAAAAACTATGTCAATAGATGTACTATCCCGCGCAGTATGCCTTGCAACGCTCCAGAGCATGCCGCAGAGCGCTGTGGGGCGAGCTCTTAACGTAGCATTTGACATGCGCAAAAAAAAAGGCAGGAGTTTGGCCCTTCCAGAGATGCGCGTCGCCCCTGAGCTAGGACATTGCATGAGCGCTCATCGGCATGCCCAGTTATCGCATCCATAAACGATCTACTTCGTGAGAGAGTAGGAGCATAGGGGAGTGCTCAGGAGCGATGCGCATCTCTGGAATGGCAAATCCATCGCCTTCTGCCTTGTTGTGAGCTCGGCCGCCAGGGCGCTGCTGAAGCGGTGGCGCATTGCAATTGATACAGCGCGCGAGAACATGTTTGCTCCGCAAGGCATCTGCCAAAAAAGGTAGTTCGTAACTTGCAACGAAGGGTCTAATGTGAGCCTGAATAGCTGACGTGGGCAAGGGATTCGTAAAATGCCAGTGGAACTACCATACAAGCCCCTATATCCGAAAATTGATGACCCATGGGAAACTAGTGTCCCTTGAGTGGTGGGATGCAAGTTGAATCACCAGTACAGACGTTCTAGTGACGTCACCACAACGTAGGCTGTTCCCCATGGTGTAAGAAAAACATTTATGAGAGGCAATTACGTCACAGTTTTTGAAGCCGGAAGTGGGTGCTCCGCCATGTCAGTTTGCTTGACACGCTCGAGAGAGGCTTCTTTTCCGGGTCTTCCAGTAGGCACCTCCTCTGCGCATGTGTGGCCTTCTAGGAGAGCGACTTTTTTTACAGCGAAAGCAATAATAGCTTTACACAAGCCATTTAGGGGTTAAAATGGGAGCCGTAACGCGTTAGGCGTATTGTGGCCCAGGTTGCGTGTCGGACCAGGAACGAGGCGGCCGGTGACGGGCTCTAAAGAGCCGAAAAGGGCTTAAGAGGAGATTTTGCAAATTTAATTTGCATGTTTTACATATTTACATTATTGCGTGAGGTAAAAGCAGAAGTAAAGTTATGAAGATATCGGAAGGTATACCATGGCATAGCCATTAGGCGGGTTTCATACTCTCGCATGTACGTATCTCCGCGAGTGGCAAACCTCAGCACTGGATGGATGTGCAATCAACGGTCCCTGAAACCGACTTGAGCTCCTTCCCTCCGCAGGGAGCGGCACCGGTTCCCCCTCGCAGTGGATCCGGTGGCGAGGGCCTGCACTCCGATGGCGATGTTGATGACGCCACCTTGGAGCATAGCTTCTTGCAGCGACGGTCATTTTCTTTCAGCTTGAGCAGGCTCCACTAAAGACGGCCTTTGACCAGGGTGACTTTGCTCACCACTTTCTTTTAAGGTCGTCCCTCCGAGGAAGTCATCCTCTTATATCCGCAGGTAGCGTGGAAAAAGACGGTTGGTTCACCCGCCGTCGCTGTTCTACGTCCAAGAAAGACAGTGCACTTGTCTTCCACGGCGCAGTCCGGCTAGCGCAGCCTAGAGCCATTTTGCGTGCGCCCCAGAAATTCACCTGCGGCGAGATGGGGCTGGGCGGCTGGTCCGCTTTTTTCCCGCAGCTCCTTAAGGTGTATCCTGACGATGGACCACGGACCTGTTTTGGCCCGAGGGCTAACGGTCATATGGGGTCTAGGTTCCGAGCTACGAGGTCCGCGCGCGGTCCGCGGACCGAATCGCACGAGAAATGCAAAGACATTCCTTCTGGTGGTGGATCACAGACTTTTCAGCCTACTCCCTCACTTGAAGTCTGGCAACCACGGCACACTGGTCTTTTCAGGCCGTCGGGCCCCCACTGCTATCATTCTGTGTGCCAAGGCGACACCAGTGAAAGTAGTCTTGCGCGCGCTACCTCCGCGTGGTCAGACGACGCTACGTTTTACTTTTTAGCTCTAGTACAGCTCTATGGCTATTTTGCAGTTGGGCATGAAACCGAGTGAAATCCGCAGCCACTGAAATGCTGCCTCGCACGCACTTCCTGGGCGCCACGTCGCCGCTTGCGGCGTACACACATATGGTTAGAAAAGAACATCAATTCATGCTGTCTGCTTACCGCTAAACGCAGGGATTTGCGGGGCATTACACCAATTCTCACATTTCTCACGATTCTCACAGTTTGGTTCAGCGCGTGCAAACACAGACCAATGATAAGCTCAGCCTACTGGCGCCATCTGGTTGTTAGGAAGGGAACCATTTATGTCAACAAACCTACGACCCTCTTAAGCCTAGAAGCAGCTGAATAGTCCCTATAAATAGAAAATAAAGCAAGTTTTTCTTTCTTGAGTTTTCTTATAGGCGAGATGGGACTAAACAAAAGATCGGTGTCCCCTATATGGTTAATAAACGCAATGAAAAAGGCAGTAACAACGACGAGTTGAATCCCAAGCTAGCGGTCCTGCTCCGAAGCGCGCCGCCATGTTCGCCACCCTGGGAATGCAACTTCCTCCTCTCCGCGGCAGAAATCGGTCTCGGGCCGATCGAGCTTCCCGCTGGGTATTTAGGTGGAATCTCTGCCGCGGCGGGAATTGCGCTCGCCCTTGCACCGAATCTCGTAGCGTGAACGCGCCATGAGAAAGAAGAGCGCTGCTGCAAGCGGATCACGGAGCTTTTCCCTTGGCCTGCCTTGTCACCAGCTCCTTTGGTCCGTCTTGGGAGTGCTGTCGCCAGACAGGCCCGGCCGGGCCACGCCTGGTCGACCTCACGTGACCGGTCCGTGGACCAGTCCGTGCCCCGACATCTGGATACACCTTTAGGAGAAAGCACGCTTCTGCTGTCGCCTCCGCCGCTGTAGCTTCACTGGGAGTCGACCGCGCGACGATCCCTTTCCTGGTTGATCGTCAGCCCCTGGAAGAGTCCGGAAGCTAATGAACAGAGGCCAAAGGCCGACATCTGATCATAACAGGCGCAAAGACTCACACACACTGGCGGGTAAACGCAGAAAGGTTTCCTAGAGCAGTAAGAACCGACTTTTCTCCCGCAGACCAGCTGCTTTGCCGTTCCGCGGAGTGATCGAAACAGAAGCTATTTTTCCCGCTTCACTGAAGACGACAGCAAATAAGAGGCGACCGTGGTGTCAGGTCACTGACCTGCGGCCGGCAACGGTGATGGGACAACAGCGAGGCGACGACACAGGGGGAGGGGCGCCGAATCTCGTCTATCCTCGCGGATACCAATGAAGCAGGAATGCTCCGCTGGTCTCACGTGACTAACGCAACCGAAAAACGCGTGTACTGTGGACGTCATCCCGGGCAGCTGTGAGGCCATGCCGCCATTAACGCAGCGCGGTTGAGTGTGAGAGGTGTTTACTTGTTACGAATAATGCGTTCACAGAGAGTGAAAGCCGGAAACGAGCGCCGCCGGTTGCTAGGGCACTACAGCAGAGCGGATCATAGCAGAGTGGAGAGCGCCGTTGTGGAGGAGAGGAAAAGCTGGTTTGCCACAGAAGGCGTAGCGAGGAAACACGGCGAACCGCGCCGGGGGGTAGGAAGGAAAGTTGTAGTGAAAGAAGGAAGAGAGACAGAGGTGCTGTGGATTTCTGAGGCTCTGGCGGTTAGCTCGTAGTGATGCAAAACTATCGAGAAATTGAGTATCGATAGTATCGATAGTTTTTTTAAACTATCGATGCTGTAAAAAAACTATCGATAATACTTCTATCGGTAGTATTATCTATAGTACTATCTATAGTATTACTGCCGATAGTACCGCTATCGATAGCAAGATTATCGAGATAGTGAGACTGTCGATAGGAAGACTATCAATAGTAACACCATTGATATGCATTTGTTGGCCAGCGATATAGCCAAAACATTTGTGATACCAGACACTAAGACTTTATCTAGTAACTTTACGTAGGGAACGTCTGCAGAGCTTCGAAAACGGGCGAGTCCTGTCAGTTATTCTTCCCATCACCTCCATATCGCAAACTCTGGAAGCCAAGTTTAGAATGCAGTGGTAGGCGTGGTTAATTTTATAGAATCTATAGTATTATATATTGAAAGTAGTATAGGCACGGCTCTCGATAGTACTATCGATAGTTTTGCATCACTACTCGCTCGTCGTGAAGGCAGGAGAAATGGAGAGGCTAATGCTGTGGTTTAAAAAGGTGAAGAGGAGGATCGCTAGTTATGGCGGTGGAGCGTATCGCGTGATAACGGCTGCATGAGGCTTGCAAACGTCGCAAAAAGCAGCTGCGGAGTTCAGTGTAGCGTTGACAAAGTTAAAAAAAGAGGAGACCACGACGGATGTTCGCGAAAAGTATGCGCCATGGGATGCTTGTAAATTGGTCATGTCGGAAAACGGCACAACTGCTGGCGCCGTGCATTCAGAAACACAGAACCAACTGATAAGGCAGAGTATGATTAAGAAAACCTAGCGCGAGAGACTATCAATTAGAACTACCAGCTCTAGACGTCAAGGCTATGACGGAGGGGTTTCAAGGCATCGGGAAAGAAAGCTGTTCTTTTCCACTGCACAGAAAACATGGAAAACCACGCGCTGGCACAGCGCTTTATAAGTTGACGACATGCATTCATGCACGTGTCTAAATGAGCTCGCACTAAAATTAAGCAAAGACTTCGCAGTTTCATAACACCCTCAGCCTGCACAAACTAGCCGCTGAAGTCAGAACGAAACCGCTTCGCCGGCCGCGTAGTAAGCACACACAGCTCGAATGTCGTTGAGAGCTTGCGGTTCAGAACTTGGTGCGTACAACGGCTACACACAACCTGAGTGCACAGAATTCGAAGCGAAAGCTTCAGCGCTTTCGCGACTAACCTTTCTTTCCGCCGTCTGTTGTACGCTCTTATAATTACGGGACCCTTCGCATTGTTATTCGCCGCTCGGCTTTCCTCGTATTACCACTGTAATTGCCCATCGAGACGGCGAAATAGTGTTCGTTCATATATACGTCAGTCGTCGCTACTGTACAAAAGTTGAAGTGGCGGCACCACGTGTACTTGGATTTTATGAGGTTGTTTGGCACATAAAAGCGTTGTTTTCTATAAAAATTTCATAATGGCTATTGCCTGGCGCTGCCTTATCAGTCTAGACTGACTTAGTGTTCCTTTTTAGTGTCTCTCGAAGCCACCATTCTGGATTATTTCTCTCTGATTTCAGTTATTTCTTTTTCTGAGGCCGTTTTCTGAGGCATCCAATTATCCAGATCTTCAGAACAAAGACACTGATTCGGGTAATTGCGACCGCGTCTTACGATTCTCCTGTTGGTCTCACGCTTCCAGGACCTAACTGTGCCTGTGAACCGGTGCCGTCCGCCATTAGCTTGGCGACGGCTCCCGCTGGTTTGACGTCCTCTGCGTTCTCCCTTGCTTTACTGAGCCCATCTGGATAGTATAACTCCCCTTCGCTAGCAATGTCGTGGTCCCGAAGCCTCTTTCTTATTCCGAAGAGCCTCACTATCTACGAATACAAGCTTACAGCGCTTCACGGAGCCTCCGCAAGCGGAATGATGACCGCAGCCACAAGTTTTTTCGCCGAAAGCTCATTCTTTATGGGGCTGCTCTGAGAGCAGGCATGGCTAGCTAAACCGAGTGCCTGCTATTGTTTTTCACTTCATTCGTGCTGTAAGGAGTATTAGTTACTTTGACTGTCTTTTTTTTCATTTGCAGTGATTCTACGTTCATGCGTGTGCGCGCGCGCGATGCTTTAGAAGAAGACTGCATCTCCATATCAGGTCAGTGCTGTGAGAACGCAAGATGGCTTCATTGAAGGTGCACATGCGAGTGCGCTGCGCGGGGGGTATGGTGCGTGCCACCATGCTCTGGCATTACTGAAGTCACTTGTGCTGCTAAAGGATCAAGGATACATGAATAACCGCCGCTTGCGCTGTTTAACACGGAGCTGCCGCAGAAATGGAGGCGACCGCGTGGGGACAAAATATCGTCGAGCGCAGTAGACGAAGTAGATTCGATATCCGTGCGGCCTGGTGGTCCAGAGTGTGCCACGGCTTCTCGACTTTACGAAGCGCGCAAAAAACCCAGGCTTGCAGGGGATGTCAAAAATGATGCTTTGAAATTTGGACAAGATCTCTCAGCACTGACACTAACCTAATTTTCAAAGCACGTGCAAACAATGACAGTGAGAACCACACATTCTGTCTATGGAGAAACTTGCAAAGGCAGTACGTTATGTTACCAGAAGCCATTAGCACCTTACCATTTCTCAATCCATGCTAGTCCAGACATCAAGTTGGGTTCCACAGTGAGAGGGGCCGACTCTGTTCCAGCAGAACCAGCTATCATCCATTCATAATCAATAGTTCGACGAAAATACGTCTGGTCAGGCATTGAGTTAAAGGAAAAAGAATACGGTCACTGACCAAGTCAAGAAATTTTTAGACGTTTCGGAACCTCGTACGGGTTCCTTGATCACTGAGCGGGACAGGAAGCGCCGCCACTTATATACGCAACACATGACGTAACGAGCGTGCGTAGATTGGTGGCATATTTCCTTGCATCCGGTTCATGGTAGCTGGTGTCGACTGGATGATTAGAGATTCCAGTAGGCGCCGAGATGACACGTTCCCTTCCTTCGCGACGATAGTGGCGTGGTCCCAGTCAACCGCGTGACCATGTTCTTGCACATGCTGTGCAATGGCGTTAGTCGCGTGATTATTATTTCTTACGTCACGTTTGTTGTTCACTGAGCCGTCTTGTAAACTTTCCCGTCTCACCAATGTACACCTGGGGGCAGTCAGCACATGGTATCTGGTATATCACGCCTGGATACTCTTCAATCTGCAGTCTATCTTTCCCGTTCACGAACGTGAAAGATAGACTGCAGATTGAAGAGTATACAGGCGTGATATACCAGATACCATGTGCTGACTGCCCCCAGGTGTACATTGGTGAGAAGGGAAAGTTTACAAGACGGCTCAGTGAACACAAACGTGACGTAAGAAATAATAATCACGCGACTAACGCCATTGCACAGCATGTGCAAGAACATGGTCACGCGGATGACTGGGACCACGCCACTATCGTCGCGAAGGAAAGGAACGTGTCATCTCGGCGCCTACTGGAATCTCTAATCATCTAGTCGACACCAGCTACCATGAACCGGATGCAAGGAAATATGCCACCAATCTACGCACGCTCGTTACGTCATGTGTTGCGTATATAAGTGGCGGCGCTTCCTGTTCCGATCAGTGATCAAGGAACCCGTACGAGGTTCCGAAACGTCTAAAAATTTCTTGACTTGGTCAGTGACCGTATTCTTTTTCCTTTATCATCCATTCAACGTCACTGTATGTGGCTTTAACTCAACGCCTGCCACCACCACAGGAAGCCATAATTGAGGTAAATACACATGTTGTATTTGAATAATCTTTGGTAATAGAAATGTGGCTAGTATGTCCAAAACTGCCCACAGCTGCAGCTCTGAGTGTGTTATTTTCTTAAGTGCATATAACATACGTGCGTATAACGCAGCATGGTGTATTCAGATGTTCAAGTGCTGAATGTCGCTGCTTATTCTGCGTAAACGTATGTGGATATAGGTATATTTCAACCATCATGAACAGCATATTGCTGTTGCTCTCAAATAGAAATGTGCTAGTTGAAGCAGAGCTGCTACTGCAGTCTATCTTGTTTTACTTGTGCAAGCATATTTTACTGTTTTTTGCAATCACTAACCTTCACCATCACCGAGGCTCTTCAATTGGAGAAAAGTCCCCGTAGGCAAACTAAGAGTGCTTCATGGAAGGCAGCCTGCCGTCAACGACTGACCGCATCAAACTTTGGTGCAGTTATGAAACGGGAGAACTGGACAGTGAAGGGTCTCTAAAACTTGACTGCCGAGAGGGATCTGTCACGAGTGAGAGCAATCCAGTGCGCACCCATTTTTACCCTTTTGCATGTAAATGCAAACACAATTTGAATCTTGTGCTGAGACTAACCCTTGCATGCACTAGTTCTAAAATTCATCAATCTTTCAGGGTTACCTTTTGCAACGTGTTACATTTTATGGCACCTTTTTCTTGTATGGAGAGAAGTCGAGGCATTGACTCTGTAGTAATGGTTTTGTTTATGGGATTTGAGATCCCAAAGCGACTCAGGCTATGAAGGGTTCTGTAGTAATGCATCACATAATCACATTAAGGGGCAGTAAGGGCTAGCTGTTTTGCCATGAAGCCTTCAGCAGCGCTGTGAACACACACTGGTAGCATAAAAGCATGCAAAAGTAACGAAATATTCAGTGCAGGAAATAAAACTTTTTATTAATATTTAGTGCTCCCTGCTTTTGTACATTCGCATTAAACTTGGACATGACAAAATATTTCCTCCATCTATGCACAGGATATTTCCACCACAAGCGTTCATGCCGTCTTGCAACAAACTAAGTTGATTTTGTCAGACGCACAGTAGAAGGCACTTCGATACAACAGCTTCATTCTGATGCAGCAAAGCTTAATACATCGACAATTATAAGATAGGTAATATTGTTCGGCATGGTTTACTTAATGGTCATATTTCTGCTTTTACCGGCAGCCTTTTTGTATGAACTGGAGGTGTTGCTTTTCAGTGCACGGTGGAAGACTATTTTTGATATCTTTATTTGAAATGGAGGACGGGAATATGTATGTTGAACAAAATATATCGACTTTAAATGGCGAAGCGAAGAGAATCTCGTTGGGCCATGGTGAAAGGAGGTAGGGCATGTAATTGAAGTTGCCTCGCCAGCCATGACTTGCGAGGGCACGTGGTTGTGAAACCGGAGTGACGTCGACGAAAACCGGGGCATCCAAGTAACTGCAGACCCGATACTGAGAGACTGGACTCGCCAACACGAGACAGCATCTTGCTCGCCGGCTGTAATTCAAAGGAAGTGCAGTGAACATCAATGACGACGGCGAAAAGGACTCCAAGAAATTGTGGAGGTAATAATTGATGATATTCCAGACACACGCACGCATTCAGTTGAACTGCTTTGTTATAAGAAGTTTATTAGAACGGAAGCAAAAAATTGCTGATGACTACGTTACTTCCTAATGAGAAATTTGAGCGCAGCTCATCGGCAGTTTCAGCTTTTCGATAAATTGAGGCAAAGAATTTGAGCAAGACACGTATGTACAATTACAGGCAACTTCTTATTTTTCACACATTTTCCACCATTAAGAACAACTCCACTAATAGTTCTTGATTGTCATGAATGAAGTTTTGTGGTCGGAGAAATAGATGGATATATGCGCGACTTGCTGCACCAATGCCTGGCTCTCAAAGACGAGGTCTATGCATGTATTTTGCGAGATTGTCACAGCCGTGGGAGGCGTCAGGAACGAGAGAAACGGGATGTTCTCCCGCATAAGTGGTAACAAATTCCTGTTTGTATTTATATGTACATTAAAGTTCCCACTCACCCTGCCACCCAGGCAGGTGGAAGTTAATGGTTGATCGCGAGAGTTCGCTCACCGTTGTCAGCGCTAACGCATGCAGCCCACATCCCTCTCATCCTGCCATGTACCTATAGGTGCGACCCAGGGAGCCAGTTATGCGCACTTCCTTTCCTTAAAATGATCGGAGTGTAAAACGTTCTCAACGCCAGCACCAATGAACACAATGAACGCCGACGGCGTATGGCTCCAGCGCCACGTTTCTGGCACAGCGTCGTCAATGCCTGCGGCCCACATCTGTCTCTCATCACTCCACGTATCTATAAGCGCGATTCAGGCATCCACTGACCTAGGGAACCCAGGTATGTGCACTTCCTTTCCTCAAAATGGCACAACGTTGTCAATGCCAACGCATGCAGTACACATCTCGCACTACCGCCACGTAGCTTAAAGCACGATTGAGGTGTTTGGTTTTGGTTTTGTGGGGTTTAACGTCCCAAAGCGACTAAGGCTATGAGAGACGCCGTAGTGAAGGGCTCCGGAAATTTCGACCACCTGGGGTTCTTTAACGTGCACTGACATCGCACAGTACACGGGCCTCTAGAATTTCTCCTCCAAAGAAATTCTAGCCGCCGCGACCGGGATCGAACCCGCGTCTTTTGGGTCAGCAGCCGAGCACCATAGCCACTGAGCCACCGCGGCGGCCGATTGAGGTGTCCACTGTTCCAAGAGGGCAGTTCTGAGCCTTTCATTTCTTTTCAGGTTCCCGCTCCATTGGTTTCGCGGCTGAAAGCGCCACTAAGGTGTCCACTGCTGGTTAAAACGAACAACGGCGACGGCGACGCAGCGAAACGCTGAGACGGGCGCCAAAGAGCTGTTCTCTAAAAAATTTGAGATCACTGCGGCGACCCGCATTGGGAGAATGCAAAACCGTTCACGCATCCTCGGCACCCGTCACCTCTCGTTGCCTGTCTTCATCATTTTCTCTTTGTTTTTTAAAAGTAACTACTGAATTAGCGTAAATATCTTATGCTTCAATTAAAGATGGATTTATTTACTCTGATTATACCTTCTTCTTGCACGATCAACTATTTTTGTTTCTCAAATTTGGCGCCGTGGTTGCTTTCCCATCCAATTACTATATCTCCATCCAGTCTATCCAACCGTCCAATGCCTTTTTCTGATAATTAATTAACTAATTAAACTATGCCAATGAAACTTTTTGTTGGATTTATTATCGCTCATCAAATACATTCACCTATTTTCTCACTATTTTGACGTACACGGCTGTTTTTCCGTCCACTCACTAGATCGACGTCTGCTCTAATTCGACGTTTTTTCGACATTTTTCGCTCTAATTAATTAACTAATCATCCTATCGACATATTTGTTCTTGCTCATCAGCCTCAAATCATCCTCTTTCGGTTACAACCACTCGTTTGATGCTACCTTTCCTGAGGACGCCACAACTGCTGCGGACAAGTTTTGCAAACACGACACCGCATACAGCCTAGAAATGCTGTTGCATTAACATTAATAACAAGCAGCCACCAACCTCATAGTTTCAGGTTGACGTTGTTTTTTGCGCGGATGATGACAGCGTGATCTTGGTCGAACTCTGGTCGAAACTTCTTTTTCTTGTATACGGCCGCACGCGGTATAGAATTTGGCCGAGCCAGAATTCTCTGGCAGTTTTTTCGTAGGCAATCTGTGAGCGAGAGAGCACGTTTAAAAGACATCGCACCTTACCTCAACATCTACACAGTGATGCTCAACTTCCCTTATGAATAATAAAATGTAGACTTGCAAACATTCTTTTGTTGCAATGTTATGACATTTAAATGGGCAGGACAGCAAAACTAATTCGAAGTTAAAAGTACAATTCCAACACTTATTCCACGTTAATTTCACCAGGATCAGTGCTTCCATTAAAATGTCACCTTGATCTGAATTTATTTTTTTTTTCTTTTAAATTGTGAGGGATCAAAGCATCGCTGCTGCCACAATAAATCAAGAAGGCCGCAAATGTAGCAAGATTATTCACCGAAGCATTTGGTAGTTGTAAATATTGAATGAACATGAGGATTCGAACGCTTACCACTAACAGTTGCAGCGTTGTTTACTGCCTCTAGAAAAGTGGGCCCTGTTTGATGGATGCGTGCAAAAATAATAAAATCGGCAACAACTCACGTGAAAGATGAATATGACCAAACCCTGTAGAGAGCTGGTTATCACGAAGAGATACTCGAACAGTCGACCCCATTCCTTCGAGACGGCTTCTATCAGGCTCAAGTATGCAAATACCCACGTTAGTCCTGGAAGACACAAAAGCGATCTGGTACTGGCAGGTCCTTACAAAATTAACAGTGGAAACTTCGTGCTGCCGGTGCAGAGTTCCGAAATAGGAGACTAGAAAGTTGGTATTATGCGTGATAGTCAAGATATCTGGGAAGTGCGCTGCACATTTAATGGTCTTAACGTTGATTTATATGTTCCAGCCGTGCATACGCTGTGTCCTGCGTAAACAAACGAGCCCTGCACAAAGTAGTCCGCGCCATTTCATGATATAGGCTTCGGTTGCGAATATCCGTATTCGGATCAAATTATAGGTGGCTACCGGCAGAAGCTGTTTCCAGCAAAGGATTTTAAGGGCCATCTTATAATGTCTGCCTTTAAGCAAATCGACGCCGAACTGTTTTCACTTCAGTTGCTTGTACCTACTACCTTTAATAAGATGAAAAAGCTATGAAGGTGCTGAATTTCACCTTGCCTATGCAAGTTCGGGCTAAGGCCGACTTTTTGCCGGAAGTTCGCAGATTATACGGCTAGGAGGAACATCTTCGCCTGCGAGCAAATCTAGAGGACAGCAAACCATTCAGTAATTGGCACTTTTCTTTTTTTGATGAATTCATTTGCAAGTGGACGAGGACGCTTTCCTGAGGCATGTTTTAAGAGCATTTTCTTTTGGCGACAGATAAACCGAGGAAAGACTGCACTTAATATCTAGTAATTAGGTCATAAAAGGTTTCCCATATTGACTGCTGATGATTCATTAGTGACTTTCGGACGGCGCCTTTTGTCACCTTTAATAGCTCCAAGTATCAGATTCTACAGTTTATATTCAGGTCGCGTAATCTCTAGCTCTATAACCGATTGTGTATGTCACATGCTACCGCTAGCGACAGTTCTACGGCGACAATATTGAAACATCTATGAGTGCATACCTTTTCTGTAAGAAGAAGCAAAGAAAAAAAAAGTGTCAGGGGGATTTTGCTTACCCAAGAGGAAGACAATACAGACAGTCGCCCGTAGTTGCGCCTTAGCCAATTCCACCTGGCTCTGGGTGCTGCGCAACCCTTTTTGACGGCGGCAGTAGATGCTGAACACGACCACGCAGAAGACGATTATGTTGGCAGCCAGAACGATTCCCACAGGAAGGAGGAAGCTGTAGAGCAGGGCCTCTTCTTCCAACCAGCAGCTGCGCACGGCGAAGCAGGAAGCATCGGAGCTAATCAAAGGACGTTCGTAACTAAAAAATAACAGATAATGACGGCGTAAACCAGCGTAGGTGTTTCTTATTTAATAGACTCGTATAATTTCAAGGAAGAGGGATATAACTTTAGCTGAAAATGTCGAAAATTATGGTGCACACTTTTGTGCTAAATATTCAAAGCCAGGTTTTCGCCTATTGTTCAGACTCAGGAGTCCATGCCGATGTTTGCGGACCTCTATCCATAATCTTTTGCCACTGCGGCGGCGGAAATGCTTCCTTTGAATCTTAGAGGTAACCAGCAGCAGACATTGATATGATGAAAGGAAATGCTGTTCACTCCAGGCGGGTACATAATAATCAGGCGAAGGCTCCAGAGAGATATGCAGACAGTCTCCCACATATCGCTGCAGTAGCTGCACGTGGTTTTTAGATGCAGGCGAAAACTGAAAAGTGTGCTGTGAACACAATGGGCCGATAGTCATCAGCTCAATAATTCGCCAACACAAGTACGCAGCAGGCAGCGCTAATTTACGCTACGTTTTAACAGCACCTTCATACACCGTAAGACCACAGTTCGTGTGGTTCTTGTTTCCTTTTTGAGTACCAGGCTCAGAATACTCGCACTGGCTATTAAATGCGTCCAAAAGCCGAGGGAGCGCGTTTCTGTCTCGGGCGGTGTTAAAAGGTGAATCGGCTTTGGTGATACCTAAGAGGCGGATATTGGCGCCCAGACGCTGACGGGCAGCGCGACGTAGAGCACTGACAGGCACTCACACAGGACCATCGAGTTAACCGTGATTGGTTGCACACCAAGGTCTACTTAAGGCCTTTTTGTCGGGGCATTTTCAGGTGTTCCTTCATGTGGTGCCGCCAAGGACCTTTCGTATGTAGTTATAAGGCTCGGGGCTCGCTGCAAGGCGCACGCAATAAGTGTGACTCATCACGAAGAAGAGCGCATTTCTCCTACCTGCACGAGTTAATGTTTTGTCCACTTTTAGACGCGGTATACGTCTTTAAGTTACAGAATTTTTCTAGCATGTGCTTATTACGCCGCAGAAATAAAGCCGCTGAATTATGTGTGGTGCCTTCCCCAGGAAAATTCCACGTTATCCGATCTTTATAGGCAAGTAGCGCTTTTGCCGCAGTTCTGAAAACCGATTTGTGCACTCGCATTTCTAAGCTGATAGTCGTATGATAGATTTGCCGGAAGAAAGGCCTTCTGTGCATGGCTTAGTGGGCTTGGTGGCACCGTCGAGAACACCAAGGAAAACCAATTTCCTCTTTATGCACAAATGCTGCTCGGACTAGCAGGAACCATTGGCAACTGTGACTGGACTTCAAGTGTTCTACGTCATGGATCGGAAACGCTGGCTATTCAACAGTATCATGCGCAGCACCCTGCGATGCTAACAACACAGTTAACCACTCTCTTTCCTCCCGGGGATGACGCATCAAGTATCACAACACCGGACGTGCCCTTCGGCCAGCTGACGACTGCAGCGACATCAGAAGAAGCTTTTAAAAGGCAACAACAGACGCGGGCCTCTATCAGCGGGCTTGGTGGCACTGTCGAGAACACCATGGAAAACCACTTTCTTCTTTTTGCAAAGGTCAGAAAGAACTGTTCATTTAGTAAGTGTTTCAAAAGTGATGCTATTTGTGTGGTGGTGCTACCAAGCCCTGAGTGTGTTTTGTGCTGTGCTTGCGAGGCTTTTCGAAATGGCCGCTCGGTGATGTTGTTACTAAGCGGCGACATTGAGGAAAATCCAGGTCCAGTCACGCTCGACGAGATCTTAAAGGTGCAGTGAAGAGGAATCTGAACTCGTCTTTTTGCCGCGGGAACTCAATCTATATATTCCGAGCATTATTAGAAACTTCTATTTATTGCCCTGTGTGGCCGATTTCCTTATCGTGGTGGAGCAGCGCAAATGACGGGACACAAGAAACAAGGAAAGACGTACACAGGCGCTGACTATCAACTGAATTTTTATTGCGAAATACAGAGAATATATAGCGATCATGAGGGGGTGGAACATAGATAAAAGGTTGCTCGGTCACCGGAATCCAGAAGACAGTCACGTCAGTAGATACAGTATGTTGGTGAAAGTGGTGGCGGTGAAAGACGATAAAGAGAAGCGGAGGGTGTATAGGGCCAAGGCGCGAAATAACGGATGATCGGTAATGAAAGATGAGGTCGCCCTAAAGGCTATAGACAATCAATAACAGAAATGATGGCATTAAAAACATAAAAATCGTTAAGAACATTTAAAGAAACACTTTAGAAACATTAATACCTGGTAGGCTGGGAGGTATGAAGGGCCGGCAATCAACAAACACATTAAGGCCTCACGGAAGATGAATTTTTAAGGAGGCCAAAAAAGGGCTAAAAGCACGAAACAACTAAAAGGAGGAGTAAAGGCCTGCGACGAATAAAAACTAACCCTATATCACAATTAAAAACCCGGGGAACAACAACACTAAAAAACAGGAAGGGATAAAAATCAAACGCCAAGATTCAGAACCCATGCCCTGCTGTTCTCAGAAAATCCAATTCTTTCTGAGATAAACTAATGGAAGATGTACTGACACAGTGGTCTTTTGCACGACGGATGTTGCAAGCCTCAATTATTTCTCTCGACGTACGATCTCGTCCTTTCCCAATGATTGTACATTGGTTAAAAATTGGGGCGCAGGTTTTGCTTTCACATTTTTTGCAGTGCTTGGCCAGATTTCCAGTGATGGCTATATTACCTACATTATTATTATGTTCTTGAAGTCTGACATTGATGCATCTTCCCGTTTGACCAATGTATTCCTTCCCGCAGGATAAGGGGACAGAGTACACAACACCGGAGGCACAAGGAACGTGGGGATTGCTGTGCGTTTGCCCACAACCACGGTGAACTTGCTGGTTGTTAACTCTCCTGCAGAGAGAGGCGAGCTTGTTGCGCGCAGAAAAAACCACGTCGACGCCTGCGCGTTTCCCAACTTTCTTAAGACCGTGGCTAATATTGTGCAGATAGGGCACAACTACAACATTTCTGCGGTAATCCTCCTTCCGGGTGGGCAAACGTTTTTTTCTTTATGCTGCCTGCAACTGATATCAGGAGAGGTAAAGGGTAGCCCGCCGCGAGGAGCCGACCCACCTGCCCGTGAAGACAGTCATGAAGTCGATGTTCGCAGGTTTTTTGAAGGGCGTTGCGGAAGCACAGGCTGATGATGCCTCGCTTTATCAACTTCGAATGTGCTGACGCGTATGAGAGGAGCGGCTTTTTACCTCTGGGTTCGTATGACCAGCAGGCATGCGCGGGAGAAAAATGAAGACGTAGGTCAAGGAACCGCATGTTGTTATCTTCTGGGAATTCAGACGTTAATACGAGAGGATGCAAACATTGGTCAAACAAGGACTGAACTTCGGGAGCTGCAATTTTGAATTCTTCACTGTTGCATTTTAAAAGGACGAGATAGTCGTCTACATATCGAAAGATTTTGACAACGCAGGTACTACCGATTCTTTTCAGCAGCAGTCTGTCATAGTGGGCCAGAAAGAGTTCACTAAGAACAGGGGCTGCGCATGAGCCTATGCATACACCTTTCTTCTGGATGTAGGTTTGTTCGTTCCACGTGACAAAGGAAGATTTCAAATAAAAGTCTAGGATTCGCAGAAAATCGCTCGCGGAAAGCCCTATTTGATTTTGGAAGCGAACAGTGCCATGGCTATCGATAGCTTCTTCTATACAACTCATTAGTTCCTGGTGCGGCAACGAATAGTACAAGTCTTTGATATCGACGGAGAATCCTTTAAGATCTTGGTGATGAGACGAGGATAAAAAAGTGATGATCTGGTCTGAGCTATCAACCACAAAAGGGTCGTCAATCACTAAAAGTTTTAGATTGTTTTTAATGAAGGTGGCGAGTTGCTTCTGCCAGGATTCTTGCTCGGAAACAATGACCCTAAACGGATAACCTGGTTTGTGTGTCTTGGCAGAAAAAAAGACATTTCCTGTTAAACGGTTGGTTGACTTCAGGTTCCGGGCTAGCGCGTCAAGTTTTGCGGTCTTGCATAGGCGCAAGGCTTGGCTTTTTACCTTGGAAAGGTTTACGGTGTCCTTCCTGTGAAAAGTTGACTCCAAGGCAGAGATGGCTCTCGAGTTGTACTCGCCTGTGGTGAGCACTGTGAAGCCCCCTTCTTTGTCAGACGGCACCAAGAAAAGTCCATGGGTTCGAAGAAAGGTGGCGGTGCGGCGTACAGGTAGTCTCCTGGAGGACGGTATATGCTTGACCAGAACGTCCACGCCCTCGGAAACGCACCTGTCCTTGTCGGAATCTGGAGCTTGTTGTCCCACTTGCCTCACAAGGCTTAGAAGTTCCACAGGCGATTTTTTCGGTTCCACGGCGAATTTTGGGCCCTGGCTGAGAACATTCCGAATGTCGTCCGGTAAGTCCACGTAGCCAACGGTGTGCACGGGATTCGGGTCCCACTTGGGTCTCTTCGGCTTCCAGTCCCGATTTCCTTAATTAAATCGGATTAACGTCCGGCTGCCGCCTTTTTTTTTTAATTCTCCCCGTACGGTTGGCTTAGTCGACCAACATGTGGAGTGCCTTTCAGCCAGCTCCGTGGAAGCTTCCCGCTCTGCCAGCAGCGGAGTAATACGTAGTAATCCGTAGTAGCAAATAGTCCGCGTGTATTTTTATTTCTGCGAGCTTATTTTGCAGCTATATCATCTGCGAATGAAACTATTTATTCACGGAAACTTAAAAAACAAAATTAAGCGAAAACAAAGCCTCCACGGAGCTGGCTGAAAGGCACTCCACGCGTTGCTCGAGGAGCCAGGACGCTAATCTGATTTAATTAGGGAAATCGGCCCCATAGGGCAATAAGTCGAAGCTTCTAAGAATGCTCCGGAACGTGTAGATCGAGTTCCCGCGGCAAAAAGACGAGTAAAGATTCCTCTCCACTGCACCTTTAAAAGGGGTTAACGAATTTAAGGCCTTGCAGTACACTCTAGCAGAAGGATTGCAGGGCGTTCAATCCAGACTGAGATAAATAGAAGTTACCCTTGCATTGCTTAAACAACAGCACGAAAAACTAGAACAGTGTGAACAGCAAGTAGCCGCAATGAGCAAAGATATCCAAAGGTTGAGCAAAAAACTAGCTGACATGGAAAACAGAAGCCGCAGGAATAACACTATTGTTCACGGGCTGGAACAAAAAAGCGATGAAAGTGGTAGAGATCTAGAGCAAGCGGTAGTTGAAGGTGTGTTCAAGGACCCACTAAGTGTAGAAACCTGATCAGTCGAGCGTGTGCATCGTATCGGAAAGAAAAAGGATAACAGTAAAATGCCTGTAGATATAAGGTTTTACGACTTTGCGAAAAAAATGACTGCTTTTCGTAACGCCAAGAAGCTCAAAAATAGCTCATTATCTAAGTCAGAAGACTTCTCGGCCCCAGTATGTGACATACGCAGTAAACTTTGGCAGTCCTCTAATGCAGAACGAGAAGCAGGTGATAAAGTAGCACTTTTTTTTGACAAGCTTAAAATGAACGATTAACTGTACATTGGGATGACGTGCAGAAATGCAGGCTACCATTGAAGGACGTACGTCACGACGACACCGGGACGTCCAGTTCAAACAACGCATGTCGGGCAGGAATTGTAAATTCGGTTTCTTTAATATGTTTAAATGCCAGGAGTATTGTGAACAAAGGTTAAAAATTATAAATGTTGTTAATGCACTCTCCTGACATTGTCATCATCACAGAACGTGGCTACACACTGATATTCATGACTCAGAAATAACCCCTCTCTCTTATTCTCTTCTTCGCTGCGACCGCGATAGCCACGCTGGCGGTGTTGCTCAATACGGCAGGACTAATCTTTTCAAAGAGAACCAGGCATGCCAGACCCTGAAAGCGTGTGGTGCACAGTATATCCCCATGAGTCACCTTTACTAATAGGCGGTATATATGGGAACCCTAACCCGTCTGACGACTACATGGTGAAAATTCATGATTTCCTTTGTGGCAGGTTGAAAGATCGTACTAAGCTAATTCTTATTGGTGATTTTAACCTGGCTACTATTGATTGGAGTATGTTGACAGCCGGTAGTAGAGCGATTAGTAGTTGCGAACTGCTTATGAATATAGCGTTTAGTTTTTCCTTATCTCAGCTTGTCACAGAGCCAACGAGCATTCAGGGGCAAGCTTATTCAATACTAGACCTCGTGTTTGTTTCTAGGCACCTAGAAGCAGACATCACAATAGAAGAAGCCATATCAGACCACAAACTACTGCTGCTAACAGTTAATATGGGGAACGTCGATGCTGGTGGTCCATTAACTGAATCACGTGTAACTGTTCAAGACTTCAATAGAGCTGACGATATCAGCATTATTGACTACCTTGACGTAGCTTTAGAAACCTTTTCTTTTGAAAATTATGGCACATTTAATGGCCTATGGATGAAACTAAAAGACATAATAGCATATTGTGAGAAAAAGTTCGTTCCCACGCGACTGAAACGTACAAAACGCCGAAGCCCGTGGATTACGCGCAGTGTGATCCACTTAAAAAAAAAACTACAAAGGATGCGAAAAAAAACGTAATCCCAAAGATATCAGTTAACTTAGTGGCGAGCTGAAAACCGCTATTCGGAACGCAAGAAGTGCTTTCCTTTCAAAAGCACTAATAAATTTTATGACACAGCACCCGCAAAAGTTCTGGCGCTACCTTTCCAGGCCGGCGTACCGCCTGACTCAGGTACAAGTAAATGTAACTATAATTGAGCAAGCTCGCACTGCCGCTGACACATTTAACAGATACTTTCAGTCCGTTTTTACGTGCACATCGGCGATTACAGAAAGTGAAACTGCTATGGATTCTGCATTATCGATGTCCGATACAGTCATAATTCGGGAAGGTATACTCGACTTATTGCTACAAATTGACGTTAAAAAGTCCTTCAGTCCTGACGATATTTCAAATATCTTCCTTCGGCGCTACGCAGAGCAGATAACTCCTTTCCTGCATGCAATATTTACTTCTTCAATTCAAACAGCCACGCTGCCGACAGACTGGCTCTGTGCAAAGGTGCTTCTGAACCACAAAGGAGGCAGCGAGTTATTGGTAAAAACTCACAGGCCGATTTAACTCTTGAGTTGCTGTTGTAAAATAATCGAGAATATCATCACCAAGTCAATTACAACCTACTTAGAAGATAACAACATACTTTACCCCAAACAACATTGATTTCGTAGAGGGCTTTCTACCGTAACTCAACTTCTGGAAAAAACGCATTACTTTGCCGCACTAGTTAACTCGAGACAAGTTGACGCAATATTCATAGACACTGCTAAAACATTTGACAGAGTGCCCTATCCCAAATTAATTGACAGGCTGAAAAATATCGAGATTCACATTATCATAGTAAACTGGATAACCGCTTACATCTCAAACCGCAGTCAGTATGTTAAAATAAATGATACTGAATCGGAAGTATTAGATGTCTACTCGGGTGTTCCACAAGGGTCTGTGCTGGACCCAATTCTTTTTGTCCTATTTCATTAATGACATTCATTCTAAATTTGAACCTGACGTAACGGTAAGGCTTTTTGCGGATGACTGCGTCATCTACACCACAGTGCGCACAAGTAATGACCAGATACGACTCAATTTTTCCTTATCAAATATTGCCAGATGATGTCAAGAATGGGGTACGCAAATTAACGTGGCAAAAACCCCATCTATGTGCATAATACGAAAAAGAATGCCTTTAAAATTTTCGTATAATCTATTGGGATTACATGTAACAGAAACCGACGCAGTTAAATACTTGGGGGTAACCATCACAAAAACAATAAAATGGGACGTTCATATAAAAGAGACCTGTACAAAGGACTATAGGCAGTTGGGATTCCTTCGTTGGAAACTTGCACAGGCACCTGCCAAGGCTAAGCTTGCAAGTTATAATGCACTTGTACGACCAATCCGTGAATAGGCAGTATTATCTGGAATCCGCACCAAACGTACTTGTCGATCAGTTGAAAAGAATTCAGAATAAAGCACTTCGGTTTGTATATTCCCAGTATTCAGGTAACGTCAGCATAACCACGTACGCAACAGAGCTAAGATTAAAACTTTGGCGATCCGGCGATGCGTTGCTTCCTTAAAGTTTCTTTTCCTCCTTTATCATGACTGCATTAATATCAACAAACACGAGTACCTAAAACCGCCATACCAGCGCTCAGTCAGAACAAACCACGACAAGAGTATCAGGCTATTCATTTCCCACTGTAACACATTCAAGTATTCCTTCTTTCCATCAGTCATAGAATTATGGAATAAACTGCCGCGCGACTTTGTGACCTCGGTATCTGCTGATAGATTTGTCGCTAAGATTGAAAGCTTGTTTTAGGAACAGGATGCGTCTCTGTAAAAAAAAAACATTTATTGTGGCCAAAAAGCAGTGTACCTTTTGCTGTGAATGCCGCTCGTAGTCTGTTTTCTTAATTAGACATGAATAACGTGTACCTTTTTCTATTAGTCTGTACTGTTTTTATTTTTGTATTTTAGTTACCTTTAGATGTATTGCTTGATTTTATAGTATTGCTAGAGATGTGTGTTTTTTGTTCACGCTCCTGTATGAGCCTGTCAAGGCTTACAGTATTAATAAATATTAATAATAATACTGTCAACTTCTGTGATTCCCGCACATATTAAGATGCCAATAGTATGTGAGTCATCATGCACCTTTTTTTGCAGGAACCATGTGTGTCAGCTTGGCAACAACAAATGACAAAGAGCAGAAAACGCTTCCCCAAGGCGCATTACACGGAATCATTGCCTCTGAAGCAAACTGTGTTTGAAGGTATGTTTTAGAGCGCAGCTCTTTGGCGTCCGTTCCTGGGTTTCGCGTCGTCGTCGACGTTGTCGTCGGCCTCGTAACCAGCTCCGCCCCCCTTTCATCCCCCCAGCTCTAGCAGCGACCGACTGATACCGCTGGATGCCGCTGACGCCGCTAGAGAGTCAAGATAACGTGACTGCATAGAACACCGTCGCCGCCATGCAGAAAGAGGAGGAAAGGGTCCCCCCCCCCCCCCCTGTTCTTGTGTGGCGGATAGGGTGCTCTTCAGTTGCCGACGCGCCGGTTATTTCACGTAGGCCCCGGCACGTCGACGAATACGTGACCACCTTCCCACGGCTAGACCTGGTTCTTAGCGCTGCGGAAGCGAGGGTATCATATTGTTTGTGTCGGCATCGGCGGCGTTGTCCCTGAAACCAACTCCGCAGCTGGGGTTGACTCACTATCGAAAAGGTGAAACAGCTTATTTGCTGCGCTCAAATTTCGCATTAGGAAGTAACGTAATCGTCGGTAATTTTTTTTCTATCAACCGGTCATTCATATCATGAGTAGGACACGGATGTGACGCAGGTGGATATGAAATACTAAGCTTTTAATGGAAAAGAACAGTTGCCAAAATGATCACGGCTCCAAAGCTACACAGCGGCGCCTCACGCCAGCTGCTACGTGCATTGTGATACGGCGAGGCACTGCTCATTGACTGTGCTGCCTGTCGCTATGGAAATAGCGCCTGCCTTCGAAAACAGCAGGTGGCGACAAATGGATCCCAAAACTTTAAGACTTCCCTTCGTGCACTTCGTGAGACTTCGTGAGACTGCACTTCACTTCGTGAGACTGCACTTCGTGCAGACTCAAGCATAAGCCATCTCGAACCAAAATTCGGACGGCCGGTGTCGGTGAAGTACTGCGCAGCACGTCGCATGACCGCAAGCATATAGACCTCAGAACCAGCTTCGCTACGCCGTTGTTAAAATACCATGGACGGCTTTGGAACGCCGTTAACCTTGCGACAGCATTTAAAAAATGCATTAAGGCCTAATGGTGCTCCCTGACTCCTTGGTTCCTCCGACACTTACAAGTCTTTCCGCTTGTGGTACTGCATTGGGTTCACTATGAGGACACACAGTATGACCAGCATTGGCGCACCTGGAAGAGAAAGAAAAACGAACGATTCATTAACCGTCAAGCAATTTTATATTTTTAGAATACGCTCGACGTCGCACTTCAAGGTGGTTTCGGTCTTAATAAAAAAAATGGGAAAATAATTGAAAATAGCGCTAATTGGTAATTCGTTGGCATGAAAACGCCTTAGCTTGACTTTCCTCAAGTCTAATATTTTGTCCCAGACACATTGGGTCGCTGATACACAACTCAATTTGTTTAATTCATGAATTGAACGTTCTAGCGTACAATATAGGATATATGCTTTGCAGTGCAACGCGACTACCTCATTGAAAAAGCGCCAAAATCTTTGCATCGAGTGTAAATATGACGCTATGTTAACACTGGACAACTATATTAAAAATAATTATTCATTGTCAGGTGCACTGGGGTGTTCTGATAACACATTGAGCATTTATTGGCCTGTTGAAATTTTCCATACAGTGATGTTACTATTCCAGCATTCATTTTGCCATCAAAGACGCTTAGAAAAAAAAGGAACATATGTGGTCAACCTTGAAGAAGGGGAATGCTTAAGCCAGGGCGCTTTTAAGAGCTCCATCGCGACAATTGTGTTCGAAGCTTCCTTGATTTAGAACAACCATGTGAACATCAACAGTTTCCAACTTGTTTGCACGCGGCACCTAGATCTACATGATTGCCATGAGGAAGACGCAATCAACACAAAAAAATGAAGTGGGCCAGTGAACGAACGAGTGTTGAAATTGAACCAGAAAAAATGCTCTTTCGGAAGGCATAACGGACCGCACGTCCTGAGAAGGATAATATTGTCACGACCAGAGGAGCCGTGAAGGTAGACGTCAGAAAGAACCCAAGACCGGGAGCCTTCTTTTAATTATCGAGCCAGCTTTCACGACACAGAACAGAACAGCGCGCCACGAGAGCCCACCGCCGCTTCGTCGTCGTCTTCGACTCAGCGCGGAGGCCGCGCGGCGCGTTAGGCGCGTGGCATTATTCCCCCCCGCGAAAGCAAACATCGTCTCGATGTGGAATGGGGTATGTACAGTGAGGGGAGGATGAACAAAGAAAAGGCTGGGGGTGAGGTGAACTATACAGTGCGCGCTAGATGACATGCAGCGAGAGTCAAGTACACACGTGGGGTAAGGGGAAAAGGTACGAAACAGCGTGAACACAGCGCTCAGTCACGCGAAAAGTACGGCTTTAAGCGGACTACATGCACGATTTCAGGCCGTTGACGCTGAGGGCCGGCGACCACAGTTCCATGGGGGACAACTTCGTAGTTGACGCTGTTCAGGCGGCGCAGGACTCTGTACGGGCCAAAATACCTATTTAAAAGCTTTTCGCACAATCCCTTGCGGCGCACTGGTGTCCACACCCACACGTGGTCGCCCAGCTCGTAGTGCACGTCCCTGTGCCGAAGGTTATAGTATCGGGCATCGGCGGATTGCTGGTCCTTGATGTGCAAGCGGGCCAGCTGACAGGCCTGCTCTGCTTGCTCCACGAAGTGGCCAGCTTCAGGGGGAAGCTCTGCGTCGCCGTACGGCAGCATGGCGTCTAGCATCATGCGGACCTCTCTGCCATACACGAGACGGAACGGGGTGAACTGGGTGGTTTCCTGCGTCGCGGTATTATATGCGAAGGTGACGTACGGCAAGACCTCATCCCAGGTTTTGTGTTCAACGTCGACGTACATCGAGATCATGTCCGCCAATGTTTTGTTGAGCCGTTCTGTTAGACCATTGGTTTGGGGATGATACGCTGTTGTTGGTCGATGAGCAGTATGGCTAAGCGCTAAGATGTCACGTAGGAGTCGGGCTGTAAACGCCTTGCCGCGGTCAGTAATGATGGCCGATGGGGCGCCGTGTCTAAGCACGATGTCGTGCATAAAGAAGTGGGCAACTTCGGCGGCAGTACCTCGCGCAAGGGCCTTCGTTTCAGCGTAGCGGGTCAAGTAGTCTGTGGCGACTACGATCCACTTGTGGCCGGAAGACGAGAGAGGAAATGACCCAGGAGGTCCATGCCGACTTTGTCGAATGGTATTTGTGGCGGCTCGATGCACTGAAGCAGTCCAGGAGGCTTGAGCGCGGGTTTTTTTCGCCGCTGGCATTGCCGGCATGTCCGGACATAATGCTTGACACTTGAAGTTAGGTTGGGCCAGTAATAGTTCTGCCGGATTCGGGATAAGGTGCGGGTAACTCCAAGGTGGCCGGAAGTCGGTTCATCATGGCAGGCAAGGAGGACTTCATCCCGCAGATCAGACGGTATGACGAGCAGGTAAGTTGTCGGACTTGAAGTAGAGTTCTTTTTATAAAGCACCCCTCTCCGCAGGCAGAATGACGATAGTCCACGAGCTAGGTTTCGTGGTATTTCAGAGCACCCACCTTCGAGATGTTCGATGAGCAGACGGAGCTCGGCGTCGGCACGCTGTCTGGAAACGAGCTCAGATGAGCTGACCGCTCCAAGGAAGCTATCATTGTCGGTGGTGTCTTGCGGAGGAGGTTCGACGGGAGCGCGTGACAAGGTATCAGCGTCGGTGTGTTTCCGGCCTGACTTGTAGGTGACGGTGAAATCGAATTCCTGCAGGCGTAATGCCCAACGTGCTAAGCGGCCGCAAGGGTCCTTTAAATTTTTCAGCCAGCACAGCGAGTGGTGGTCGGTGACGATACGAAACGGTCTGCCATAGAGGTATGGGCGGAACTTGGCGGCGGCCCAGACTACCGCTAAACTTCTTTTTCCGTGGTAGAGTAGTTCAACTCAGCACGCGACAGTGCGCGGCTGGCGTAGGCAATTACTTTGTCGACACCGTTTTGCCGCTGAACTAGAACGGCGCCAAGACCAACGTTGCTCGCATCCGTGTGCACCTCCGTATCGGCATCTTCGTCGAAATGTGCCAGGATGGGCGGTGATTAGAGTAGGCGTCGTAATTCGTCGAAGGCAGTCTGTTGTTCGTTGCCCCAGGAAAATGATGTGTCATCACGGGTTAGGAGCGTCAGAGGGCTGGCGAGCTGGGCGAAGTTTCTAATGAAGCGGCGATAATAGGAGCACAGGCCTAGAAAACGTCGGACTGCTTTTTTGTGGGAGGGGACCGGAAAGGCAGGAACGGCAGCAAGCTTCTCTGGGTCAGCGCGGATTCCGTCAGCCCTAATGACGTGCCCGAGGAACTTCAATTCGGTGAACCCAAAGTGGCATTTTTCTGGTTTGAGGGAGAGGTTGGCGGATCGAACGGCTTTGAGGACAGTCCTGAGGCGGTGCAGATGTTCCGTGAACGTTGCGGAAAAAATGATGACATCATCAAGATAAACAAGACAGGTCTGCCACTTCAAACCGGTGAGAACGGTGTCCATCATTCTTTGGAACGTGGCAGGAGCACAGCAGAGCCCGAATGGGAGGACGCGAAATTCATACAGTCCGTCCGGTGTAATGAAGGCGGTTTTCTCACGGTCCCTCTCATCAACTTCTATCTGCCAATAACCACTTCTGAGGTCGACCGAAGAGAAGTACTTGGCTTGACGAAGTCGGTCGAGGGAGTCGTCGATACGCGGGAGCGGGTACACGTCTTTCTTGGTCACACTGTTCAGCTTCCTGTAGTCGACGCAGAACCGTAGTGTCCCGTCTTTCTTTTTCACGAGGACGACAGGAGACGACCACGGACTGCTTGACGGTTGGATGACGCCGTCTGTGAGCATCTCTTCGACCTGTGTTTGAATAGCATCTCGCTCACGAGGGGACACACGATAGGGCTGCTGATGGATGGGTCGGGCTCCTTCATGCGTGATAATGCGGTGTTTAACTATCGACGTTTGGCGCACTTTGGACGCCGACGTGAAACACGCACCAAACTCCCGCAAGAGGTCCTGGAGTTGCCTCTTTTCAGTGGGTGGAAGGCCAGGATTTATGTCTACGCTGGTGACCGCTTCGGCGTCAGCTCCAGGTGTGTCCTCCTCACAAGCAAAGCATTCGGCCACTTCCTGAACATGGTTAACGTAAGCAATGGCTGTGCCACGGAACCGATGTTGATGTTCATTGCAGAAGTTGGTGACAAGGACCTCGTACAACCGTCATGAAAGGATCCAAGGCCCCGTGCCACCGCAACCCCCTTAGTGAGTACGAGGGAGACATTAGGCTCGATAACCCGGAGTCCCCTATGTGGCTCGTCGCAGGTAACTCTCGTGAGAATGCTGGCACGTGGTGGCACCGTAACGTTATCGTCGGCGACTCGCAGGGCGGACCGAGAACCCTGGTGCGCAGGTTCTTCTGTGGCCATTGCTGTAGAAAACGTCACCAAGCGGTTCGGGAGGTGTATGATCGCACCGTGCTCGCGAAGAAAGTCGATGCTAAGGATGACATCGCGAGAACATTCGCGGAGAACGAGAAAAGTGGCAACGAATGTGCAGCCTCGAACCGTAACCCGGGCCGCACACATGCCGAGTGGTGCGACAAGATGTCCGCCTGCCGTGCGTATGTCGGGACCGTCCCAGGGTGTCGTCACTTTTTTCAGAGCCGTCGCAAGCCGTCCGCTAAGGATAGAGTAATCTGCGCCCGTGTCAACCAACGCGCTGACCTCCTTTGTGTCGACGAGAACAGGGATATCCAAGAAGACCCTGCCTTCAGCACGGCCCGTCGATGGCTGTTGTGGAGGATTCAGTCGGTGCGGCGGCGGAACCTGGTCGGCGACTGGGGTTGCGCTGTCGGAGCGATTCAAGCGGCGCGTTGGGGGAAACTCTTCGGCGATGCGGCGTCGGGGCGACTGGGTCGGTGCGGCGGCGGTGCGGCGCGTTAGGCGGTGCCACGCGCCTAACGCGCCGCGCGGCCTCCGCGCTGAGTCGAAGACGACGACGAAGCGGCGGTGGGCAGTGGCGTCGCCATGAGTGGAGTGGTAGTTGAAGGCGCGCTGACAATAGGAAGGGCCTCGGGGGACAGGCCGCGGATCCTCCGGCTGGCACGATGGACAGGGGTGGTCACAAGAGGCGGACGCGTCGAGTCGTCCTCAGGAGTAGGGAGCATACCCCGCACCTCCACCAGTGTCACGACCAGAGGAGCCGTGAAGGTAGACGTCAGAAAGAACCCAAGACCGGGAGCCTTCTTTTAATTATCGAGCCAGCTTCCACGACACAGAACAGAACAGCGCGCCACGAGAGCTCACCGCCGCTTCGTCGTCGTCTTCGACTCAGCGCGGAGGCCGCGCGGCGCGTTAGGCGCGTGGCAATATAATGAAGCTTTGATTGAACATGTAGTAAAGTAACGCACAAAATTGTTAATGTGGCTGCGAGAAGTGTTTTTTCTCCATGAACCGAGACGCAGACACAGGAAAAAAAATATTCACGCCTTAAAACGGGCACCAGATTTTTCACATGCAACGAAAAGGAGAAGCATGAAAACAAGAGTTGCAAAGAGAGACGGAGAAAACAGTAAACAGTTACATGGAACGTAATCCAAAGGGGTTAAATCTACGACTGCCTAATATACCTCTTGAACGTGCACAGGGAAAACACAGAGGAATGAAGCAGACGAGTGATGTCCACGATGCCCAAGGAATAGTAGTTATAATTTGAATAACAAATGCTTTAACTCCTATCTGCTGCTACAGTAAAACCATATTGTCGTTCTTGCCGCTTGTCTGAAGGAAATAAGATGATTGACATATTTCATAATTGTGTTACTGATTACTAGACACCCACTAATTGAATGCCAGATCAGCTAAATGCTCAAAATCAAAATTTGGTGAGTATAAAAAAAGTAGCTCTTGGTAGTTTCTAGGAGAAAATATCTGCAATGCAAAAACTATTCCAAGCTTTGAATGCAGACCCTCGAAAGCCTGCAGGTATGCTTGATGACGACTCCTGAAGCGCGCTAACAAAATAAAAATGCCAACAATGGCGCGCCATCTTGGAATCATCTCGAGTAGTCGAGTATGCGTAGTAGGCGCTCGTGCTGAGGCGGTTACTTCAGGAGTAGCGCGAAAGTTTAGGAAGCAAGCTGAGTGATCGCGACGTCATAGTTTGGAGAGATTCGCTTTTTATGCTCGAGCGTCGGAGACCAGTCGCACACTCACCCCAGGCTCCGAAGGCGGCCTTGAGCACCAGGTTGGGCACGTAGGTTCCGAGGACACGCACGAAGCGCAGGTACTGCAGGAGGGCCTCCACGAAGGTCCACGCGAAGGAGACCAGCAGGAAGTAGTGCAGCGCGGCTCCCACGCACGTGCACGACGCGAGGCTGGCGCGGCGCTTGGGCACCGCCGCCAGCGCCACGAACGACGCGAGGGCCCCGAGCAGTGAGAGGCACAGGTTGAACAGGATCTGGTGGCCCGTGCCTTTGCGCCACTTCCTGGGATCGAAGGTAGCATTGTGGTGTTGGGACGGAAAAGAAAGTTTAAAAACTACCTTGTGCATCTTGCGCCTAGCAATGCCTTTGTTTTTAGGCGAACTGTGCGTAATGATTGGTTTGGTTTAAGGGGGTTTAACGTCCCAAAAGCGACTCAGGCTATGAGAGACGCCGTAGTGAAGGGCTCCCGAAATTTCGACAACCTGGGGCTCTTTAACGTGCACTGACATCGCAGAGCACACGGGCCTTTAGAATATTGCCTTCATCGAAATTCGGCCGACGCGGCCGGAATCGAACCCGCGTCTTTCGGGCCAACAGCCGAGCGCAGTAACGACTGAGCCACCGTGGCGGAGCCTATGGGTAATGAAACCGCTCTATTAATACGGAGTGGCTGTACCTCAAAAGGTACCGCTACGTCTGTAAGGTAAGCTGGTGGAGATAGGCGGTTCAGGCAAGTATACTGTAGAAGAGCGTAAGTACCTAAAAATGCCAATTAAGCGGCCATTTCGACATCTGTTTATGCTTGCACTTGGCGAGCTCATCTCTGATACGCTGAAAGTAGCCGAAACTAATATTCGCCGATGTTGTGGGCCACAGAAGAGTGTACGTACTCCTATGGTCTCTCGCAGCCGCAGGAACTGGTTGTTACAGCCCATGGGTTCATGCAACGCAGCAGCAAGTGCTTCTTTTCTCCCCATCTTAGAAGTCTATAGTTCTTTGTCTGCACCGCAGCGGTGGCCTAGTCGTTTGAGTGTCCGCCTCGCATGCCGGAGGTGCGGGGTTCAATCCCCAGTCTCGCCGGGTACCTCCCGGGCATACAATGGGCACAAGCTTTCCCCTGCCTGGCGCTCGATTTCTTTAGGGTGAAATGCTTGAAATATGGGTCTCTGACCCCACCTTGAGTGTAAGAAGAAACCTTCTGCCCCGGCGCTCTTTGGCCACAGATGCCCTAGTGCCATAAAAATTCATAATGGTGGTCGTAGCTGTTTGCCGACAATATGCTACTGCTTCAGGAGCGCTTAGGTTTGTTGTTTTCTTTAGGGAGAATAAGTCTTCTGGGGAGTTTTGCTTCTTGGCCCGTATACTTGATGGATTTTTTACGTGTCAAAGATGTACTATAGGCTCTGAGGTGCGCAGTATTTGAAGTAACACAGAGGACAAATTGCAGTTGGCCTGCGTCGATAGACTGCGGCGATCCAATGACCAAGAGGCCACTTACTATAATTGATGTTACTTAAGAACATTAATTAGATTTAGTTGTCCTCCGTGTCCCTTAAGGACCTCGTATAAATTGCAACCACCTCACAGAATTCTTCAAAGTGGACATATATTTGAGTGCACGAGCCCACTTTGCATTCTCCACACATGGAAATGTGGTTGTCACACCTACGTTGGCAAACACCCTGAGGCTTTCCCCTCCTTTGTTCACTTTCTGTCTGTTAAGGAACCATCCGCTTGCCGTCGCTCTAGCTTGACCTACTGGTTATGTTAATTAAAATTCGATGGAAAAATTCACCGCGCAGCAAAACCGTAATTTAGAGAACACAGACGGCACTCGCTCTGTAGTCGGCAGAGCTTAGTCTTGCTGAAAAATAAGAAATTCATCAGGCTGTCCGCACCAGCTTCACAAAAGTTACCGTTGGAAGTTTTATTTATTCACTGTGGACCTCAGGGGCCGCTAACAGGGATATTGCATCAGATAAAATACACTAAAATATAAAATCTGTATTCGCAATTTCTATATGCATATATAACAAACAATCCTGGACAGAATCGTTTTTGAACGAAAACCAGTTTATGAAGGAAATTTTTTCATATATTATAAGATTTTAAATTAACAAACAATATATATGCAGGCCTCCTATCGGCAGGGTTCAATTTTTTTGCTATTACCTTTTTTTTGCTTAAAGCGTTCCCCATTGGTTTTCCATGGCACCCTTAGATACACGACTCGAGTGGTAGAAACTCTAGAAGAATTATTTTGGTAGGCATCGAAAGAATAGACCATTACCCCCAATATTTTCATAAAAATATCTTAAAATATTAAAATATTCAAAATTTTTGCCCAAGAATGTTTGACTTGTGGGCGTTATTTAAAAAGAAAATGCCTTGCAGTGCGCAGCTAAACATAGGTCCAACATCCCAACATTCTAATTATCAAACAAGTATAACCCGCGTACTGTGCACCGCAATTTTTGCAAAGCATTCTGTAAACAATGCGTACATCCGCCAAAAAGCAGTGAAAGCAAAATAATATATTAGTATCTCGGAGCCCTGCGCGAGTGTCTTATTCATCGTGGTAGTAGTAGCTACGGATAAAAACGTAGGAAGGGAGTGCTCGCTGCCTCAATCAGTCTTGAGCAACCTTTTTTGAGGTTTCCGGGTTCTTCAAAATGTGTTGTTTATAATTTTGACCCATAATCTTCAAAGCCACGTCAGATTGCTTCCTATTTTTTACACAATTTTTTGCTCGTACTGCCATTTCGATTTGGTCGTTGTAGCCATTCTTGATAACGATTGTCTAAGTTCAGCCTCAATGCGAATGGAATACTTAATACACAAATGAACTAGGCCCACTATACTAGAGTACACAAATTTTAAAAAATAGCTATCAGACTATATAAACGCGCACAAAATCGCTTTAATGCTTATCGGAACTAATTCCCAATTTGATCGCAACAAAATAATGCGCTGAAAATGTTTCTCTTGATCATCGCTATTTCTGGTAAAACATAAGGGCGAAGAAAGTTCTTATTTTTTTCACACAATTATAATGCAACGTGGTTTGGTAGTTCGAGTTTCAGTGTAGCTTGGGGATAACTCTAAAAAATTTTGGCCAAAGTTGACGATGAGAATTTTTCGCCATTTCTACTTTCTAACATTTCAAGTTTTAAAATTTGTGGGATGTTTCAGTTTTTCTAGGAAGGGACGTCAGCGAAGGCTTGGTTGGCGCTTAATTTGAACTGAAATAAAACGGCTTCTCTCACTTTATAGCTATGTTTGATGAACTGAAGCAGTGGAATTGGATACTGATTGAATGAGAAAAGTATCAAGTTTAAGGAAGCTTTCTAAAATCGTTTACAGATGCCAAATTTTTTTTTCGTAACGAGTTGCATATTTCGGGAGCCAAGACTACGCTTTTACATTGGTAATTATAAATACCAAAACATTGAATTTGCGTCTGGGAAGATATATGTTAGTGTGACGTACACATATTTTTGTGGGTGTGTGTGACAAACGCTTACTTTTTCTTCCCTAAATAATCGAAGGAGAAAATTTTTGAAGTCACTTAAGAGCTGTTCACCGCTTCTATTCACCGCTTCTGTTCACCGCTTCTTCGCAAAAGTAAAATTGTTCCTTTTTGAAGACTCCAAGAAATTTCTAGAAAAATACAAGTCATTGCAAAAATAGTCCAGAGGCCACCATGACTGCCATTTTAATAGAGCAAAAAAAAGAACAGGGTGTTTAGTATGCAGCTGCGTACGCAAATCAGCGAGAAGCATTCGTTTCAGATGCATTTCTAGGGTTCAGTTCCCAGAGACCCCTTCGTCGAACTGACCTCTATATCTATTTACAGACCATCTCAAAGTATTCCTTCAACAAATTATGCTCTTGCCACTTGTTTTCATGCGTTAGGTCGATCTATTCTGCGGTGGATCTTTTATATAGGCTGAGCTATACGTACAAGATGCAGCAATATGCAAGTGTCATAAAGATGAGGAAATAATATACCTACTTGAAAAAAACGTAGGTGAGAACTACCATGAGAAGGCCACTGGCAGAGATAGCGACTCCTATCAACGTCAGATAGCTGAGGATAGCATCATGGAAATTTCCGGCGTGACTGTTCCTGCGGTTGTATTTCTGAAAGAAAAGTAATTTACGGAGTTAATGAGCAACCGCTTCGTAAAGAGGGGTCCAGCTTGTGATTGTTCAGTGCCAAAGTTTGACTGTTTTCTTACACACTTCTTGAACTAAGGCGAGCTAGATTATGGTTCTAAACCGTTCTATGATGGATCTGGCCCTTAAGTCTTTCCGCCTTGCATTATGAACTTATTTTAGTGGCTACATTCTAGCCTACAAATTGAGGCTTCCGGTAGTAGCTAAATACGTCTTTCTCACAGCTGGAGCGCAAATACTTTGTTGACTGTGAGGAATTGACTCATGTAAGGAATGAGAACGTATTGTTTTGCAGAACTTACAAAAATCACAGCGAAGCTTGTTAAATGCGTGCAGTTGCAGAGGTGGTACCCGTTCACGTTCCCACGGTACTGACATCCGTCCCCGGACCATGAACCAAGGTTTCCGTTTTCCTTGACGTCCCAGAATACGCATTCAATATCTTCTGGGACAATATCCTGGAAAAGAGGTCCCAACGTCAGTATTTCCCTGCGTTCGCGCATCGAAGGTTCCCGACGAAGTGTTTCCTATATTGCTACGTTTAAATAGTGAAGTGCCCACATTCAGTTTGGAAACCAGGAAAAAAATTTCTGGCGCTGTCCCAGTGAGTCACCACTCACCGCCCGTGATACTACCTCTGGACCGAAGCGCATTACTATAACCATTCTGTGGTCTTTTTCTGACTCCAGGTTGGCGTCCAAGACAGCATGTAGAAGCCCAGCAAAAGCATTGCCTTGTGTGCTCTTCGTTACAAAAGTGCGCGTTGGTTTTCATTTGGTTACATATTATTGGTAAACTTTACAACATTTAAATAAAAACTCAAACTTTATTGAGCTCGTGCGTTAAGACTTCAAAACGTTCTCTGCTGATATGAGCCAACACAGAAACAAATGGTGATAGCTGAACTGATACTCATTTGAATGACAGTAAACAGAAACCGATTCCCTACAGTTGACTTGAATTCCAGGTAATTGCGTTCGGCAATAATTTCCCTACAACTTACTCTTTTTTCCTTGGAATGCCGAACAAAAATCTGATAAGTAGTGTTAAAAGCAGAAGGTTTCAGCAAAAATATGAAATATTCACTGAAAGCATTTAAAATTGTGCAAAGATGAAGAAAACGTCCCAGCCAAGTGTCAAGAATCGATTTGAATAAGTGAATTGTACTTTTCGTGCTTTTAGCGCAATAAGGACTCACTTCAACTAACATAACTTTGCAGTTAAACCTCTAGGCCTGTGCTACGGACCTAATAAAATGGAGCTGAAACTCTTTGTAGAAAGCTGCGATTATGAACTACTCACCACTAATACGTTTTGGCAGAGCCTTCATTGTGAGTATTTAAGCAGTACCACGTAGGCTTGAAGCAGGGGAATGTATGATTGTAGCAAGTTAATGCCGTGCTGTAATATTGTGTTGACGAACGTGTTACTTCTTCAAGAATGCTGGAAAGAGGGTATTTCCTAGAAAATTTGGTGGTTTCGGTTCTATATGTCTGTGCCAGCGAAAGGTGCGCATACGTAGTTGGATTCATTATGCTTGATGTTTCAGGAAGGTTAGAATATATAGAGGACGGAGTATTTTATTGCTTTTTACTTGAACCAGTAACTTGTAGCCTTCTGACAGCGTTGGCGTTCAAATTCCACTTGACACAACCTATCGGGTGAGTTCAATTGATTCTCAATTGCCACTTTATATTATGTTTAAACATAGACGCGGTGGCCAATTTGCATAGTAGCGTAGTAGACCTCAGCACGGGGTCAGTTTATTACAAAAGGTTTTAATGAACAAAAAAAGGCATTCTTTAAAACGCCTGTAGTAAGCAAGCATGATGGTTGCGTCCGTTTGTAAATACCGTGTGATTAACTGAAAATGAGGAGAATATGCAAATTATTGTGACACATCACCATAGACAAACCAAAAGACCGTAAAAGGCGGAACCATGAAAAAGGGCCATTTTTTTTCATCGGAACCTTCCAGAATAAGAACAAAGTAAAGAGACCTCGCCGTAGTCTCAACACCGTAATAATACCGCAGGTAAAGTACGTGCTATTGACAATGAAGCATAGCTTTAACTTTTGATTACTGCACATAAATGTACTAAAACAGCTTATTCAACGGTACCCTGCGTCCTGGGGGCACAACCTGATATCAAGCTGCATTGCATGACATTTTGTTCTCTTTATCAACAAAGTTGTACCGCCAACTATATCTCTAATAACAGCCAGCGTTCAATGCGTATCACTTTTTTTTATAAATAAATCGGTGCACTGTGCATGGATGCCCCTTAAAGCATATTGTTGGTTACTCTAAAGAACATTTTCACATGAGCGCCGCCATATCTTCGTCATACCCGAGCAAAAGTTCGGCCTGCTAGCGTATTTCAAGACATTGAGGTCCCGTGCATGTACGCACAATAGTTTGCAGTCATAGGTGCAGCAGTTCTTCCCTTATCAGTTTTCTGCATACTCTCTGATATGGCCCTCTAGGCCTGCATAAAGTTTCACGTTTCAAAGTTTATTTCAAGCACCACTTTGGTTGTTTGAAGCGACAGAAAGGTAAAAAAAGTTGTCTGATGAAGTGTCACCCCCTTTCCCCTCTTGCACTCACAATAGTGGAGAATTTTTACAGAGAATTCATAAACTTAGTCATCCAAAAGATTTTGGCACAGGAAGAAAATACATTCATAAGCACATGTTAATTTAACACAGATGAGTGCAACAAAACACAACTTTGAAGAAATCATGAAGAAGCGATGTGGCGAAAAGGCATTGCGCATAAATACCCAATATTTGTGCGAAAAAATACTCAACATTGTAAGAAAAAAAGGCAATCATCATGATTATCGGAAGAGAGAAACAAAAGCTCATTTTTATCACGAAAAAGGGGGGAAATGGGAAATACGGGATATATTTTATTTGTCGGAAACAGCCTTGTTTAGGCCAAGGAAAGCCGGTGATCCTTTTGCTGAAATACCGCACAGAAGCACTTTCCTCAGCTATTTCTATAATATCAGGCATTTATTCAAATGATCAGCTATTTGAATATACAGCAATTGCGTGCCATAGTTTTTGCGTAAGTGTTGTTTTTTACCTGTCATGTGTCGAATTTTATGGACGTTATCTCTGAAGAAGAATGTTTGAAAGAACGCAGCCTGATCAGAATTCACTTGATCGCATACGCTTATCACTAGTAGTTTATTCATCATATTCACGATCGGTAATATATAATGTTTCTCAAAGAGTGGAGCAGAATGTGCTCTGTATGGCGAGTTTTCTATTAGCCATATGAATCTTTTCTGTAGCAAAAGGAAGTTTTCAATATTTGTTTTTGTTGTGGTGCCCCACACAAGAATACTGGAGCCGAGAAAACGCTAGAGTATAATACAGTTGCTTTTTACAGCGTTAAGCTCTACTTCTCGCGTTTCGGGTCTCAACGTTATGCGTTACATCGCAAACCGTAACCAAGACGTTGCATAGGTAACCGAGGTGGTTAGGTGATGGAATAAAGTAATAATAGGCGGAAGCATGTGGCCTGAGCAACACAACTCGAAACTAGACTACGTCGATCCGGTATATAAATATCCCTGCCTAGCAGGCGTCAATGTCGGGCCAACTATTCCCTATATTCGTATAAAATTGGTACGCCAATCGTTTGTCGCAGAATGTTCCAGATGGTGTCAAATGATTGAGCGTTTTGTAAAACATAAACTTACTGGTTAAGTCAGAACCTAGCTCACGGCAGGGATTCGAACCGGCGACACTCGTACCCCTGATTCCTAGAATTTAGGTTCAACTATTTGTCGCAGTATTCGCGGTGGTGGCATACGATTTCGCATTTCGTGCACCATAAACGTACTAGTTGGAGTCTAGGTCACGGTGGGGATTCGAACCGGCGACCTATGTTCGGTGTGTTTACACTCGATATTCGATCGCTGCCTCAGCGTTGGGTCATTTTTTATTCATAGAGTTAATAATTGCTTTAGTTTGAAAATACTTCCGTTTGACCGTGAAATACCTGTTCGTATTTTTTCAATATGTGAAGACCAACTGATATTTCTTTGAATTACAAGAAATTTGTGTGAGGCGACTTGGTTTAGTTGTTCACACCAAAATTGTATACTGGCTACACGACTTAAAGGGCAACTGCAGCACATTTTTTAGAATTTCGCGATATTAAAGGATTCAAATGTATATAGGCTGTAGGTAAAGCATGTCAAGTGTTTTTGCACTAGTGTTTCAAATAGTGACGTAATCAACGATTGAATTTCGCGCTTCTCCTCAATACACCGGAAGAGTGCAGGGAAACTCAGCGTGACGTCACGGAAGGTATGATTTCAAATTACCGCTGTCGTCAGCCACAGCCTGCCCTGACTCGTTAGACGCTGCCAAACAACTCTCGGCAGGGTTCGCCTTCGGTGGCGTTGGTTTTTTTCCTTCAAAGTAGGCGTTTGTGCGTTGTAAACGTACCTATACCTTCGATAACGTCATCATGCGCTCCCCACTGGGCGTTGTGCGCTGCGGAGAAGCTTGAAGGGCATCCGGATTTTAATCGGCGATTACTTCACTATTTCAAGTGCTAGCCCAACAAGACTTCGCATGCTTTACCTCCAAGTTTCACGAAATCGACCCCCTTAAGCTCGTTGGTTTCTAAAACCTATACAGTTTCCCTTTAAAGAGAAAGTGACCACCCTCTGGTCGAAAACACTCTCTACCTCTCTTAGAGCGAGCCTCCTCTCCTTCCGCTCCCTCCTCGAGATTTTTCTCTCCCGCGCCTCGTCGAGTAGGCTCCGCAAGGCAAAATCTCCCTTCCTCCTCCGATGTTAGCCGGAGGCGTGGTATCTCGTGGAGTGCGTCACAAGTATACGTCATGGCCCCACCTTGTATAGAATTCTTTTCTTGGTTTTTGCTTGCTACCCGGTCAATTTGAGGGGTGGGGAGAGCGGCTGGTCTCCCAAAGCCCTCTCTATCTTTCTCTTTGGGCCTCCTCGCGGTGTTTCATCGCGTTTTTTTTTCTCTGTCCTTCCTCTCCCCCGTTGCTTGGGTCGTGGACGTAGTCGTCCGGAGCGAAGTGTCTTCCGGAAACCACCACATTCTTTACCGTTGTGAATGAAAGGCCGATGCGTTTGAGCCAGACACGACTCAGCTTATAATCTCCTGGAAATCTGTGCCGGATTGTGGTTCGACTCCAGTCGCTGCGTGCGCATCTAACGACAAAACAGCGTCGTTGCATTTTCTCCCCACACTGAACGATTGAGAGGCGCGCTCGGCTCGACCACCTGAACTTGTTAGCGAGCGCATCCTTTCATACATCTGTTTGTCAACCACAGTTAGCGAGCCACCTTTTTATTTTTTTAGGCCTCCCCATCGTTTCACGACCGGAGGGGGGAAGTCGGTTTTGTTCGAAACACGCGGCGAAGCGCGGACCCGGCAACCGGCCGTTTGCTTTTCTCCATGTGTGTTTGGGTTCTGTGTGTTTGTGTCTTTCCTCCGCTCCTAAGCTGATGTCGTTCATTTTAGTCAAGGCGTAGGCAAGATGCACGAAGGATAAGCGGTGTGTGTGCGGAGCGGTCAAGTGGGCGAGCGAGGGAAAGGCTCTACTGCACAAGTAATTAAAACATTGTTTTGTGGGGCTTGCATGAAAGAAAAAAAACTGAGAAGGGAGCGCGCACGCAGGGCGTCTCGTGACGTGATCACGGCGGGGGCGAACCGACTCACTCAGTTTTACTTTTTTTTACTTTTTTATGGCTAGGGTTCAAGGCTGTCGCCGTACGCTCCCTCCGCAGTTTTTTTTTTGTTGTTCTCCCTTCATGCGGGTTTGTAGGCATGTGCCAAAACAGAAGGCGCTGCGGAAAGCGTTGTGCAGACGACGCGACGCCAAGGCTACGCCCAACCTTCTTCCCTCAGTCAGAACGATGCCCCAATGGAATGCCTCTAGCGAAAGTAGCCCCTATGACGTCAAAGGGGTTCATAGTAGTGGGGCGGGGACATTTTTGTTGAAGGAAAGAACGAGCGGGCTTTGATTTGAATTTTTGCAGCTTTACCGGGCGCGCATTGCTCTAGTATTTTGCAGAGGTTATCTTCGATGCCTCTTCTATGCAGTGGGCTTGTTTTTCAAAAATGTCCGGACCCTGGTCAGTTGCCCTTTAAGTCATGGGCAAATAATAATGTATTTTTTCTTTGTATTCAATTCTGGCTGGTTTATTATAATCCATAGTGATAACTTGAATAGCCAGCTTGTTTGCGTCTCAAGAATTTCTATCTCCGTTCCTAAGAAGAATATGTTGCTTCATCCGCGTACAGTATTATATCAGGTGTAAATGGAACGTCTACTGTATTATTAATATATAATAAAAATAATAATGACCCTAGAATTGACCCCTATGTGGCCTCATATTTCATTTTTCCAAAATCTGATCTGACACGGTTAACCTGCACGTTTTGAAGTCGATTGTTCAAGTGACTTTCGATTAAGTGGGACCCCTATGATTCCATATTCGTAAATTTTTGCACTAAAATATTGAGTTTAGTAGAATCAAATGCCTCTTTGTAGTATAGAAAAATTCCTATTGTGTAAGATTTCTGTTCCACGTTTCCGATTATGTTATGTACTATATTTAGTAATGCTTTTTCAGTAGACTTTTCTTCCTGAAAGCCACATTGCTGTTGAACAATTATAACGTTTTCTTTGCAGAAATTTAGCATGCGGATATTACTTCCTCGCGATTTTCGAAAATATGCGACAAAGTGTTATAATGCAAATTATAATTTACAATACCGGCGAGACAGAATGAGCATTTAAGTCTAGATTGCAAGAAATGCCACGAAACGCACGAGAGACTTGGAAGCTGTTTGGCCAGTTGCAGCAGAAACCTGGTTCAGGCAAATCACCACACTTGTAAGGCTGCTCAGAGAGTCCGTAGTGCTAGGCAGTTCTTGAAAAGCTGCGTCGGAGCGCAGTGATATTCTCTGACCTCCAATGGCACTTAGGCTGCGAAAGTGATGCGTTTTTAAGTACTCCGCAAAATAGAAATGTGCATATAAATTATAATACACAGGGGCGATAAAAAAATACTAACAGAGCGGCGCTTACCTGCTAAGCTTTTCGAATTTCTTTTCATCGCGCTTGCTCGTGAATGGTGACCAAAAGTCGAGAGAGTGGCCTATGATACATACACGGACGAGTCCAGCGTAGTTTTTACCATCCAGGTACAAGCGCGATGAAAACCAAAATACAAGAAAGTGTAGGGGTATAACATTGTTAACCCAAGTAGACGTGCGAAAGCATGTCAGTAGGAAGGTGTGGTTTGATTTTTGGATTTTGACGTCCCAAAGTGACTCTAGCTATGAGGGCGCCGCAGTGGAGGGCTCCGGATAATTTCGACCACCTGGCGTTCTATGACGTGCACTACATGGCACAGAACACGAGCCTGTAACATTTCTCCTCACATCAATGACATATACCGAGCACTCAAAATTCCAGCGGTGATGTTGAATGTTCAGCGCCACTCGGCATGTGGTGGCTACCGGGCAAACTGGAAGCGTTTGTCCAGATTTCCAGAGCTTGGTTGTGCAAGAGAAATGTTCTTCAGTGTGCTAGCACTTATCGTGGCCATTCACCGCATTTAGCCTTTGTTTGCTTGTCTGTTTGTCTGAAGCCAGTTTTGTGGCAGGTTGCTAACCACTCGGTGGGCAGGTGAGCGCTTGCCCACCGTGTCAGGCGGCAGCTCAGTTAATCGTGAGAGGCTGCTCGGGAAGAGCAACCTGGATGGTAACCCAACCCAAGCAACCCAAGTCCCATCGATGGCAGCACCTGCAATAGAGAGGCAGGGGCGGATCGCTTTACCGCTGCATCCCTGAGCCAGGAGTAGTAGGAAGACTCCCAGGGAACTATGAATGAAGATAATGAAGAATTCTGCACATATGAACATTTTATCGTTTTCCGCAGAGCTGCTATCCCTAAAAACTGGATCTGAACGCCGGAACCGAAGGGAAAACCGAACACCTAGCGCATCTCATTCGCATTTGGGCCTAAATACGCAAACTTTCCAACAATTTTTTCTTCTCCGCTGCTCAAAAATCACGTTTTATTTAAATCTCTCTTCCTTGAGTGGTTACCAGGCTAAGAACACTCACCTGGAGTAGTTATCGGGGAGACTGGGGCTTTAACTGGCGCTGCTTCCATTGAGGCGACATTTGATACTTCAGGTACGGAACGCGTACACAGAGTATGTAAAAGGCAAAGGTAGAGGGAAAGTTTTAGGCTAAAAATTTAAGCTACTGGCGCTGTTGACGGCGCAGAAATTGTGCGGTATTGTGTAGAAATGACCGCACTTTTCAGCCATGCATACAAAGCACGTTGGCCGCATATAAATCAACAATACGGAATGCAGGCTAACGACCGATATCTTTATTCTTGCTGACACTAGACAGCAATGTTTCTTTACAACGTGCGATGACAATACGTGCTTACTTAGGTTTTAACCTGGGTTGAAGTTTTGCTGTATACAATGGTTATATTCACTTAGGCATACGCTAAAACACTTCAGTACCAAATGATTACCCTTTTGCGAATAGACCGCAGCTGTTTTTCAAAGTTCATTCGTACCTAATGTCTTTTTCTGCTGCATTCGAGGCAGGGGCTGTGAGGCACAGCGTGCACAGTATTGGAGAACTGCGATTAGTTTCGACGATCTGCTGTCTTTGTTTTAGCCTCAAATCTCCATCAACGACCGTTTTTACCCTTCATCTCACTAAATATGAGTCGTCACAGCCAGGATCAACCCCGCGAACACATCTTCATTTGCAGAACTTCATGTGAGCCAGCGAATCGGGTATACCTGCAGATTAAGGTAAGCGTAGATTTAATTTCCCCGATCTTCATTTACCGACTGAATTTGCAGTGGAAACACACAGGAGGTGTCGAAACAAAGTGTCACGTTGGAAATATTTATCTTGTATAAGTATTAACGCACAAACTTCCGAGCAGTTTTGCAAAGACAGCGCGTTTGGAGTATCTGGTTTGGAAAGGGTTTAGCTGAAGCCAGGCATATTCTTTTCAATAGGCGATATGCAGAAGTACCTTAATAAAAAAGCATGCCTTATCAACTCATCTAAAATATAGAAATTCGTAACACAGCAGTGAACCCGCGATGCAACAAGGATTGCAGTGGGCTGTCTTCTTTCATATACTGAAAATTTGAATAGCTCGGACACGACCGCACACCTGCAACAATAAAGTCAACTTAGGCGTGAATATGCACTGATATAATAATACTTTTAGGATATTAAAAAGTGTACTTAGATATTGTTTCCAATCCCAGCGTCGTGTACGCAAATCCCACCGAACAACCGGTCGGTCAAGCCAACGAGAGCAGGAATGATGTCGTTCCCCACGCCACTTACACCTTGCTCTTCGCCTAAGGATGTGTCCTTAGAAGAAATAAGATAATTTTTCAATTGTTTACTCTGTAGCTAATAAACACCAACCCCAGTCAACAATTTAAAGCAAAAGTTTTCTTAGAAAGTTGAGCGAAAGGACCTGGAAACCTGACAAAACTTTTATCCTCCTGGCTATTTCGTATTACTTTGTTTAGCTTCGGAAAGTTCGGTTTGGTTTATGCGATTTGACGTCCCAAAGCGATTCAGGCTACGAGGTACGCCGTAGTGAAAGGCTTTCGAAATGTCAACCGCCTGGGGTTCTTTAATGTGCACTGATATCGAATCACCTGAAACATGAAAAATCCTTGAATGACCAATTGTTCAAACGCTACGCTAGGTGACCCACATATGCAGCCATCGCGCTCAAAGCTTGCTATTCAAGTGACAGAGCAATGAAATTTACTCCAAATGGAAGCATTGAAGACGATGTAGTTACCGTTTCATAATTTGGTAGTATTGTTATAAAAAAGGCGCATCTTATTTTTAGCATGGGCAACAATATTACTGACAAAGTCGTCTTTAAAGCTGCCCCGAAATACATTTTCAGTCCACTGTTTTGACTGCTTGTTGTGTAGAATCAGTTATAGTGATGCAATTAGCATCGTCTGTTGGTTGTGTAGAATGAGTTATAGTGATGCTAATAGCATAGGTCGTATCGCGTATGTTCCAGTTTTTAATATTTTATTTAGCGCACAAAAACAAATTCATGGTGCTGACGGCGTCAACACAGTGGTGGTTTTTAGCGGCCGATATGACAACATCGGGTGGGAGCTTGATAAATGGAGAAACAGTAAATATACTGCAAGCTGTGTTAATAAATGAAGATACGATTTTGTCACGTTTTCGGGTTTTATATCAGATAAACAAAACCAACATGTTTGCCTTACGTAAAAGCATTTCGTGACGCCTTCAAAATGCGCTGCTGTGGACTGCCCCGGCAAAGCAACAATTGCATGCAAATTTCCGCTGCTTGTGTATTAGGTGCGGTTCTAATTCATAGTGCCCAATCTCAGTAGTGGGCGAGTGAAATGGGCAAGTGAAACGTGTTTTCTTCTCATTATTTTTTTTTCAATTTTCAAGATGAAATAACTTTCCTTTGCTTGCTACGATTTCAATAATTCTTTTTGCATTACTCGGGAACACGTGATGAATCCGTTTAATGATATTATTCGGCACCGAAGAAAACATCGCTGTGCCCGTTTAAGGTTATGCGCCATAGCATTGATCGTTCCCTTCATCGGCTTGGGGTCCTCTTTGCGTGTCACTTCCTCTAGGTTCTGCCTACAAGCCCACATATGCGGAACTGGTAACTCTCTTGATTAAAGTCATAAGTCGCGGGATGTCCTCATTCTCCTGCTGGCGCAATGGTGCCGCGGTTTAGCAATGCGCCACCGCCCCGGCAGGCGGCTGTTTCAAATACAGCCACCGGTGGGGCTTGTGAGACCCAGGTGGCTCTTCCCAAACAACGTCTTCAAACTAATCATTAACTTAACAGCCACCTTCCGCAGTGGGAGGTTGTGATGACGTTAAAAGGACGCGTTGCCTAACTGGCACGTGGACTACCTGCTGCGTCGCTCACAACGCCGACACCGACGACGACGATGGATTTCTGCAGAACGAAAGCATTAACGCTGCTAAGCTGCTAAAAGAATGCTACGAAGTCATCAAACATCTCATTGCGCATTACGGCAAAAAGATAAATACTGTAGAAATAACCGAACTATTTTAAATGATTAGTTAAAATGGCTGTGTCTAGGGGGTGTTGATTGGGCTATGTTTAAACTAACATTTCGGAACCTTTGGTCGTCGTCCTAATTTATTCTTGTCGGTTTTCCCCAATAATCTAAAAGCTCTAGAGCACAGCGCGTTTCCACAAGACAATGTCGCATTCCCTTCTGCATCTCATTTGCTCCTCTTCCATATACTACGCATTCCGGATGATATAAGATGCAGTAACATTGCACTTACACATGTTTGCTTGAAGTAGAAGCTGAAGCTGGAATCTTTGCTGGCCCTTTTGGCCGCATCACTCTCCACGTCGTATTTGACCTGGAGGACGGATGTGCAGACATCGTACACGATGTCCGGGTTTTTGTCGCTGGCCTCATTCTCGTCGTCACCCTCGCCTTTGGGCATATCTTGGAATAGGGCGTTGCTGTTCATGACACCGACGGTAAGCCGTGGCGCGGGGGATGCGCTCTCGGAGAGCATGAAGGCCGCGTCAGTGCCCTCGGTGAGGCTCCTAGGGTCATTGAAGTTGTATGTCACTTCGTCGCGCAGGTGAATGGCGATGCCCAGCGTAGGATCAGCTTGAGGCACCTTTGCCAGAGCCACTGAACCTCGCACGAGTACAGTGTTCGGAGAAAGCCCCGCAGAGATGTCCTCCATGGCAGCGAGGATCCTGCGAGAAGTGATTCGTGAGGTCCGGAGCAGACAATTTACAGCGTTCTCTCGTGCTTTTGAGTCCCAAGCAATGTGCAGGTTGGGAAGTGCTTACCTCGCTTAGTGCGGCTTTTTGATTCAACATAAGAGCCTCATTCCTAGCAGTGCTGTTCAAAGAACTAGCGGGTATTAAAGTGGATGTCTTACGGTTCACGTTTTTCTTTTTTTGTTATGAAGGTTGACCGCTGCTTATAACTTCTTCGTGGCTGTATTCTTCGGTTTAGTCTAGCATCTAAAGTTAGCCATGCCTCTTGCGAGGTCGAAATGGGTTTGCTGCCAAATGCGGTGGGCTACTGCTCGCCCGTTTTGCATCCAGCAAACGTGGCGTATCATAGCAGCGGCCGCGTTCACTCTAGGTAAACTTTTTACCTAGGGCAATCAAAGTTTTTAGCAGGGCAAATTACAGCATATAGTGGTTTAAAGGGCAGACATGTACCATGCTATCGCTGTTTACAAGACAGGCCACAGGCTAGCAGAGAAATTAATGATCAGTGGTTATGTAGCTGGCAACATGGAGGAACACTGAGAAAATAACGAGAGCGTGGCATTTATCTTAATTAAGCTCAATAAGAGGTACTAACTTAAGGTTGTACAGGCCTGCGCTACTACATCCAGTCATGATAACTTGAGAGTCGCCGAAAGATTCGATTAAGACGTGGAATCAACTGTGAGTAAAGTAAAAACGTTGGCACTTAGGCTGAAGCGAACACACAATGTGATACGACAAGTCTGTGTACGCAGCGCACGCCTTTGCACTTCGCCCATGTCGACGACACTGTTTCTCCGGTTGCCGAGAGCGCCGGGCTGCCGCCATGTCTTCCATATTTGCATGGGCCGGAGCAGAAAGCATCGCTTCAAGTCCACATGCTTTGAAACGCAGTAGAACTGAGCGCGCGCGAGGGATCGGGTAGTTTTCTGTTGTGATAAGGCCGCTACTTGCTCTCCCTTGCGCTAGGAGCGCTGATCGCGTTGTCATCCTAGCTTCACGCAAGGCTGCTATATGTATTAACGTCTGACGTCCCGTGACCTTGACAAATTGTACCGCCGCTCACGCAATAAATCGCACCACACTGTACTGATGGCGGTTTCGTTGCCTAGCGTATCGGAACCTTAGAAAAAAGTGTAACATCATCGTGAAATCGTTTACACTTGCAGTGAACGTAGTTAGGCTGACGATGATGATGACAAGCGTGGTTCGTCTTGATTCATTCTGGAACAAACTAAATTGAAACTACGTTGCAAAAAAGCACAGTGTTGACTGGAACTGATGAAAATTAATCTCGTTTGGTTTTGACATTTGCCCGTTTGTTGAAAAACTTAGGTTTAAATTACGAATATTCGTATCTACACCAGCTGTTGTGAGAGGTAAAGGGAGTCTAACTACTAAGTTCCCTCTCGTTTTAGATATGCAGCCAGTAAAAGTGGGTAGTGAGTCTGTTGTCAGCAAAAACTAATACATTCGTTTCAGCAACGAAGCTTTTTTGTTTTGTCTCGTAGCCTAGAAAGCATGTTGATTGCTTTTCGATCATAAGCGCTTTTCTTCTTCTGAAAAGAAACAATAATAGGAATACGAGACCTCTTGCAAGGCTTTGAAATGTGAAAACGCGGTATGTTTTAGTGATTGATGACGACGTGACGGACTCTTCATCCAATAACTGCACCCTTGTATAAATCAGTCACCTTCCTGGAGATATTGAGCATGCGTTGCAATGTAAACCTAATGGACCACAGGGATGATTTTATACCGCACGCGCGCTCTTCCCCGGTTAAATGCGCTCATGCAAACAGACGCTGAAGAGGGAAAAGGCGGCGTGATAAAAGGCACTTTCAGAGCACGTGCTCTAACGAAAGGTAGTCTTTGAATTAGTCCCACGCGGCTATATGCATGTGCTCGTGTAAAGAACATAAATTCACATGCTGCGTACGCCTCACACCATCTCATCTTTGGGAAACATGACTGCGTCCATCAAAGCGAGAACCGAATGCGAAGAAAAAACTTCATGAATGTCCACGAACTTTCCGTTTCGGATCGGAGAGTTAGAAACTGACCAGGACATTTTGTTGCTCAATACGGAGCAGTGTTGTATGGTTCGATATCTTCCTTGTATATACACTTTGAATGAGTGGAGTATGATTTACGGGGGTTTAACGTCCCACAGCGACTCAGGCTATGAGGGATGTCGTAGTGAAGGGCTCCAGAAATTTCGACCACCTGGGGTTCTTTAACCTCCACTGACATCGCAGAGTACACGGGCCTCTAGAATTCCGCCTCCATAGAAATTCGGGAGCCGTGGCAGGAAGAATGAGTGCAGTATGAAGAATAAACCATTCACAGTAATAAGTTAAATGACTGTGAAGCCTACTAACAACTGCACTTTCAAGGTGAATTGAAGGTGAATGCAGAGAGCTCGCTCCAGAGGCGCCAAACCAAATTACGTGTATGTGTCGCTCTATGTCCCCGAAGGGTGGAATACCCGTAACTGATTGCATTTCGAACGCTGGAACGAATTCTTATCACAGGTTTTCTTCGACGTTACATACCTGTTAGTGGAGTTGGCAGAGCGGGACTGTTGAAGAACCTGGCTGTCGGCTCTCACTACGTTGTCAATTGTAGATACCATATCTTCCGCTGCCTAGGCAAGAAAAAGAAGAGCGCCTGTTCAGAAATTCAGAAATGCTAGTCAGCCAAGAAAATGAAACTTCATTTTTTAATTCAGCGCAAAAGCTTACGACGAGTAGCGACGAATTCTGAGCCAGTTACAAAACTTGGACTCCAGGATTCAAGAAAGATGGAGACATTTGTCGGGTATTTAGGCATTACTTACAACGTGCATTATTTTACAAAAAAAAATGCACAGGCGGTCATAAGTTCTGTTGAGAAAAATCTGCATTAGTGGTTTTTTCTGTATATTTCATTTTTACATTGGTCGCCTTCCCATGGTGCCTTTGAATTTGACTTCGCCTTCGCTTTTTCGTTCTGCTGCTGCGTAGGCTTCTGGTGGATGAGTGCGGGTGTAGAGAGGAGGCGGTTGGGTGGGTAATAGGTGGACGCTGGTATGTGCGAGGCCATGAAGGAATGAAAGAACTCAGGAGAGGTGGTTACGTCACATTTTTTGAAGCCGGCTTCCACTTGCTCCCCCCCCCCCCCCCCCTCCTACTTGGCCGCCGTCTCAGCGCGCTTGAGCATGCGCAGCAGGCATTGCAGCAGACGACGCCGCTGCACCCAGCGTTGCCATTGGCTGCGCCGTCGGCCAAAGACTCCCAGTAGTCACTGCGAAAGCGCTTGATTTCCGGCACACTTTTGGCGTGCAGCTCGGGTAGCGATTTGCGAAATCCTGCTTTACGAGTGCGCGCTCGGAGGTGAACCCACCTTAGGGTGCCGGGAAAGTGACCCGCTCAGCTAGGGGCGCTGGGCACTGAAGGCTTCACGACGGCTCTTTCAGTGGAAGATAACTACAGGGCTAACGAAATAAAAGACTGCCGTTCGGTCGACGAGGAGACGTGGCTGCACACCGCGGCTATTCTTATCGAACTCAAGTGCTAAGCTTACGGTGCATTTAGCGTGCCAAAGAGGCACCTCGTCGTCGTCAGTTGATGCATGATCTCGTACGCCACAGTATGAAGAGCATAATCTTAATTTCCTGACGTGTGCCGAGCAGTGCAGATCATGGAATGAGGGTTCACACTCGAGATAGGATAAGATTTGTGATCGTTAGTTGTCCGGGACGGCCATAGTACTCTTGTAGCTGTTGAAGAATTAGTTGCAGAATCAGGTACGTCCCTCGGTGTAGCCATACGCGCTGCCTCACGTTAGAAAGTGCACCGATGAAGCGTGATGGAAGGCAACTCAAGGGACGTTGTCGCCACTTGACAGAGTCCGAAAAGTTCTGCACAAGAGTTTGCAAATTTTTTAAGGCGTTTTCTGGTTAATTACTGAAGTGTTTGCTACGACAAGGCAATACTTCCAATTAGAGAGTTATAGAACGTCCCAAAATACACCTACATGAGAAATCTTCAACTCGCTGTCTAATATAGATTTGCCTTCTTGTATTGCGAAGAAAGCTTGGGAAATGCGAAAAACAAAAAAGACAGTCGATTTGCGTGGTCAAGCCAAATCCGTATAAGGTGGGCTAGCACTTCGGTGTTCCCTTCAGTTCCAGTGTTCAGATCTATTTTTCACGGATGGAAGTTGAGTTTGTGGTAGCGATAATTGGTTAATGCTGATAAATGCCGAATTGGTCATTCTCTACTTGACATTCATAGATCCCCGGGAGTCCTCACACCACTCCTGTCCTGGCGCAGTGGTGCAGCGGTTAAGCTATGCACGACTGCCCTGCGATGGCAGGTGCAGCCATCGCTGGGGCTTGTGAAGCCCAGGTTGCACTTCCTGAGCAGCCTCTCGCGATCAATAATCAGTTGAATTTGCACCTGACACGGTGGGCAGTTTGCCCATAACCCAGTGGGCAGTGATAAATTGGTAACTACAGGTTGTCCCACTTACTTTACATAAAGCAAACAAGGGAAGGGGAATGAGGGGCTCATTATAAATATGACAGAAGCCAACAGCCACAGAAACCAAGGGGCACAGTGCATTTTTTTTAACTAATTAATTTATTTATGTTGTGCTGTTGTTGGATTTAGAATATCACTGAATATGTTATCGCTTAAAGCTAACTGATTAGAAAAGCAGAAGAAAAAACAACCACATGCCGCCGGTGGGATCCGAACCCACGACCTCCGAATTACGCGTCCGGTGCTCTACCTCTGAGCTACGGCGACGGCTGTCAAATCTGCTGCTTTCGGGGGTATTTATGTTTACAAGTAACCTAACCTTGAGAGTGTTCATCAGCGCCACCAACGTTCATAAACGGCGGACGTAGAACGTCCTGAGTTACCGCAGGTGTGACGTAGAACTTCATCGAACGGAGAAACGGAGAGGGTGGAAGCTGCGTGAGAACCCTCTTATGCTACCTATCGCGTCAAGGCTGCCAGAACCGAGGCCCTCGCTAAGCAATTAAGCAAACAAGGGAAGGGGTCTAAGTTAATCAATTAGCTTTAAGCGATAACATATTCAGTAATTTTCTAAATTTATAAGCAGCACAAAATAAATAAATAAATTATTTAAAAAAATCCCCTGTGCCCCCTTGGTTTCTGTGGCTGTTGGCTTCTGTCATATTTATAACGAGCCCCTCATTCCCTTTCTCTTGTTTGCTTAATTGCTTAGCGAGGGCCTAGGTTCTGGCAGCCTTGACGCCATAGGTAGCATAAGAGGGTTCTCACGCAGCTTCCACCCTCTCCGTTCGATGACGTTCTACGTCACACCTGCGGTAACTCAGGACGTTCTACGTCCGCCGCTTATGAACGTTGGTGGCGCTGATGGACACTCTCAAGGTTAGGTTACTTGTAAACATAAATACCCCCGAAAGCAGCAGATTTGACAGCTGTCGCCGTAGCTCAGAGGTAGAGCACCGGACGCGTAATTCGGAGGTCGTGGGTTCGGATCCCACCGGCGGCATGGGGTTGTTTTTTCTTCTGCTTTTCTAATCTATTAGCTTTAAGCGATAACATATTCAGTAATATTGTAAATTGATCAAGAGCACAAAATAAATAAAGTAATTAATTTAAGAAAATCCCTGTGCCCCTTGGTTTCTGTGGCTGTTGGCTTCTGTCATATTTACTTTACATATAGTGTTTTAAAATATGCATTTCGCTGGCAATTGCGTGGAGCAAGTCACACTATGTTTTGTATTCTGCTGAAATGATTAGCTGAGATCAACTTCGCAAGCACAGAATTTATGCGGAAAATTCCAATGAGAAAGTTTTAGACGAGTCAGTAAAACGTCCGACTGAACAGTTTCCAACTTTAAATTTATTATGTATTTATTTTTTCCCTTCGCTCCAGGTGGCCACGAAATACAAGAAAAAATACCACGTGACATTACCGCTTCCAAGCCGCGATTGCAGTGTTGTCAAACGTTCCACCTATCAAACGAACAGATAATTTAGCCGTATGTGCTGCCGCTTAAGAGGGGACAGGGCAGCGACGCAGACACTGGCTGTGCGATTTACGCCAGCGGTATTCTTCCCTCGCGGCGGTTCATGATAGCGCTAAGCACACGCAGCCCTTATCGCTTGCCCTCTGTACATTGCTGCCGGGGTTTTTAGAACGCACGCGAACATCTCGGTAAAGTGAGTTTCGCCGACAGCACCAGCGTCGTTGACTTTGCACAGCCAGTCACTCCGTTAGCCGGGTGGAAGTGGAACTCTTTCCTAAGCTGCTAGTTAAGAGCACTGGCACCTGGGCGTGTGCGGTGACGGCCACACATGCTAATGTCGCAAAACGCCGGATTTTCTTTCAATGCGGAAAGAGCTACACGTCACAGCAGAGAGAAAGTTGAACATTTCTTTATGCACCGTTTCGCGGATGCCCAGCCACTTCCAAATTGCAGGTTTTATTTTAAATGAAACCCCTCAAAAAGAAATGGCAAAATAATTACGCAGAGGTCTAAGATAACGCAGTGGCGAAAACATCAACCACAACCCAGACACGCTAATGACATACCAATTCCATACCGGGTGCCCGTAGGAGGTTAAGATATCGCAAGTTCGTTCCCTGATATCATGACCCAGGCTCCAATCGATAGTGGTATTTGGTTTGAGACCATTTCAGTGTCAACGTCATTTTCGTCTTAATTTTCACTGCACTTATCTTTTACCTTAGGTTCCCGAGTTTTAAGCACGTTGCTTTGAACGGTTTTGTTAATAGTTTCTCGTAAAGATAGGCCTTAGGTGAGCATGCGGAACCCCGCCTCGCCATGCGGGGTTGTGGCGATGGAAATACTTCGGACTATTTGCCAAGTTACAGGTTTGCCAGTCGCCATGTTTGCATAAAGCCTACAGTTAGAATAAATCTTGTACCAAGCTTGTTTTCTGGCTTCTAAGAAAGAGAATCAGATTGGTAAAACTAACGCATCAGGTACCTGAAGGTGCCTAGTATTTAATAATCAGTACATAAATACATTCTGTGACACGTTAATGAAGTCAAGGAGGCTTGAATCCGGCTTTTTTAATCTCTCTGCACGCGTATGCACTAGCATTTAGCGCTGGCTGCGCTCTCCACTTGAAAAACTCTCAGTGTGCATGTCTTCAGACGGCCACTCGGGTTTGTTCAAATAAAACGCCGTGAAAATTAATGAGACAAACTGTTTTTTCATTCTTGTATTATGCTTCGTGGCATGTTGGCCTTGTTGGCGCATAGTTCTTGAAATAACTGCACCATGATATATTTAACGAAGAAACTGTAGTTGATGCGCTAGTTTTTTTTTTCCAGATGTGTATGGTACATTTCCTGGTGAATGGCGGAAAGTTCACCGCCATCCTTTATGAGAAGGGCTGAGAAACAACTATGACTTTATGCCGTGATTACGTTCCTGGTCTTCAGGCCCAATTCTTTTGCCGGTGCTTTGAAATGAGAGCCCTGTAAAGGGCCAATTTGAATCATTCGACGCAAGCATATGACAGTCCTGTCTGTGTTTGCTGCTCGTCAAGAATAAGCAGAACACATTATGTTCAGCCCCGCCTTTTCTTTATAAACACTAAAGACCGAATGGTTAAAGTAAGTTGATGGTAAACGGAAGGAACGGGCTACAGCGGCAGTAAAACAGTAAAAATAAATATCAGTTGATCATCAACAAAGCCACTCACTTGAACCTCGATAGATCCAGCAGACACGATGTTCTCCAGAGTCTTTGCCACATACAAAACATCCAGGGCAGCCAGACTTCCACTGTCTGCCGTGAGCTCTTGAAGGCGACCCGCGGCAGGAACCACTGTCTCATTGGTGATCACTTCCTGATTTTTGAAGAGGATAAAAATATTCCTTCGTTATAAAGCCCAGAAGTCAATGCTCTTCAATACTTTTGTGCTTTTGCTTCAGAAGACATGCAGTTACTTATTTTCTTGTTGCTGTTCTAAAGACTGATTAGATATAGAGGAATTTATCAAAACCATTCTGGCACTCCTGAGCACTGCAGCAGTCGCAACTTCATGCCTCGCCAAAGAATGCGGCAAAAAAAGACAGCTCTTCCTTTAGTCTTGAAGTTCGTGGGAATATCAACCACCAATTTTTCCTGAGACGATCTACTCAAAGCAAACGTTAGCAGAGATTCATCAATGCCTGAGAAATGCTGTCATCTTGAAGTCTCCTTTGTCCACAATATCTTCTAGTCTACAGTGATTCGCTTCGGCAATGACCGCAAGTTTTGGCGCTTATTCGAGAGGCTTCACATGGGGCACTTCCACATCGGCGAGGCATATGTGGCCCAAATGATATTCGTTGTGAGTGATCGTTTGATCTCTCGTTAGAAATGAAGGGAGCTTGTGCACTATGGGAAACGTCTCTACCTAGACTGCATGGTCATGTCGCTGCCAATGGCTGCTCTGCAGTCAGACGCTGTGTGACCAAGCGTTTGCGAATAGGTTAGCCTGTGTGAGCCATAACGCTGAGGTGCCTAGCGAATGGCTTCTGGCACAACACAGACTCTTTTAGCTTTATATATGCTGGAAAGACAGGTGACCTCGCGAAACCGCTACATGTCATACTAAAACCTCACAGGACAGATACGAGTGTGTAAAGCAAATACGTGAGCGTTAGCGATGGCGAGGGAGCAAAAAAATTTGGATGCTCAAGTGCACGTAGCCAACAAGGGTCGCCCTGGACACCATGCCTCTTCCACAGCGTCTCACGGGCTTTCAAAACACACATACACTGGCGCAGCATTGTCATCGCGCGCTACCAGATTGGCTTTCGGGAAGTACGAAGTGAAAGCGTCTAATACGAGCGGTCTTATTTCATTTGATGCATCTTGAAACTTCATAACCTTACTATTTATTTCACTCTAGCTCACAGTGACCGGAATTTCGGCAAATGTCCGTTGGCCGCTCGCCCACGTGAGACATAAACAAAAGAGCTCAAGCAGCCGCTATAAAAGTCTATTTAGGCATCTCGAAGAAAACGGACGAAGAAATATCAAACTGTGAAAAATTCATTCAAGTTTACCTCGCTTTCCAGTTTATTTGTATTCAAAGTGCCTTCAAAGGCTTCCTGTCGAGGGTACTTCAGATGCTTGCAAAAACTATTCTTCCGCCGGCTAATGTGGAAGATAATGACAAGGAAAAGAAAGCAAGTGAAGTGTCTTGGGGAGCTTCCATGTAAAGTGGCGGGGACGAGCGCCATGGCGCAATTTTAAATGCACTCCTATTGGCCACGCATTCACTGCACGTTTACTTACTGCAAGCTCACGTGGAAGTCGGCATGACGAAGAGAGATCGGAGTAGCAATTCATGTGCCTCTGGAAGCGCTAATGCGATGATGCCGAATCCGAATGGTTTTCCCTAATCATACAGAGTCGTTCTGCCTAACTAAGCTGCGTTCAGAATCAAGAAAGCGACATCCCAGTAACTCTCAAGAATAAGATCGCACGTACTTTATATGATTTCCGAGAAAAAGTTTTATAGTGCAGCTTCTCGCTCTTTCAGATTGCTGCACGTACAGCGGTGATCCCGCGCCCTGTAGTCTGTCTTCACATTCGTTTCACCCTCACCTTTAAAGCGTTAGGCTTCTCGCTTCTTTTCATTTCCCTCTAGTTTCTAAAGTAGGCATGTGTTCCTACGCCATTTAACATTTACCCTTCTCTGTCCATGCATTCAAGCGACATAATATTAATGATAATAATAAAAAATAATAAATTGATTATACATATCGCGCCAGACCTGCCGGAGCCTCTACGGAGATTGTATGAAACAATCTGCAGGCAATGAATTTGAATTTACGAAGTATGGTGTGCATTTTTTCTCTAAAATGAAAAGTTGTGTACGTAGAGGTCAGAAGAAACACTGAATGCAGAAGAAAAGGACATGGAAGAGTATGGTGAGCAATGGGTGAGTTCCTCATCTATGGATAGCATAAGGGCCTAAGGGTCATATAAAGCCCCACTCAGCCACCTCCACACCGGGCCTGTCAGTGCATTCTCTCGTCGGCCGAGCGGTGAAACTTCTCCATCGGAAACAACAACAAATATGAGATCTTTTGTTGCCATAAAAACCGGAAGCTCTCGTGCGAGGCTTGTCTCATGGCGTTTGGAATGCAGGCACTAGACATCGTGCTCACTGATGAACGCAACGGCCGCCGACGAATGGACGAAATAACGATCAAGTGAACAAAGGAAGACCCGCCGCGGTGGCTCAGTGGTAAGGCGCCCGTCTACCAAGCCGACATTTTTGGCGGCCGCGTTTCAATGCCGCCGAAACCCAAGAGGCGCCCGTGTGCTCTGCGATGTCAGTGCACGTTAAAGATCCCTGGGTGGTCGAAATTATTCCGGAGCCCTCCACTACGGCAACTCTTTCTCGCTTTCTTCGTTCATTCCTACCTTCGTCCCTTCCCTTACGGCGTGGTTCAGGTGTCCGCCGAGATATGTGAGACAGATACTGCGCCGTTTCCTTTCCTCAAAAACCAATTTACCAACAAAGGAAAGAGAGACAGATTCACAGGCGATAGTGACTGCTCTCTAATCACGGCACTGATTATTAATAGCGTAACAGGTTCAAGTAATGTGCGAATAAGGTTCACTCAGCGTACAGTGACCTCGGCCCACATACAACAAACAGGAAACCTCCTTTACCAATAGCGTAGGCCGATGCGACCCCATTTATATTATATTACATCGACAGTGGGGCCCTCGTTGTACCCGTAGATGTCCCAACTTTCGAAGATGTGGACATGAGGGTTCTTGTCACCATCAATATACTTGGAAAACTAGTGATTCATAAGGAGCCAGACAGCATAACATAGAAGGAAACACCCTGGACTTCATACCTTTAATAAAGGCTGTACATACACTCTCTCAGCAGATGTAATAAAAGAACGACTGAGCAAGTCCACATTAAACAATTCTGTTGAGTACATACACAATTAAAACGAAGAATACTATCAGACACTGTGAACGACAGATAAGGCACTAACACAACGCTCCATCGAAAACTTAATTTCGAGTTTCAATTAGACTTCTGCCACTTTAGATCATTGTGATTGTTCTTTTTGAAAGATTGTCACAAGTTAGGTGAACGCATTACGTATCAGGCATTTTCTTTAATGCGTTCTTGTCGTAAGTATTAGAAAACTTACTGCCCTATGTTGCACTCTCGTAATGATGTTTCGTTCACGGAAGTCGAAATCGCAGAAGCACTTGGGAACAGCAAGTACAGAAAGAGGGTGACAGAATGCGACCTAAACAGTGGTAATAATAAGAGTTCATGCCAAAAGTACGTTTTTCTCCACAGTTGTATGCAGCAAAAATGGAGTAATATATGACCAAGTGCGACAGTAATTAATCAATATTTAGACAGCTGAATTAATACCAGAGTAACTTGCCAGGGAGAGATTTCTTAGATCAACGGTCGTGCTCCTTGCGTGGCGCTCGCACGTTCCTTGAACATCGCCCCAATAGGCCCCCGCCGTGAAGTTGCCCTTGCACCGTCGTACTGCTGGCTGGCCGTCCGCTGGCAGCAAATAAGACATTCGAAAATGAGAATAATATCAGCGTAACTTTATCACACATCGGCTTTACACTGTTAGCACTCAGGGTTAATGCGTACTGAGCAGGGTTAGAGAATATGCGTAAATTTTGCGCGACAGTTACTTTGCTGAATCTCGACTTCGCAGAGGCTGAAGGCGCTCCACGAGTAAAATCAGCAGACGCTAGTTCATGGCAATGTGAGCGAGACACTGTCAATGAGATTTTATTTGACAAGGTCGTTTCAATACAGTTAAGCTGAACTCTTCATTAGTTCTGTTAAAAAAGAGTTTTCGATTGGGAACGTTCAGAACACAATGCCAACGCCAAGATGTGAGTACAGAGTTAGCTGTATAAAAATTATTGATGCCAGTAATAAAATACACTCACCCTGAATGCAAGTTTCTTCCGGAATGGCTACGCCTCCTATGGGAGTTGCTGGCCATGTTAGCGTGCTTTGGAGGCCTGTCCTATGTATCGTAATATCCTCGAAGCACATTGCTGTGAAACGGAAATTATTAAAAAAAGGCAATGAGGAGAAATTAGATCGAAGATGAAGAAAATGTAATATCAGGTCACATTCCTCCTTTCAAATGCAACATCTGCATTAATAGACACATCTTTATACACAATAGCCTCCTACAAGGAAACATTACAAGCAAGAGAGAGCGCATGCTTTGCTAGAATATAGGGACTTTCACTGCGCTATTTCTTCCTAGTGCTTCAAGGTATTATCAAGCCTAAACGGGCAACAATATTCCAACTCATAGCTCACAAGAACGAGTTTAGGCATTCATTAATATCTCGTCCTAAATAGAAAAGATGGAACTTTTTAGTAATCATAAGTTCACTGAGCCTATTTTCGAAAATATTTACGTTTACTAAGGACATTAAAAGTATTTTGCAGCGGAGTGGTAATAAGCGAAATATTTTTAGAAAAATAATCATTCTAATAAGTATCCTTCAACTAAACCTGGTGCACGGAATTTCCAGAAATCAAGGATCGCTGAGGGCAAATCGTTTTGCACTAGAGAACCGATTATAAGAACTTTCGAAATGTCTACAAGCTGAAAAGTGCTTTGGCCGCGTTCTGTGGGCAACCGACAAAATAGTTAACATTTAACATTCAGCTGTTTTTCTCTCTTTTTTTTGTGAAGTACTGCATGGCGCCAAGAGGGGCGCCGTCTATTAGCAACAATCGAAGATATTCAGTATTCTGTAATTTGGCTGGCCTGCATAACAATGTTGTCCAAGACATCTCTCGGACATCAGATGCATAACAATGCGTTTCTAGCTGAAACAAAGCAAGAGAGACTAGTCTTTTCATTGATTTTTCTAAAATGCGTTTTTTACATTCTATCGACACCCTTACAGGCTGCCCTCTAGCCCTAGCCGTTTTTTTTTATATAGAGAAGTCAGCGATCTTGTCTTTGGCAACATAGCTATTTAGAAAAGCGCACTTGCGGAATTTTGAATATTCTTTGTTATCAGGACGCCTGGTTCTGCTGGAGCAATTCTTCTTAAAACAGTATTTTTTTAGCTATAAAGGAAATGTGGGACTTAAACACGGCACTAATTCAACGTTCAACGAAATGCAGCGATCCGTATTCTTACTTGTGCTTCTGATGGCTAAAGTGAATGGAAGAACAGAAGGAGTCGTCTCCAGCCGCTCGCTGCTGTTCGATACTGTCGCGTTAAGCCACTTAATAATGTTCACTTCTTCCTCTTGGCCGGTCATCCTTGGCAGCCTTCGCAGCCGGTTAAAGAACACCAGGAATCTCACCACGTCTCTGCCTCCTCTGGTGCGAAAAACGGAGGGGAGGGATTATTCCTATAATGCAGGACAATATGTGGTTTTGCTATAAAGTTCGCGCCTGCTCTGTCTTTGCTTTTACAGGTTGGCCCGATTAATTATAATATCGTCGCCAACAAACCATGAAGCCACCCAGAATATCCTCACACGTTTAAAAAGCTACTGTCTTCGGTGCAGTTTGTGCATACGCCGAGGCGGTCTTCCGAGGACAGATTATTCATAGATACTATTACTATGGCGACCCTTTGAGAAAATCGTCGCGTAAACTTCGCATAGTAAAAAAGAAACGGCCCTTTGATTTCCTTCCATCGCATTGTCTCAGTCCCACAGGCCCATCACAGCGTGTTTTGAATCCTTGAGAGCAGGCTTCAACCTCGCCACTTAGTTTGTGTAGTGCGTCCGCTCGTACTGTATTTCATCCTGAGAAAGTACCCCAGTACATGATCGGAATTGTCTCATTTAGTGCACGTGTTCGACGCTGGAAAACTTAATGCCTCACTACGGACTGCACACTGCCGCTATGGCTCAACCATTTTATAGCACTGTGCACGTCCTGTAGTCAAACTTTAATCAGAAATTTTATTACCCGGGTTTCAAAAGCTCTCCCCAAAAATTGACCAGCAAAATTTTTCTATTGCAAACCATAGCCTAGCTACAGTCGTAGCAATGAAGAGAAGTTCGCTCTGCAGTTCGCCATCTTGCGGTCTGGTCGTCGCGTCATCTCCTGGCACCGTGCAATGAAATATTCCAATGATTCTGGACGGATGCGACCCGGTGTCGAGGACTTGAATGTCTGAGACAATAATGACTGACTGAGACAATAACAGGCCTGCGTGGAAAATATACAGCTTTCTGAAGAACTATCTGTGCAAAAATGTAGCCTGCGGGAGCTATTTCTTTTCGCATTGCTCGGGAAGAGCGACTGGGTCTCGCAAGCCTCACCGGTGGCTGTGCTTGAAACAGCCACCTGTTGCCGGGGCAATGGCGCATTGCTTAATCGCTGCGGAACTGCGCATGTAGTGGTATCAGGACATGCCTCTATCTAACAATGCTACACAGTTTTCGTAGTTGCAGGGTCGAAATTGGGATAGCATCATAGCTGGAACGGATCGGGGAGTGAAATAAGCATGCTATAGCATTTACTCCGCATAAATCTAGCTGATCGCCCGTAATTTTTTTGTTCTTTTTGATGCGCAGGCAATTTCTTTCCGCTCGTAAACATGCTTTTCCTGTCGACCGACGTCGTCTAATACCGGCCAGATTCTTCTCGCAAGTAGGCGAGGGCTTTAAACACCACTAGTCCATATTAGATTTATAACTCCGCCCATAGAGCATAAGGTTGCTTAGCAGCTGCTGCAGTGCGCTTGAGGGAGCTCGTTTAGGTTGGTGACTTCTCTTCATTTGTCGAACACTTACCCTTAAGCGTGCAAATTCTACACACTACGCCTCTGAAACTGTTGAAAGACTGAGGCCCTAATACGCCGGATGGGTTTCGACTGCACTGGTGAAAACGCCACCACCGCTTGTTGGTAGCCGAAAAATCTAACTGGGTCTTCACTGGCAAGTGAAATAATACATATAAATTGGTGCCCGCATTTCGGCAAGAAAAAACGCCTCTGATATTTTGAAAAAAAAGCGATTTATCTATCTTTGAATCTCAAAAACCAATAAAGAGGTTCATTGTTTGAGGCAAAATTCAGACGAAGGCACACAGCGGCGACGTGCATGTCGCTGAGAGCAACCAGTACGGCCCTTTTGCCAACATAACGCCAGAGTGATGACGACAGAAATTTAGCTAGCAGTTTAAAAAAGTGTTTCACACCCTTGGGGAGAGAACCCTTCCCTCTGTTCTTCTCAGAAAGCGCACTACTCTCTGTGTGAGGGCAAACTCACAACCACCGCTCGTGAACGCTCATACTAGTGGTGAGGGTGAGAAAATAAAGCGGTACTTACTTCCCTTCAGTGACGCCCACTACTCTCAGTTCGTACATGTGATAGCCATTGATTATTGTGCTATTCGTGGCGTAGAAAAAGTCTCTCCTAAACTCTGAAGCAAAATGGAGAGCCATTGACGAACTGACGTCGTAAAGCTTTGGATTTTTCCCAACCAGGTCCATGGTACATGCGTAAGACTTGATGCCTGAAAGAAATCGCAGGCAAACCATTCTTATCAGATAGGGACGTCTATTAGCTATTATCTGCAAAAAACATGCCCTTCAACCTCTTGGAGTTCAGTTGTGACATAACCCAAAAAGTTCGCTTTGCGCTTCATTTTTTCCAAGTCTAGGCAAGAATTATTTCTCCGGTGTGCGCATAAGTATGCCACCGCACTCCTTGTAGATTTTTCCAACTTTTCGACGACCAAGTACCAACTCTGCTCATGCTGCACCTGCTACAGCCTTAAAGTGATCTAATTCCGTAAATGTAGAGGTGGACTGCCCAGAGAGTAGCTGTCCTTCTCTCAAGGTTTGAATCTTTTCAACTTTGCGCTCACGTGCACGTTCTCATTTCTCCATGCCCTTTATCGTCTTCAACAAACAAGCGAACAGTGGGGATTTCCGCACCGCTTCGCGCCATCCAGTTCGACTTGCGACCAATCGTAACAGGACGTAGGAGGAGCGCCTTGGACAGATTCCTTAGACTCGGTGGAGCAGCACCTCGCCGGCTAACGGTGCGCTTTCGGGCTATGCATCCTGACGGCACAACGCCTTTAAGCTTCCATCGGTCGTTAGAGGAAGGCTTTAATAGAATGCTACTTACATACTCGGCTGAGGTTTCCACAGTCAATTTAGGCACGTCTCAACACATATAAATCATATGCCTTCACTATTTATTAACGTATTTTATATTCTTACGAATGTCAATTTCCCGCCTTATATGCAGGATTCAAAAATAACTTTTAAAGGACAGTGTTGTCTGAATGTTTAGGTTGTTTTCGTCTTCACATAGCCACTCTTGCTGGGGCGTCATTTGGTGAAAAGGAGATGTGCGATGCCCATGAGCACGTGTTAACTTCGGCTGAAGATCCCGCAGACTCTACAGCTCAACAGAATGAGAACAGGTCGTAACGCGTGGACGTGCATGCTATGCTAGGAGATGGGTATGTGGCCGTACCAAGGCAATATCGCCGCGTGAAAAAGACGATACTCTCCAGGTATGAACGAAGGATGAAACTTGGAAGCAAAAATCATGTGGAGGCACTAAATGAAGCCTCGTTCATTGTGCGAAAGAAACTGCCACATGGTTACAATTTGCGGGCGCAGCACATCGCAGCACACGCACACGTTGTTCTGGAGTTGTGGTCGAAAATTATGCGATTGGCGAGTGCTTGAGTCACCGGCGATCATAACCGCATGTCAAAAAATACGACGCACATTAGGAAAAGCGGCGCGAAAGCAATCTCCCCAGCACGCGGCGTAGAACATTCTGGGACGTTGGAAAAAAGTTGGCTGTGGCTTAGCTAAGGTTAAGCCTGGATATCTCGAAGCGAAAAGCTCTCGCTGCTTTTCAACCAACTCCCAAGCTACCACTTGTGGATCGGTGTTTCTGCGCCGTCCGACTGTTGCTTCTTCTTCTCCTTCCATGGCGAGCGTCTGCGCCTGTTCTATGGGCAAGCGCGCCTTATATACCCTTCCTTTGAAATGGGCACTGCGCAAGGCTGCGGCGAAAGGTCAAATGGTGGCGAGGAGAAGTGGCGGCGCACATGCGCAGTAGCGCGCGGCGGCGGAGAAAGGTCAGGCGACGGAATCAGCGCGAGGCGGCGACGACGGCTGCGGCAGGAGCGGCCACCTGCGCTCCTAGTGACGTCACTCTGTTTCACGCATGCACAGCTGTGGCAAATCTGTAGTGTGGCTCACGCGACGAGCGGGGCTGATGGTGGTGAAAACTTTTTAATAAACAACAGGAGAGTTTGCAGACCAAAAATGGCCGTTTACATAGGTGGAGTCCTTAGTCCGGGACCCCGCTGGACGAGGCCGCTACTCGCGCCCGTTGGACTAGAGCCCTTTGAGACTCCAGCCCCGAGCAGTTGAGCAGGGCTGCCTCCCATGCCTCTCGGGAAGGGGAAGGATTGGGGGGAAGGGAAGGATTCTTTTGACAGGCCCAAACCATGTGGAAGGTATCGGAAACTTCCCCACAGTGAGGGCAGCGCCCATCAATTTTGGGGTCGAAATGTTTCACTATTGCAGGACACAACAGAGTGTTGGTCTGCAAGTGCCTCAGAGTTCGCTCATCAGCTTTACTCAGGCCCTTAGCAGGGACCGGGAAAAGACGATGGCGTTCGCAATAGTCGTCCAGAATTTCTCTGAACCGCAGAAGCGGTTGCACAATCTCCGAGCCGGAAGAGCCTGGGTGAGGTGCCCGGTAGGTAAGCGCTCGGGCAGCCGCGTCCGCAGCCTCATTACCTCTAACGCCCTGATGGCCTGGAGTCCAAACTATGCGTTTGGGCGAAGGGTCCGATTCCCTCACTGCGCGCTTTAATATACTCCAGGCTAAAGGTGAAATCTCGCCAGCCAGGTAGTGTTGACAGGCTCGACGCGAATCTGTCACGATTACCTTCGAATTCAAGTCCGAGGCGGCAAGCGCAATGGCTACTTCCTCAGCCTGTGCTGAATTTCGAGCTCGAAAGGAGAGCCCGTTAACGCATTGATCCTGGTGAACTACTGCGGCCGTGTAGAATCCATTGGGCGACGGCCCTGCCACGTCAACGTAGTATACACCCTGTTTGGATCCGTGTTGGTGTTCGAGGGCCCGAGCGCGCGCCTCTCGTCTGCCTTCGTGTGTATGTGTGTCCATGTTGCGCGGGAGGGGAGGGACCCAGAGCTTGTGACGCCATAGCTCCGGAATCCGACACGTCTCCTCTGGAGTGCACTCGTGTTGGATGTGCAAGCGGTCTAGCAGGCGGCGCCCGGATGCCGTCTGCGAGAGTCGCGTATATTGGTTCACGAGGTGGGCCTCTCGTAACTCCTGGTAGGAGTTGATCACCCCCAACGCCGACAACTTAGCATTGGAGGTGGCCACTGGGAGGCCCAGTGCTCGCTTTGTAGCCTTTCTAACGATGGTGTCGATCCTTATTTCGTGTTGTTTCGTAGTGCGAAGGTAGGGAGCGGAGTAGAGGATCCTGCTGGTCACGAAGGCATGGGCGAGCCGAAGCGCGTCCCTGCCTCGCAACCCGCCGCGCTTGTTAGAAACGCGATGGATCATGCGTCCGACCTGTTCGCCTACGCGCTTGAGTTTGGTGCTGACGAGCCCAGTGAAGCTTTTCGCTTCAAAAGAACCCCGGAGAACGCGCCTCTTCTGCGTGTTGCTGTCCTCTCCACTTTACTAGCCGGCGCGAAAGGACTCACGTCCGCGCACGCCGCATTTGTTCGTTTCTTGTTCGCATCTGTTCGAAGTGAACAGGGAAGCAACACGCACAATGTTACGCGCTCTCCGGTTTTCTTCTCCGCAAAGTTCCACAATTCTATATATCTCGCGCTGGCGAGACTGCTTCCACACCATGCCGACTATCGCAATATGCGCCAAATTTTGTGACACCAAGAGCCCTTCTAAGGGGATTCCCTGATTCGCGAGCCCTCCAGTGCCAGCCAGCAGTACTGCGTATTTAATTCAGGAAAGTTTTATAGATGCGCCACCCGCCACAGATGCCGTGAAAAAAGTCTAGGTCTCAGCCACAGACGTGATAAGTTTGCGGCGTGCGGTACGAACTTTTTATAAAATTCTAACGCGGAACTGACAGCAGAAATTGCCGAGGCGCATGGTTTCAAGTCAGTATTCCTTTTTTGAAGTGAAAACCTGCACTGGGTCCGTCTACACCGCGCTTCGCGTGAGCCACAGTACAGCTTTGCCACAGCTGCACATCGCGAAACCGAGTGACGTCACGCGGAGCGCAGGTGGCCGCTGCTGCCCCAGCCGTCGTCGCCGCCGCGCGCTGATTCCGTCGCCTGACCTTCCGCCGCCGCCGGGCGCCACTGCGCGTGTGCGCCGCCACTTCTCCTCCTCGCCACCGTTTGACCTTTCGCCGCAGCCGTGTGCAGTGTGCATTTGAAAGGAGGGGTATATAAAGAGCGCTTGCCCATAAAACAGGCGCAGACACTCGCCACGGAAGGAGAAGAAGAAGCAACAGTCGGACGGCGCAGAAACACCGATCCAGAAGTAGCTTGGGAGTTAGCTGGAAAGCTGCGAGAGCTTTTCGCTTCGAGATATCCGGGCTTAACCTTAGCTAAGCCACAGCCAATTTTTTTTTAGCTATATACGTCATGGACTGCTAAGAACTCGTGCGCTGTTTTGTCCTTGAGCGGTGCCATTTTCGTTGAGGTAATAAGTTGCCGCGAAACATTTCTTCAGAATATTCAACAATAGCAGATGATTCTATACTCATCGGCAATACTGGTATATACTCAAGACATATGCCCTTTCGGGATGGTAATTTTCTCGGCAATTTATTTGCTAGATTGCACGCATGGCACAGCACATACCAAATAAAAACTACACTAGCCTCACCACCATGCTGTAATGTTTTAGGAGCACGTCTAAGTAGAAGTTCATCGCTTTTGAATAATGACACAACGCAACTACCTACGTGTCCTTCTCGCAAGTGATATTACAAGGTCCGAATATTTTTAACTATCATATACCAAAGCACTGATCGGACTGGGACAGTTATAGCGAGCATTTAGTGCAGCTGCTTTTGACAGCAGACTTCTGCGCTATAAGAAATACATCTATTCTTTGGAGATGGCGGTACTATTTGGAACATTTGGAAATTGCACACGGTCCTTCCGAGAAGAACCTGTCTGCATAATTTTTGGCCAATTTAATAAACTTTTCACTGTCATTTCGGCTCATCCTATTTGGTCTAACCAAAGTTTAGTTAGGTGGTCCAATGGAATGCGCAAACTTTTGGCGCACACTGTTGGGCTCATTGCATTGTCTTTTTTTAAGCAAGTAAACTTCATGAAACCTTTGATAACAAGGAATCATGAAGCGCGCGGTCTTGCTTTTATTCTCAATGTTGGCGTGTTAAAGTATAGTTTATTTCTCTTATGGTAATGCGGTGTGGCACGCTCTCTGGTAAGGTTGACCGTCTTCGGTCTGAAGCACTTCTGACGTGCAGTATTGAAAATTGATTGCGCCTTCACCAGTTTCTTCGTTGTGTTCCAGTTGTCACGAATAAAATTATATTCTTAATTACGATATTAATTATTCTAATTATTGGAATTAAAAAGTAAATAAGGACGTTCAAGTGAAGGCTGGGAAAGAGAACGCACACTAAATCACTGAGTGGGAAGCATAACGCAATTTTGTTGGATTTACTCCCAGGGCACTTATCAGCATAACCAAGAGATAAAGCGCACAAGCTGAGAAAGGCAGCAGAAATGAGGTACCGCACCAAATGCTTCACAGCAACTCACCTTCGAAGCGAACCAGTATTTTCTTAGATTCCACGGGACGAAAATCGCTGATGTTCATTCCTTCGCACCAGTAGTACCCCTGGAGATAAGGGCTCTCTGCTGTGGCTCCCTCAATGGTCAGCGTGGTGTCTTGGTCCGCTGGCATCCGAGCCCGGTCACCTTGCACGGCGATGCCGTCCTTGTACCATAGAATGCTGCCCGGCATGATTTCGGCCGAGACGCGGCAAGTGAGCACGACTCGGCGGTCGCTGTCCCTGCGCTCGACCCTGATCCACGGCGTTCCTGAAAGGAAAGAAAGAAAAGGCATAGGCGTACGTCCGTGGCATTTGTTCTAGCAAAGAGAAAATGAGGGAGACATAACTTCATTCCGCTCATGCCCTGCTGTGTTCAGAGTGTGTGACAAAAAAACACCAAATGGAAGCATCGACCACCTAACGCGTTGGAACGTGCGAATATGCGCAAAATATATTTTATGGTGATATTAAAGTTTCAGTAAGTTAGCAGACCCTCCAAGTTGACTCTGCTTATGTCGAGAGCAGAGTGACGTAATTGCTACTTTCCAAAAAACCAGTACCTACTCGGCCCGGAGAACAAGAATTACCGAAGTCATCAAGCAAGCAGGCTTGCACTTCTCTCATTCCGAAGGTCCTGCACGCCGTTATGAGAAAAACTAGAAGCCGTTGTATTACTATGGTAAGAGCATTTGCCGCCCATACGGGTTCGAATCGCTGAAAAGCGGGGCTCACTACTGACCCTTTCACCCAGCGTCGCGAATTCCCGGTCGCATCGATGTACGCCGCGTACTAATTCAGCGGTTAAGCGCAAAGTTTAGCGAACCTGTATTCCCACAAGGGGAGCGCTTTTTAACCAGAATATACACCACCAACGTGAGAACGCTGTTTGACCTAGAAGACAGCGCGCATATATACGAATGCTAGCCAACGTTTCGCAGCTGTCATTGTCTTTTTTTTAAGTATTGCCAAAGGACTGGAAAAGCCTGCAGCATAAAAAAAATTACTCTCGCAGCGTCCTTCAATAATGTTAGCGTTTTCACCGGACTCACTTGAAAAGCTTATTTTTGATTAATTTTTCCTGCACGTCAGTCGGCAGAGTTCAGGTGAGCGAAAAGCGAAAAGCGGTTTTGTTCCCATGCAGCGCAAATTTGTCGTAACCTTCCTGATGCCTACACGCCTGATTTCTCTGTGCATGCAAGGACCATGAAATCGGACATATTGGTCGAAGCCAAGTTGGCTCAAATGCGTCTGATGCTGCCTTATCTACACATGTGGATTTAAGAATATGGGACACGCTTTATAGAGTTTTCTGATGAAGAAGGTTCCCGGTTTTCAACACGAAGGTTTTCCACATACGCCGGATGGAGCTCAAGTGCAAGTTAAAGGAGTTATGCGTCGCGTTTGCATGCGGTGAGCGTCTCTCGGACTTGTTTAAACAAACTCTCCTGAACGCCATCGCTTAGGGATGCCGCTTACGATGGTGGAATAGCCTGTTGATGCCAAAGTGCTAGAGATAGGTTATCGCAACATGGAAAGAAAAATTTTGCATGCTGCGTCCGTATGCGACGCAGTAGAGAAAGACGATTGTGCGCCGACGCCGCAGTCGGTCGAACTAGTTCCCGACACACTAGTGCCGTATTAACTCCTCGCGGTCGTAGCTTCTTGAGTGTTAGGGCCGAAATTCATGGCACGGCATCGTCAGTCGAGCAAGGTGCAGTGACGCCACAAGGGAAATGCAGAGGCCTCCTCTGTTTCCAGAAACCTTTCGCTGAGGCCAAACGCAAGGAGCGTGCGAACCCCCAAGGTGCAGGCGCTAGAGCTCCAAAGTGCGTGTAAAAGATGGCAAGATCCTCAAGCATAGGCTTGCCAAGCAGAAGCCTCCCATAAAAGACGCCATAATCCTCCTGGCCCGAGAGGCAGAAGCAAACCTTGAAAGTGTCGGGTATAATAAACCTCTCGATAGCGTTTTATGATGGCGCGCAAGGATTTTAGGCTGAGCAAGCTTAGGGTACCTGCAGCAGTGGTGATTAACTGTTTGAATGCCTTATTGGAATCTACCCGTTACCGCAGGGCTTACTACTTTTCCGTCAGGTCCAGCGTTTTCCTCACAAAAGCTAAGCTGTCACTGAAATATTGGCGCCACCGAAATTCCACAATAACAAGGAGTCTCAAAGGAACACTATTGCAGCCAGCAAGCAACAAATTCAAGCACAACGCACCTGTCAGCAGTGGAGCCTGGCAAATGGATGGCAGCTTCCGGTTTGGTTCCTGGAGAGAAAATCTCACGTTCAGGCCCGCGTGGAGCGAATAGCGGTCGACGTGCAGTGTGCCCGCACTATGAGTGTAGGCTGTCCGAGGGTGCCAGGCGAAGTGTCGCAGGGGCTTGTTGTTTTTCCACTCGTAGGAGCCACTCGGAGTCTTCTCCAGCCCGATCCAGTAGCTGTCGAACTGTCGGGGAACTTTTGGGGTAGAACGTGAGTTACCCTCATGCTGAATAATTCATTGTCGTTCGAAGCAACGTATATCTCCGTGTACTGGATCAGCTGAAGGTTTACGCAAAAGCAGACACGACAGACAAGACTAAGCGCGTACTTAAAACTGCTCACATATTCTTTGTTATTTTACACGAGCAAAAATGTATTTTAAGCTTTCATATGCAGGCAACGCTGCCAGCCGTGTTTTAAAAGATGGCCAATAAACTCAATGCCACACTGGGGTTTAAACACGTAGCAAACAAAAGGAGATAAACAACAGAGTCAACGCGTGGCAACCCGATGTTGCAATTGTTGGGGCTCGCAGCTGAAAGCTATCAGGTTTGTTGAATGCCAACAAAGAACGGTGTACAAACAGTACTTACGTGTTGAAGAATTTACCCACCCTAGGAATTTTTGTGCGTGCGTGATTATGTGTGTATGTGTGTATGTGTGCACCTGTGAGCGTGTGCGCCTGGGTGTGTGTCTGTCTGTCTGTCTCTCTGTGTGTGTGCGTGCGTGCGCGGGCGTGCTTCTGCACTCTATTTACGTGCCCTAAAGGTCCTAAGCGGGCGTTACATATTGGGGGGGGGGAGGGCAGTGAGCGAAACGACATCTTAAAAATTGTTACGTGCACGGTCTGTACACACATCCAAATCACAGCAGTCGGCAGTCAACGCACATATAAAGAAAAAAAACCGTTTCAGAATAAATATGTTGCCATAACAAGAAAACCATTTTTCCACAGGCCGCACCTTAAATATAAAAATCACCGAGTACAGTTACTCTATCACAACGGCAAACAATTGTTAGTACGGCAACGTTTCAACGGTGTTAACAAAGGAGGATTGGTCACCGATCGCAGCTGCCTGTCTGGGCAAGACGTTCCAACCTGCAATATGGCAATAATAGCGGCGTCAATCTCGAAACGATGCTCCAGACGTCACGGTATATGGCATGCGGGACGAAGAAACGTTTCCCGCAAGGAAGATGTGCCATGATATAGCTTATGGATACAAGAAAGGCGTGCATTCCGTCGTCTGGTATACACGGGTAATAAATTTAAGCGGCGTTTCTTGCTTGTGCCGCCGGACAAGCATTAGTAGTCGTTGGCAATCAGTATAGCTGCTTTGTTTTGCACTGATTCACAGAAGCGGTTACATGTGCTTAATTGGGATGCCAAATGATGGATGTATAGACCAGAGTCGAGAGCCGTTCTTAGGCGGGGCCATTTTTCGCCGACTGGCGCGCCGCGCTGCGGGCGTTTTTTTGGGGACTGCAGGGCAGCTCCACGGCCGCTCCTGCATATAGCTGCGATTTACTGCCCTTCGGATGCTAAAAAAAAAGCATTTCCGAGCATACTTCCAGAGGGCGGCTTTGTTGCAGGAAGTCTTCGCGTTATCAAAAGGATAAAACTGATGCTTTTACCATGACACTTTGACATTCCCGTTGTTTGCGCAGGCGTTAGCACACGCTCGTGCTTATATCGCTACTGTCTTGGTGCTCCAATCGCAGAGGAAACTATTATGGCCAATATCAACCATTAGGTGTATGGCTAGCATGAAATTCCCATTACAGTGCGCTCTTAATCCTTCCTGCCGGCCGTGAAGCACAACCCATAAATAGGGCTTCATTGTAGCCTGCGTGGTGGTGTGCCAGTCACATTAACAAATTAACTTTGTGAGCTCAACTAAGTCGCAGGGATAACAGAAAACAAATTTTATCATGGTTTATGCTATCTGACACATAGAAACGTGTTTTAGCTTAATTTGTCAAAGCTTGAATAAATATAAGCACAGAAGCCAGCTTTCCCGAATTCTTCGGCCCGAAGTCGCGTTTATTGTATTCCGAAGCTCTGGGCGCCAGCGACAGCGTTCTAGTAGCCATTTGGCCAAATGTCATGGAATGTAATAAAATCGTGTGCCTTTTGCTGTGATTCAGGCAGATACCAACAGCAGAAAAATACTACGGTCAGACAGGCCCCGCCGATCTTTCTGACATACGTGCGTAAATGGCAACTTAAATTGGTAGCGGTCGTGCTTACATTCCTGAACACGAAATGTGTTCAATGGGAAAAATAGCACGCTGAGCACATGGATGCCGAAGAGGTACTGGTGATCGAAAACTCGCGCTTCATCGGGAAAACCTTCAGTCCACAGCTGCCGATCCAGTTACTGCTTGCACATCACTGCACCATAGAGTCAAATCAATAAAGCTAAAATATGATGCATAAAATTAACATAGATGGTAGAGCGCGTGAAAGAAAGCAACAAATGACACGCCAGAGAAGAAATCTGCTTGTAAGTACCAGTTTCTATTCCGCACCCTACCAGGAAGGCTACCCTCGGATATGTCACCTTATCGAGTAACAATGCGCGCGAGATAAGCGCAGCAAGGACTGCTAGACAGGAAAATGTGAATAGTGATGCACAGCACACACCAACATACGTTAGGTGATGAAGCGCACCAACGATGGAAGCGAAGAACAGGTAAACACGCGTTCTACGGGCGGCGCCGGAGCGACCCGCATTCCGATGGGTCGCGCGCGCCGAGAGATGGCGACTGTTGTCGAGAGTAGGAGAGTGCCGCTCAGCCTGCTTGCCAGGGTTAAGAATCTGGTCTCTGCTCCAATTGAGATCTTACATGCGTGGTGTAAGGAAGGAGTTTAATTTCGGCGCTGACTTGGCAGAGGGTTTCTTTAAGGAAACCAGGGGCTCTAGATGCTTCATTATTAATACGAATACTGAATGTGTATGTTTCATGTTAGCGCCGACGTTATGTGCGCTTCGAGGTACTTGAAATAACATATGTTTTCATTGACATTATCATTGATGATGTAGTTGTGCATGTCGACCCGGCGTTATGTAATGGATATCACTTCTTTTGCCTGCTTTTGTTTTTACATGAGACAGCACTTAAGTATTCCTGTAACACGCCGTGGTCGAGAGGGTCTCTAAAACAACTGTAAAAAACACATTCATCTGCGAATAATATGACGCATGATTTTAAATCACCGGTTTCGATCATTATTATGCAGACGGGAAAGGACCGTTCCAAGTACGGAGCCCTGCGGAACTCCAGACTTGATTGGTAGGGGAGTGTATGTGCACCAAATCTATTATGAGAAATTGAATGCGGTTAGATAAAAAAACTATTTGATTCAGTTAATGACTGTGGTTGGCAAATTAATGCAGGACGGTCTGCAAAATATTCTATTGTGAGAAACGCGATCAAATTATTTGGGAAAATCAATGTAGATGACGTGAATCCTTAAATTTGAGTGAACCTACTGATGTAGGTCTGTTAGTAATTTAGATAGCTTTATCTCACACGAACACCGACGATAAAAAGGTACTGATTAGGCAAAATGAGGTGAAATGTGGAAATATATGAGATGCTTTTGCATGAAATGATATACTCCAGTACTTTGCACGTAACACAACTGATTTGTGAGAAATGCATCCAATTATTTGGGAAAATAAATGTAGATGACGTGGATCCGCAAATGTGAGCGAACAGACTGATGCAGGTCTGTTAGCAATTCGAATAGCTGTATCTCACATGAACGTCGACGATAAAAACCGTGCTAATTAGGACAAATTAGGTGAAATGTGGAAATATATGGCATGGTTTTGGATGAAATGTTATTTTCCAGTACCTTACACATAACACAACTGGTGGAAATTGCCTGTATTTATGACATGAGTTTTTATCACCTAAGTTGAAAAAATTCAGGGAGCACTTTGTTGCCCTAAGCGCGGTGTTGCTACTTGTGTCACTGATGCGTGGTTAAGACGCTAAGCTTCGCCTCTAAGAATGGAACGCGACAGCGTCTTGCAACGGTGCCAGGGAGTCCACGGAATGTCATCGCCCGTTCGGCTCTACGCCTTGCTCGCCGGTAAATTGGTTTTTGAGGAAAGGAAATGTATCTATCTCGCATATCACGGTGCGCACCTAAACCTCGCCGTAACGGGAAGTGAGGAAGATGGGAGTGAACGAAGACACCGTATTCACTAGACGCGCCTTTGTTCATTCGAAACCATCGAGCTGGCATGACGGACATGCGAGGTTTTGTGTTGTAACCAATAGCGTTGTTAATCTGGACAAATGTACGGGCCTTTGGCATGGGAACTGGGCATCAGCGCCTTTGTTTCATGCAAGTGTAAAATGGTCACATGTTCCTTCCAAAAACGTGGGTGTTCCTCTTGACAAGTATTGAGATAACGATGACTTTTGGAAAGAGAAAATTCAAGAACTCTCCACGCTTACACAAAAATGGTCGGGAAAGGAACTGTTTTCGCGGGCGAAAACATATGTAATGTATACCTGGTTTCAAAAGTGTGCTATTTGTTGACGATCCTTTTATGCTCTCTACTTAGCATTCAAAATTTCGTCGTCTCTCCGCAGTTTTTGTTTGGTAGCCCTCATGGGGGAGGACTAAACGTGCTCATTTATTTCTGAGTTTGAGAAAAGGGGGTCTTTCTTTGCCACACTTGTACCTGAGGCAGGTGGTGTCAAGATTTATGTTTCTTTGAGATCAACGCGGCCCTTTTCTGCGGACTTTTATTCAAGTGAGGCTTTCTTCGGCTTTGCCATGCTATTTTATTTCCACTGTAGACGGGATGAGATACAGTGCAAGTAGATTTTTGAAAGAAGTGATCGTTGCTTTCCGGTTTCTTAATGCTCGATTCAGTTTGGAATACCTTTCAAATGTCACGCGTAAGAAATTGCTGAAAACTTTGCTTGACTGTATCTTCCCCGAGCCAATATATCGATCTCTGTATAGTGGAGGCCAAGGAGGAAACGTTTTAAAAAGAGTACGGAAAATGGTGGTGCCAGCGGGTGTGAAGACGTTTTGCTTCAAGTTGCACACTGGTACATTGCCGGTTAAAACATGGATGGAGGAGAAGGGATTGTTTTAACCATGGGGTGCTGACTGCTTGTTTTGTCACAAACCAGAGTCAATAGAGCACGTCATCATTGATTGCTAGGATGCGCTGCTCTTTTGGGACGTGCTCCAGCGTACAATAAAGAAAGACTTGCCCTTGACTCCGTATGGGATACGATTCCTGGACGTTGAGCCGGATCTTTATAAATATCATGCAATTTTCCTTCTTGGCCTGCACAGTGTTTGGCGAAACAGGATGGCTGTACGGCATTGAAAAGAAGATGCGCGGTCTGTCCGAGATTACTTCAAGGAAAACATATTTAAGCTACGTGAAGTGTACAAGAAGCTATGTTTTGGAGAAGAAGTTATCGAGTTGATGGGAGAGTTGTGTTTCTTGAAACAGTTTTTATTTTCCCACATGAGTGAAACACATGTCCGCTCTTGATGTTTGAGAGTGCAGCGCAGAACATATGCTTGTGCTCTGCTGGAATCTCTCAAAACAGACAATAAATACACAAAAAAGAGCTGGAATGGCGGAGTGGTCAGCATGCTCGTGTCGCACTCCGGAGGCCCTGGTTCGATTCCCCAATTCGACCAATTTCCTACTCGTTTTAGTTTTGTGGTCTGACTAGAAAAGCGTGACACCTCTGCTGACAACCTTCTGCTGACAACCTCCAGTGGACAACGATGGGGCATTAGTCTTTCGCCTTAATTGGTTGTGTCGTTACTAGCCAAAGTACAATTGGTCCTGTTTGAAATACGCGCACTGTGATGTCACGACCATTTCGACCAATTTAAAAGCGTGACATTTGTGTCGAAAACTCCTGCTTACAACGATGAGGCTTTAAAGGCTTCCACCTTAATAGGAATAATGTGGACCTTTTCCCAATCTTCTCTCAAGTCGCCGGTCGAAAGAGACTGTTGGAACAGCTTGCCCAGAAGAGAAGCAGATAATTTTTTGTGCGTTTCAGTAACTTTGTTGATATCCCATCGGGTCGGAGCCTTGAGTAAGGAGAAAGCCAAACCCAATGACGTGAATTTATTATGTAAGCCATGAATGTTCAAACGTACACTGCGTTGAACCAGTTCCTGATGCAGGGCCTCCACCAGCGAAAACTGAGCTGCAAAATGTATTTAATCGAGCATAGATGCAGCTAGTAGTGTTTCATCCTAGCGCAGACACGGAAGAATATGGTGATATGTTGACTTCTTCGGATCTGATCAAATCATATATGAAATTTCATCGTTATGAAAAGTCTTTTTGTCCCCCATTTATTTCTTTTTCAAACGTACAGAGTACAATGATAAGTCCAATCGTCCTTCGTGTCTGCGCGGATGGCACGTCTGTATATTTTCTTCTTACGGATACTGCGTTTTGTTTTGGTCGTAAAGCACGGGACACAATGACAAGGCGTTATATTTAGCGCAGTACCACACACGGCTTTGCATTCAATTAGTTTTCTATGGAACAACTTCCAGTTTTCTTCGACTGTCCCTTCATTAAACCTATCGAGTACTAAGGTCAAAATAACTCGGCATTGACCAAAGTTTTTCACATCTACTCTGTTTCCACATCTGGGTGTTTAGACTGCATTAACCTCCTTCGTGGCTGCCCCGTTCCTAAAACTGCCGCGGCACCTGGACACGTGCACTCACCAAACGAAGTCGCACGTTGGCTATGGGGGGCGAGAAACCTGTTCTCTCAGTGTTGGCTGTACAGTCCACATTAACAAACGAGTTCCCTTGATGAAAAGTGTAACCGACTGCCACGTACTATTCTAGCATAGAGAAAGTCCTGGCAAAAGCTGCAGCGTTCTGCCGAAGCTTCAAGCACCACGCGTTCCGCATGACTGGGCTCATGCTTAAAGACCCCCACGAATCAGATCGGCGTCTCTAGCCTTGTTGAACGCTGTCGCTTCATCATGTTTCCGCTGCAGTATTGACATTTCCATCTGGCGAAGAAGATGTCGATACTCCCCCTCTCTGGGCTGTTGCAAGCCGGTTGCGCTGCTGCTTCAACCGGGCTAGCGCGGCGTGCACACAATTGACAGCCAAGCGAGAAATGTGGCTACTCCTAGGGGGCCCTTATTGGAAAGGAAGCTTGTTGATTGCCCACAGCCAGCACTGTGAATGGTTCCAAGAAGCTTGCTCCCCATATTTTAGGGGTCTTAATTTTGGCCCCAGGGAGGGAGGGAATTGACAGCGATTTTCCAAAAACGAAGTTTGGCTTGCCAGTCGGAGGTGATTGGCAGGTGGAGCGATGTGTCTTCCACTTTTGGAGATCGGTTGGTGTAGATGATAGTCTAAGACTAAATGTTCCCGTCGTGTGCAGCAGTATGCTCCGGAATCAAAGATTTCGTTAACTGAAATCACGTACGTAACGTAATCAACTAAGCATCACACTGCCGTTAGATATTCATGATTTCTTTTAGTAATAGGCAGGTAAATTTTTTAACTTTCGAAAATGCGATGTTCCACGATGGTGAGACACAAGAATATCTGTCTTCGCAGAAGAAAAATCGAACTGGCCAGCTGAAAAGCCCGCGCACGTGGCTAGGAGCCGTACAGGTGGCTCCAATATGAAAGGAAACAAAGTATCCACTTTGAACCAATCATTATTCCCTATTTATGGGTATTCACTCCTTGCACACGTTTTCTTTTTTTATAGATACGGAGTTTGCCTCTTAACAGATAGCGCTTATGAGACATTTTCATCTTCAGTGCGGGAATTACGATCAAATTCATTCTTGAGTGCAAACTGACTATTGGAGCTATCGTAGGTGCCTGGGATGGAGTAACATAACGATTTCCAAATTGACTCTATAACATTTTTCTTATAGACTAAAAAGACGACACACCCCTCGTTCGATATTGGTTATTGCCTGAAGCCTAGGATGTGGCGTCTCTCTAGCCAATGGCAAAGTGCGAAAAGTTCAGAAATTAAATCGTTTCGGCAACAAACCGTTATATTATACCGGCCCTGTACAGGTGCGCTCAGAAGCGTCCGATACATGAATACAAGCTGCTTGGCGCTGCTTAAGTATGCGGCCACGAACTGAAAAGTGTGCTCTGCACTTCCCAGCACGACATGCGCCGTGAGTACCTTCTAATGTCGGGCGGGCCTCCGGAGAGCCGCAAAATTGATCTCTTTCGTGGCTTTTTTGTTACGAAAACGATTGTGGGCATCGGCACTTGCCGAGAGCTCCTTTCTTTGGTTCCTTGATTGAAGCGGCAAGTAATGGTGCGGTGTCTGCCACGTAAGCTCTCCATGTAACCAGAAACGTGAAGAACGGCGTCAGATAGCTGAAGCTAGTTCCCACAATCTAACCTCTAATGTCGAGGCAAAGATCGGCACAAATGCGATCCCGGGAAATGGTTAGTGTGCACTTAAAAGTATCGCAGTGGGGAGTAACGCTGTGCGGTTAATCTTAGCGATTATTCTTCCTACTTACCGCAAAAAAAATACTTTCTTTTAGTGTTTCGAATCTAGAGCAACACCTCAAGCGTGGCTGCTGATATAAATGGCAAGACAGAAGCCCCTAGGCATTTTCTCTAGCGCGAACAGTAAGACATGAGAACATTCTGAGTCAAAATAATCATATAAATGCGTGCGCACGCATGCGCACGCACACACACATAGACACACCCACGCACGAACACCAACTAAAGAAGACAGAAAGTGAAGTGCCCGCTTACCTTCGGGCGGAAGCAGAAGCAGCGCAAGCGTGTACGCCAGCGAGGTATCATCGAGGATAGCCAAATGTCCGCCGCTCTCGCTGCAGCTTTCAGCCGCTTTACGGTAAGTAGCAGGAGTGGTGTTCAGCCACAGGCAGGTGTTCTTGTGCGACAGGTCCAGCCATCCACCTCGCGGACACGGAGTGAGGCCTTGTCGAGAAAGAGCAATGGGGTTTTTTAGAAATATTTGAAGATGCGGCACGTTTTCTCCCGCTCGCGGCTAAATACAGCATAACATTGAGGCTTCCGACACGAGTCCGAAGTGTGAGCCTTTTTACAGGAGGATCTAGTCTTCATAAGCGAATAGGAGGGCCGGAGTTGTCCACTACTGCGTCGACTGAAAAAAAAAAAGGTTATGCCGTCTATTCTTGGCATGTTATCAAAACAAAGGCGAAATTCTAAGGAAACAGAACATCGTATATACCACAAGGCGCGTGTTCGGAGTCGTCTGTAGCGCCCACATGATTCCAATCAGCGTTTTAAGTCTAGTTGCCTATATGTACTAGCCATTGTCACGGTAAGACTTCGTTCTTGCGTCTGACATAGCCGGACGCGTCTAAGCAAGGCAATGCTGGGCTTGGATGGTCGATTCTAAGACTGACTAAGGGTATGCGACTAAAGGAAGCAAAAAATATAAACTGGGGGCAATACTTCCTTTCGATGGAGATACAACGGGTCTGTGCAGTCGAGAAGGAACCGTAAATAACTGTAACTTGCGACCAGCCACACTGTGCCCCCAAGTTTTAGAGCTTTGGTATTTCCAGTTTTTTTTTTCGCCCCATTGGCTGCCGCTTTTCAGCATTTACTACTCCATTTTTGCATTTATTGGGTTCCAAAAATGATAAAAATAAGGCCCACTTACTGCGGACAAAAGAGCGATACCTCGGCACACATCTTGCCTCCAGGTGTTCGGAGCATGGAGTTTGATTGATGTCAGAGCTGATTCGTGTCAGCACCGTTTGGGACTGGTTCCGTCCAGCCATTAACATAAAACAGGCGTCCATTTTGGCTCCTTCTGGGAGGGCTATCGGCACCAGCAGCTCTGACCTGCGAGTTGATGAACGCAACATACCTTTGACGCGAACTGCTACTGTAAAGTTATGTAATTATATGTGACATAAGTGGGATCGTGACTGCGGCTAGCGCAAGGGAGACATAATTGGAGTGTTTCACTTGTCCTAAAGTTTCTGTGATGATGATGATTACGATAGTGAGGCGCATAGATTTTGGTCTTCCTGGAGCGAAACGGAATGGCCGGTCGAATGGCCTTCCTGTTTGTGGCAGCAACAAATTAGCGTTGAATCTACAGGCGCCCATGACGTGAAACGCAGGAAGCGAATGGCGGAAATAACGCAGAGAGGGAGCGCATGGCACACTCGGCTGAGCAGTGCTATGCTTTCGATATTCACTTTTTCGGCTCCCCGGGTGAAGCAAGCAGCGAAATTTTTCCACGCTGCGATGCTCCGCTTTAGTTTTGAGACACCTGTAAATTGTCTTTCGCAACCATTAACAGAAATAGGCATAGTTTTCTACTACACAACGTTACGCTATTGGGGACAAATTGCCAGGACGTGCGAGCGACCGCAAAAAGCGTACCTTACGTGGCGATATATACCAGGCGTCCCAGCTAAATTTAGCCAAGCCTTTAAAAAACACGCATTGTCCCATACGCGTGAAACCGATTGAGCGTTGTTTAGAGTCGCGTGACCAATTCTGCAGTATTTTTTCGTAGTTCAAACTTAATGAATTATTTTGAGCCTACTCAGCTAGTTTTTCAAATATTGACTTGAGGAACAAAGTGTCAAATGAAAAGTTGTACGTCCCTTTGAACAACAGCTGACTGAAACGTTTACATATAGTACGTTTTTTGTAGCGTGGCTTTTTGGGCTTGTTGGTACATATTTCCAATATACTGTAGCGCAACACAAGTCGAGGACACAAGAGACGAGAGACGAACACCACGACCGCTAGGTTTTTTGACCAGCCTTAAACCATAACTCACACATTAATTAAAAGCTTCAACCTGACAACGGTGCCACTTCAACGCCCCAAGACGGTTCTTAGAGACCAAAATCCGGTTTTCCCTGAGGTGCTTTTGCCGACGAGCCCTTGCGTGTACAATGGGACAGAGATGTGAGTTAGAAGCTGCTTTATTCTAATGCCAACACATAAAGCTACGTGAAACGTTCCTCGATGTAAATACCACTTTTAGGGGGTTTTCGGGACGATGTACAACTTTCCTAGGAAACTTTGTTCCTCAAGGCTAAAAAAATTAGTTTAAGTTTCAAGAACAAGAAATACTGCAGATTAGGCCGCGTGATTCTGAACAACTCTCAATCGGTTTCACTGAGCTAGGACATTTAATCTTTTTTAAAAACCTGGTTCCATTTATGTGAGACCAGTGTTGTAGGCGTTACTGAAAAAAAAGAACTAAATACTTTACTCGTTACGCTAAAAAAAAACCGCGTTACCGCCCTACGTTACCTACAAAAAAAGGTAACGTGCTACCGTTACCGTTCCCGAAAAAAAGTATCGCACGTTACTTCGCCGTTACTCCATGACCTTAAATTTTAATCAGTGCGTCTTCGCTGTAACTGTAACCTATAACACGTCTTCTCTGCAAGGCTTGTTTTCCAACCAAAAGATCTCAGACCCTGACGAGACGCTCATATTCTTCAAGCGAATGGAAACTCCGGATGGTCGCACTCTGCTTGCAACAGAGTCTAGGCAGGAAAAGGAGGGAGGCCGTCCTTTGTCACAGTGCTGTGGGGAGTGCGTTGTTCCTTATTCTGGCTAGGGAAGAACGGGAGGGGGGTGTGACTATGACGGGAGAAAGTTGGAACGACAGTGTTGTTGAACAGGAAATTTTTAGAAAATTTGGTTTGAGGTAGCTTACTATTGCCGGCACAGCATCAAAGGCCCATTTCCTTCATTTTCCTGTACTTCGGTGCTACAGCCGGTTGACTGCATCCCCTTTTCTGAGCTGTACCATTGAACTCTTTCGACGGCTCTCTTGGGGCCATCTGGAAGTAAACTGGCGACATTCCTGAGTTTACTCAGAAGAGGGAACTGCTTCCACAAAGAACACGAGAGTGTCGCTTGTTAAAGTGACCATTTGGTTGGAAAACAAGCTTACGGCGAAACTTACAGATTTTTATGCGTCCACTCTTTAGACAGGTGTGTGCGTGTGCGTGCGTGTGTGTGTGTGTGTGTGTGTGCGCGCGTGTGCGTGCGTGTGCGTGCGTGCGTGCGTGTGTGTGTGTGTGTGCGTGCGTGCGTGCGTGCATGCGTGCGTGTGTGTGTGTGTGTGTGCGTGCGTGTGTGTGTGTGCGTGCGTGCGTGCGTGCGCGTGAGTGCGTGCAACCGGCGCGCCAGTGGGGGCTCAGCTGTGCATAGCAAACGTGACGTCACAGAGTAGCGGTAGAACGAGCGCGCGCGCGTCGGCGGTGGTAGCTACACCGCCGCTCCTTCGCCAGACGTTCCGTTGCAGTCGAGTGAGTGAGACGCATGGCTCCGAAGCGGCCCAGTGATTCCGCACCAAGTGGTTCGGGGAAGCGGCAGTGGATAGACCACAAGGCTTTCGCCAAGCACACTTTAGAATTTTCAAAGTTTCTTCGGTATTTTTTTGAGGAAAGGAAATTCGCAGTATCTGTCTCCCACAGCTGCGAAACCAATCGAGCAGGGGCTTGAAAAGCAGAGGGTAAAATTTTTAAATTGGCTTTTGAGCAAAGGAAATTCTCAGTACCTTTCTCACACACATTGGTGGACACCTGAACCCTATGGAAGGCGCATAACTGTCCTCTTGGAACAGTGGACACCTCAATTGTGCTTTAACCCATTAGGGACCAAGAAAAATCTAACAGAGGGATTTTCTTCATTTTTAGCACATAATACTCTCATATGAAGAAAAAGAGATTGCTGAAATTTCGTCACGATTGCTTTATTCCTTCCAGAGGTTACACAGGTGTACTTTTTATAGTACACTGGGTCTTCCCCATATCACATGTGGCTACTTCACTGCATTCCTATTGGTGGCGTGAATTTTGTTATTATGTCTGCGATTTTTACGCAAGGTGATATAACACTTCTTGCAGGCCCTCATGAATATTTTCTGGCTATACTGGCACAGCAGTTATCCTACTTTGCACGGAAAGCTTTCTCCTTTTCAAAGAAGCATCAGATACGATTGAGCCAGAGTGTCTGCGAACCGCTGGTTACTGCATGTCAAGGTGTAGATAATAATGAGTAACGTTCTTACCAAAGCAAAAATAGTCAGCAGGCTCATCTCTAGCAATTTGGCAGATTGTTCAGGCTTTCACAATTGCAAAGTTGAGCTTTGGGGTCAACAACCACTATCACTTTTTGTCCCTGATGCTGATATACTGGCAGTAGATGGCTCGATGCGAAAGGTCAACACCTGCCATACCACTGTTGTAAAAGGAAAGAAGTTTTGGCTTTAAAAAAATCTGTTTTTCTTGTGTTATAGGCAACCACCACTCTACAAAACACGTAGGCTCACTGCTGTTATAGTTGCAAGCCATAGTTACTATACTGTTGATCGTAGACTTCAATAAGAGCATGTAACCTATACTACTGAAGCAAGAATCGATGTTTCATGGCTGCTTCTATTTCATCGCTTTCTTTGACCCGAGTGGACACTTCCTAAACCCGTTTTGGCGAACGGTTCCTCTAGCCCTAAATTCCTCCCAGTGGAGCGTTACAAGAATGTCTTGGGAGGTAAAAAAAAATACAAAAAAGGTGAAATAGTCACTAAGCGTTGAAATCACCTCAGGTGACGACAGGACAACACGCGCTTCCAAAAGTTTCATTTCTGAACTCAAGTACTTTCCGCAGACGGTGTCAATGGCATAACAGTAACTGTCTGCTCTGCAGAACTTTCAGTTCTTATAATCAAACTTTATTACAACCAATTAAAATCATACCATCATAATACTCAAGACCGCTAGCGGCAAGTACAGCTGCCTCCGAGGCCTTGCTGAGCAGATCAAGTGATTTTTTTCCGAAAAATTGGAAGGAACCATAAGATCTATGAACTGGAATAAACAGACACCGTTCTGCACACAGGAAGACCCATTGTACTATAGGAAGTACAGCAGTATATAAATCATCACAGAGCAAAAAACGCCAAAGGTGCGGGACATTCAAAGCATCCGTTGTTTACTTTCGCCTTTCGTGCTGCTCTATACTTGAAACTAGCGTAATATGTACATAAATGCGGCCGTGAGAAAATTATAAGCAAGCGACTACCGGTGCAGTTCGTGGGAAACAAACATCCTGAAGTTTCACCACGGAAAGCTGACATACTGAGCAGAGGAAGTGCGCCAAATTAGGTAAGGGTGGTTGGCCAATCCCCTGTTGACAAAAGCATGCCCTATTAAAAAGAAAATTCAGTCTTTGGTGGTGAAATTATAAAAAAAATTAACTGTACTTTTAAAAGTACGCTGGGCGCTAATGGGTTAAGCTACGTGGCGGTAGTGACAAATGTGTGCTGCATGCTTTGGCATTGACAACGTTGTGTCAGAAGCGCTACCACCTGCCAGGGTGGATGGGGACTTTAATGTAGATATAAAGACAAGCCGGAAATTCTTACCACTGATGTGGGAGAACCCGTTCCTCTCGCAAGTAATGGCTCCCACAGCTGTGACAACCTCGCGAAATACTTGCGCAGACCTCTACTTTGAGAACCAGGCATTGGTGCAGCAAGTCGACCATATATCCACCTATTTTTGCATCACAAAGCTTCCTCCATGACAGTCAGAAACTACTAATGGAGTGTTTCTTGAAGAAGGAATATGTGCCAAAAATGACAAGTTGTATTTAATTGAACATACACGTCTTGCTCGAATTCTTTGCCTCAATCTATCGAAAAGCTGAAACAGCTGATGAGCTGCGCTCAAATATCTCATTAGGAAGTAGCGTAATCGTTGGGAATTTTTAGCCACACCGTTCTGCTCTGCCTAACTCATGGATCATGCTTTGCAGTTCATGTCCTGAGTGGCTTAGCAAAGCAATGTCATCAGCGAATCGCAAATTACTCAGGTATTCTCTATTAACTCTTATCCCCAACTCTTCGCATTCAAGGCCGCGGAATACCTGCTGTAAGCACGCGGTGAATAGCATTGGCGAGATCGTGTCTCCCTGTCTGACACCTTTCCGTATTGGAATTTTATTCCTGACTTTAAGGAGGACTATAGTAGCTGTGCAATCGTTATAAACATCTTACAATATTTTCACATAACACTATTCCACAGCCTGATTCCGCAATGCCTGCATGAAAGCTGAGGTTTCCAGTGAGTCAAATGCTTTCTCGCAAGCAATGAAGGCTACATGTAGGGGTTGGTTATATTCTGTGCATTTCTCTACCACCTGACTGATAGCGTGAATATGGTCTATTGTCGAGTGTCCTTTAGGAAAGCCTGTCTGATCATTTGGTTGATCCAAGTCCAAGGTTGTCCTGGCTCTATTAGCGATTTCCTTAGTAAATATCTTGTAGGCAATGAACAGTAAGCTGACCTGCCTGTAATCTTTCAAGTCCTTGACGTCCACTTTCTTATTAATTGAGATAATGTTAGTGTTCTTCCAAGCTCCTGGTACGCTCGAGGCCATAAGGCATTGCGTATACAGGGTAGCTAGTTTTTCTAGCACAATCTCTCCTCCGTCCTTCAACAAATCTGCTGTTACCTGATCCTCACCAGCTGCTTTCCCCCGTTTCATTGCTCCCAAGGCTTTCTTTACTTCCTCCTTTGTTACTGGCGGGATTTCTCATTGCTGCGCTCGACTGCCCCTCTCAGTAACTTGATTACATTCACTACTATACAGATTTGTGTAAAACTGTTCGGCTACTTAAACTATCTTATTCATAGTAGTAATTACATTGCCGTCTTTGTCTCTTAGAGCATACGTCTGGTTTTTACCTGTGCCCCATTTTCCTTTTACTGCTTTTAGGCTACCTCAATTCTTTAGAGCATGCTCGAGTCACATGCTGTGGAGTCACAGCCTTTTGCGTAAGAATGATGCCCTCACGAACACGAACAGTGCGTGGCAAGCCTTCAATGCTGACGAGCGGTGTGGTGAAATATGTTGTTTCGTTGCCAGGAACAAAATTTGGCGGGTTCCGGTTTTCCGGATTGTCACCCTCACGCTTGTATTAATATACGTTCTAGCCATATCAAAAATGTCAGTCAATGTGGGCAATTTGGCCAAATACGGGTATGTGCTGCGCTACCCTGCTAGGTTAAAGTGGTTGTTGGTGTGTGTGTTCTTTCATATACGTGTCTAACATTGGCGGAAAAAAATTCATAACATTGGAAAATTGCAATATACTGCCATGAAAATATTAAAGGTAATGTTCAATTCATCTGATATGCATAAAAATCTTTCTTTTAGAGTGTTTCCATCGATCGCGTCGAACAGTTAAGTCTCCGTTAGAAAACCAACGGAAAGGGCTTGTGACGATAACAAAAACGTTAATAGAAAAAAATGCAAGTCTGCCGTCGCGTGATCTGCGGATATATCGATTGTTATAGTGAAATCTTGAACTATATCAAAATGTGGTCATAAAAAGTTTCCCTTTCAAAAACGCTTTTGTCCCCAATTGCTAGATATGACAGTGAAAGGAGGACGTAGCAACACATGCCATAGCACCTGCACAACTGTGCCACCTGCCCACCGGGTATCTTACTTGTCAAGGTGTAGCCGGTGGGCAGGTGAGCAAGGGCGCAGTGGTACAGGACAGGTGCTAAGGCAGGTGTTGCCCTTGGTAGGACTTGAGTTTCCTGGGATGGGTTGCAACCCTGGTTGCTTTTCCCGAGCAGCCTCTCACGATAAAAAGGAATGCCGCCTTACACGATGCGTAGCCCACATCCCGATGGGCAGGTGAGCAGCCTGCCACAAAACTGGCTTCAGACAAACAGACGAGCACACAGCACCAGAATGCGGAGAATGACCACTATTAATGCTGGCGCAATAAAACGGCAATAACCGATTATTTTGAGGACGTGATTTTATGCCAGTACCTGAAGAGATAGTATTTACCTAGTTGCAGAATATAGGTTCTGGTAGTTGAATGAAACTTACCGATTTCTATCCGGTAACGCCTATTTTAGCTGCAACAAATCTCTCCGGCATTAAATGAGAAAGCTTTGGCCGAGTTTTTGAGTAGCGGCGTTTCGGTTACCGCCTGTTTGAGTTGTAAAAACGGGCCACAAGCGAAGTTTAGCTGAATGACGCGACAACAAAATCTGGTGCACTTTTCGCACTGGGTGTTCCGGTGGCCGACACTCGGACATCCACCCCTCTGCCCACATTACCACTGCTTACCGCTTCAAAGCTTCCAGAACTTCCGGGTGTCCAGCGCTGTCTGACTGGAAGTATCCGTGCTTCTTTACAATGTCGGTCCAGCCTGGGGAAATACAGAGTGCTGTAGACTATGTGGCGGGCCTCAACGCGGTAGTGCACCAACGAGTGAATACCAGAGAAGACGTCGCCAGATAGGTGTAAGACACCCAAAGATTTCCGAAAAACAATGACGGTCTCCTGAACGGAACCAAACTACTCTAACAAGCAGCGAGCATGCAGTGCCAATGATATATGGTCTCTCACGCTATGAGAGACGCCGTAGTGAAGGGCTGCGTAAATTTCGACCATCTGGGGTTCTTTAACGTGCACCGACATCGCACAATACACAGGTCTCTAGCATTTCGTCTCCATCGAAATTCGGCCGCCGCGGCCGGGACCGAACCCGCGTCTTTTGGGTCAACAGCCGAGCGCCGCAACCACTGAGCCACCGCGGCGGGGCGCAATCAAATGTGGCCACCTGGTCCCCGCAGGGGTTCACCATCATCAGCTCCTGTTACGTCCATTGCAGGGTCTCTCCCATACCTAAAAAAATAACCTTGTCCTAGGCGAGCTACGGCTGCCCTATCCGCAAAAACTTCATAATCTCATCCGGCCACCTGACTCTCTGCGGCCCCCGGCTACGCTCGCCTTTCCTTGTGACCAACCCACCACAGCGGCGCCTACATGGACCCGACAGGGCCGGGTTGAGTTATCGGGGCGCAAACCGGTTACTGTGTTCATGAAAATACGAGCCAAGTCGGGTCGAGAGTCGAGGGGTCGGGTCCATTCAAATGCACCGCAAGCGGTATGTTGATTCAATTCGGCCCTGACTCGATATGCTTGTAAACGCTATCGAGCCAAATAGTCTGTTTAATGGGAGGGGAGAGGATAAATTTGAAGACTGAAAATTGGTTTTCAGGAAAGGAATTTACGCAGCAACTGTCTCACATATCTCGTGGACACCCGAACCGCGCCGTAAGGCAAGAGAGGAAGGTGGGAACGCAAGAAGAAAGGAAGAAAGAGGTGCCGTAGTGGAGGTCCCCGGAGTAATTTGTACCACTTTGGGATCGTTCGCGTGCATTCGTTTTTCACTCGCGCCGTCGCGGCTCCGAGTCTTGGAGGCTGCCATGGTTCGCTTGCATTGCGCTGCTCTACGCTTGGTATCGCTGCAGTTGAACCGGTCTCGACTCGCTAAAATCGAGTTCATGTAAACACACAGCCGTCGAGTCGGGGTGACCTTCCGCAACCCGACTCCCAACTCAACCCGACACTAACGGGTTCATGTAAACCGTGCTTATAATAACCCAATATCTCTACAGGTTATCTCTTTTCCACATTACACGCCACACACCAATTCCATTTGCTTCTGTTTATATCAGATGCGCGTTTATCCTGTAATCCATGCTACTCTAGCTGTTCGGCTTACAGTCAACGCTATCATTTCCTTTCCCAGCCGCTGAGGTGGCTCAGTGGTTATGGCTCTCGGCTGTTGACCCTGAAAGATGCGGGTTGGACACAGGCCACAGCGGCCGCTTTTCGATGGAGGTGAAATTATAGAATCCCGTGTACTGTGCGATGTCAGTACTCATTAAAGAACCCCAGGTGGCCGAAATTTCCGAAGCCTTTCACTACGACCTCCCTCATGGCCCGAGGCGCTTTGGAATGTTAAATTCTCATAAACCGAACCATTTCCTTTCGGCAGTTTGCTGCACTTTCCTTTATCTAGTCTCAAAGTTTTTCGATAGCCTCCAAGTTTCGCGCATTGAGGAGTACTTGAAGAGTGCAATTATAATATATTTTTCCTCACAAGTAAAAACACGATAATATATCGCAGGGGCAATATAGGGCCGAAAACGCGCTACAGGATTGCACTCTTTAAAGAAATATAAACAGCAGGGCGTCGACTGTCCGCTTTTTCGCTCTACCTAGTTTAAATTTGATGCATAGCAACTGACCGGACCACGCTTTTTTCTTGTTTAGTACTCAGCCCTCTTCATGCCTGTGGGTGTGCCTATATGTGTTCGGTGTTTTGGTGAGGAGTTATGTGCAATGTCTTTTTTACGCGACCTGCGCTTTTGTATCATTACTTCAGCGGATCCAGCGTTCTCTGCGCAGCACTGTGCACTGAACAGCAGCAATGTTTGCCAGCTAGGGAGCTGTGGAAGAGCAGAGGGTCACTCACTGCCCGGACCGTCACTAGCAAGGTAGCTGCGCATCTCGTTGCAGGTACGCCAGGTCTCCGACCAGGTGCCATTCACGCGTCTCTCGTTGCAGTCGCGTGGGCTGCAGATGAGATGGTGGCTCTCTGTGCTGAAGTCAAAGCCTGCACAAGCGAAGTAATTTATTCAATACCTCTCATCAACGAACAGAAGACCGGCCATGGGCCACAGTGTGCAAACAAGAGCAAAACATCAAAATCCATCCAGAATTCCTGCGGTAGTTCCTTCCCTGACTACGAATGTCGGCATCAAAAAATATATCTGACTCATCGCTCTACCGAATGTTAACGCCGTTATTTAGACTACAGAGCAGTTCTGACTTCAATGCACAGCAAGTTCACCTGTTGTCTCTGCTCTCATTGCGCATGCCGATTCGTCGTATGCTTCCCACGTTGGCTCCGACTTGAAACTAATGTTGCACACACGAGGGACAAGGTGATGAGACTCTGCAAGTAAATGAATAATGGAGTTTAAAAAGTAAGCTCAAAAGGTCGCAATCACAAGCGTGGTGTGCATCGAATTGAAGCATTGAATTTTAGTGTGTGTGCGCGCGCGCGTGTGCGTGTGCGTGCGTGCATGTGCGTGCGTGCGTGCGTGCGTACGTACGTGCGTGCGTGCATGCGTGCGTGCGTGCGTGCGTGCGTGCGTGCGCGCGTGCGCGCCTTTAGGGAGGAGGTCAATGCGCTTAAACAACTATGGATACAGTGGGCGAAACGCAGGGTGGAAATGTTACTACTGTGCTTGCGGACTACTTTCAAGGCCTGCAGTTTGCTCATGATATTTTCTTCTTCTGTGAAAGTAACAGCCCGCGATGTCTATTATTTCACGTTCTCCTGAGAGTAAGCAGGGGTGGAAAAAATGCTTGCTGTAAAATACTGACAAATGATTTTTCCGCCGTTTCTCGAGTTTCCTTGCACAAAAACTAAAAAGAAACTTTACTCTGACCGCTTTGTAACACAAATCATAAAGAGGGTTTTCTTGTTTCATGAGTGCGAGAATACCTACACATCGGTTCTAGTCTGGTTCTCAACGGAATAGGACGACTGTAAACGTTCGACTACCGCTCTCGAAACCTCGTTACGTGAGTACTGATTGATAGCTGGAGAGTCAAATTTTAATTAACGTGCGATATTATTTCGCAGTTTCTAAAGTTACCTAAGATCGAAGGCTTGCAAAATTGCTTTATAAATAAACAAAATAAAAGTGCGTAAAAGCAAATGCTGTTAAGCTGGTGTAAAAAAATACGTGTAGGTACACTGACACAAAAAGTAAAGAGGACTGCGTATTTTAGACGTTGATATTGTTAGTGCAGAATGCTAGTTTTCTGTAACTTTTTCGAAGACCCTGTGAAGTTCGCTACACTTTCTGATGCGCCATTCAGTCTCCACCACAGAGTGTACGGCGTGAGGTAGCTATTTTGACATGTGCACCTGTCCCCGGCTGAAGGGTTACGAAATTTGTGGAACCGCGGACGCATTACGGAGGCTCGATGGCTGCTCTATTGTTGCCGGCGGCACCGCCGCCAGAGCGCTCGTTCTGCCTCTGTCTTGCCTTCCCACCACACATATCTTTCCTGCACGCTGCTTTGTACAGTGTTCAGTGTTTGAATACCTGCAGTCGTCATTTTATGGCCAGTGGACGTTTTTTTTAACCTTCTCGTTTCCCTACATGTCAGTCATTCGCTCTGCTCATATACATAGGAGGACGCAGGTGAGGACGCAGGTGTACGGTAGCTGATCGGTAAACGATGCGGCGCGAACGAGTTGTTTGAGCTTTGGGTACTCAGAAGAGGCGCCTGATTTAGTTAGAGTTGCTACTGAGCGCTTGATACCGACGACAGCTTTCTCTTTTCTTATAACGGACCTTAAGTTATTGTTCCCGAGGCATACGTTTGCCCCATATGCATGTGTGCGGAAAAGGAAACAGAGAAAGGCAGAGGTTCGGAATGCAGTGAATTCAGTGCTCTTTGTGTGCGTGCTCCGAACCCCTCCTTTCCCAAGTATTTGGTTAGCCTATATCCTTTCCCCACTTTTTTTTTAGCTGACGGAAACTTTATTTTCATTTCCCTGACCATCGACTGGTGAGAAGTGTCGCCTGATTTATTATTGGTTGCTGTCCCCGCCAAGGGTGGAGACCGAGGGCTTAAATCTAAGCGCTATGGATTAAGCGGGGGCTGATTTCGTCTAACCAACGGTTCAGTCAGGCTGTAACTAGTTTTTTTTAAGGCGGAAGCCTTTAATGCCTCATCGTTGTAAGCAGGAGCTGTCGACAAGAAATGTCACGTTTTTCAGTTGGTCGAAACGTCACAGTGCGCGAATTTCAAACGGGGCCAATTGTACTTTGGCTACTAACCATGCAACCAATTAAAGGGATCGTATAGTGATGCTCCAAGTAAGTTTGAGTTTAGTTAATTGCTTACTTAACCAATCAGTCCAATTAACCTTTCTAGTCAGACCACATAAATAAATAAAACCGAGTAAAAAATTGGCCGAGCTTGGGAATCGAACACCGGTCTCCGGAGTGCGAGTCGAGCACGCTACCACTCCGCTATGCCAGCTTTTTTTTTTATTTATTGAACCACTCCGCTATGCCAGCTCGATGGTTTGGAATGAACAAAGGTGCGTCTAGTGAATGCGGTGTCTTCGTTCACTCCCATCTTCCTCCCTTCCTGTTACGGCGAGGTTCAGATGTGCACCGAGATATGCGAGACAGATACATTTCCTTTCCTCAAAAAACAATTTACTGACGAGCTAGGCGTATTTGTCCGCGTTTCAGATTGGTCCAGATTGTCGTGATGTCACCACGCACGAATTTTGACGGGTGCCCACCGAAATATGTCAGACAGTTACTGCGCAACTTTCTTTCGTCAAATAGAATTTTCGACTAGTGCTACTGAGATATGCGAGACAGTTAATGCGTAATTTCCTTCCCTCAAATACAATTTTCATTTTCTTCATTACGGCCCCTCTTTCTTCTCTCACTCCACTTCCTCCCTTCCTGTACAGTGCGGCTCAGGTGTCCACCGAGACGACAGAGAATTACTGCGCCATTTACTTTCCTTAAAAAGCGTTGCGTCCAAAGGGCAAGGCATCGCGCCGAACGGGTGGTGGCGTTCAATGGACTCCGTGGCAGCGCTACAACACGCTGTCGCGTTCCACTCCTAAAGGTGAAGCTTAAGCGTCATTAATTGGCAGGTAAATAATGCACCAACAAAATGTGAAGTGAACAATCGCGTAGCAGAATGCAGCACTAAGGCTTTCGCCTTTCAGCACTTTAGCCGCTAAAGTTCCTCGTAATTTTTCTTCTTGCCAGTTTCTTCAGGTTTATTTGTGTAAATAAATAGTTAACCCTCTTTTCCTGCCGTCGAGTAATGTGAATGTTTGCGAATCCAAACCATCAATCTATCAAGAAACCCGATTTCATCATCAAGTGTTTCATCTCGTCGCCACGTGAAGGGGAAACTGAACTTGCCCCGTGTGATCGATATTATTCCGAAGTCCTCTACTGTGGCTTCAGCGACGAAAACCTCCGCGCAGCGGTGGGATGAGCTCAATTCCCGCTCGAAGGAAGACTCGCGACGCACGCCTCGAAGATTTATTTGTTATTTGAAGAAAGTTCTACTTCCAGACACACAGGAAATGGGCGTCGGGCGAAAAGCTACATGGGTAGCTTCAGAGATGCTCGAGGGCCGGTGGAAGAACAAGGAAGGAGATGCTGCACTCGTCGACGACCAACCGTCAACTCAAGCTACCTGCAGGCGGAGCTGGATTTCATATGTGCGGCTTTCTTACACCGGCGATGAAGATGCGGCACTGAGAGCAGTGGCTTTGCTTTGACACTTATTTTTCCCTGTTTAAATTACTTCAGCGCCGTGCAAGAGTGGACGTGAACGTTAGGACGTTATTGTTGAGGGAACTCGCAACATTTGTTTCCTTTTTACAAAGACGCCGAATGTGAAGACCTATGCTGTTTGTTTCGCTTACGCAGTGGCCTCGTAATAACAGCAATAAGTGGCAATAATACGTTCCGTAAGCTACCCAACACTACCCTCTGCCAGAAAAGCTGGTCACTTTATATAACAGAATGTGCTGGATATACGATGTATGTTCATGCGTCTTTATCACCTTCTGCGATGCGACGACTAATGCAATGAACAATTCCCAACACGGTATTTAGCTTTTGCATTATTATGGCTTCCGTGCGTTGATACCTAGGCCCAGTACCAGTAAATATATTTTCAACTGGTTTTCCAGCCACTTTGTTAAAAAATGAAAAGCTTTGATAAGTATCCATGAACTATTTTTTTTGTACGCATCTCGAAATAATCGCCACCTTCGAAAATGCATAGGACGCTTGGTGATGAACCACAGCGAACTATTCCTGGATATGTGCCGATAGATGATCCGGCTCAAGAGCGAACAAATACATCGAACCCTTGCTTGGCCGCAACATAATTAAATCAAACGAGAAACATGCAGTCAGCATGACCTCTAGGCATTACGCCGGATTCTGCAAGCAGGAAGGAAGAGTTTACAACCACCGGCCGCGCAACGCCGTTAAGGGAAACATTCTGAAACACTAATTTCTTCCTGGCCGGTTTCGATCGCACTGAGCCAGTCTCAACGCTGGCGGCTTCAATGTAGATGCTCTGAAGGCAAGCAATTCGTCCTCGACGTCGCTTAAGCGATAGCAGTGGCTTATTAAAAGGAAAATACCAAAAGGAAGAAAACGGTGTTGCCTGCAGCGAGAACTGCTGTCTAATACGTTAAGCACCGAAGCTGCGGCCGGCAGAAGCAAAAGGGACGGAAGGAAGATAGCGTGCACAAGTACGGAGGAGAGTAACATCGAGAAAAGAGAGGGGAGAGCTATGTACACCATTTAAGAAACACAAAAGCTAAACAAGTTTGCGCACTCGCGCGTGAGTGTCCAGACACTGTCCGAAGTCTTGCTATGTGCGAGCGATCAGTGTTCGTAGTAAAATAGCATGAAAATACACTGTGTACATAAAGCCGCGCACATGTAGCATCGTGCCCCTAAGAAATCGCGCACACGGCACACTGCGCAAGCGATCGGGATGGGGCACCTGTCCGCAAATCGTCCGAAGCAGCACACACGGAGCGTTCACGTCACGCGCACACTACCTGGCGATGAGGAAGCAGGATGTCAGGCCCGCCTACTCGATGAATGCACAGAGGCTCGCCATTGTTCTGTCGCGGGTTCGCACTCTACCGCGCGGCCACAGGAGCGCCTGGACACTACCGGGGATGATTCTCAGCGCCCTGTTCGCAGCGAGCATGTCACGACGCGGCTCTGCGAAAGCGGCACAGCGCAGGAGCCGTTGCTCCAATGTGAATGCTGCACCCCAATCAATGCGCGCGTTTATGAGGAAAAGTCTATACCGCACCCGTCTCTCCGTAGTCCAAGCTCACCTTACGTGCACTCGAAAACTCATCGCGCGCCGGAGTCGCGACAATGAGCGCGCGGTGACTATAGTTTCGAAAGCAATCTAACGCAGTCGGCACCATCCCTAAACGCGTGCATCTATACTGTGGTTTTTAGTATGTAGTTCAGTGCAAAAGAAATCAGGTACATAAGCATGCATCTCACAGATGACAAATTAGGCACAATGAGGACGCAAGAAGCAGACATGGCACAGAGTCAATAGGCCAGTGTCATCATCATCAGCCTCACTACGCCCACTGCAGGGCAAGGACCTCTCCCATATGTCTCCAATTAACCTTGTCCTTTGCCAGCTGCAGCCAACGTATCCCGCAAACTTCTTAATCTCATCCGCCTACCTAACTTTCTGCTACCCCATGCTACGCTTGCCTTCTCTCGCAATCCACTCCGTTACCCTCCAGCGCAATGTAGACACGCTGTACTGTTCGGCACGCCGCCGCATCTTTTAGTACATGTGTTGCGAACATTCCGCGAGAGGGCAGGGGTCTAGGCTGCACGTCCCGTTTTGTTTTGTTTTAGATTTTAGTGCACGCCGTTAGAAGGGGAGGAGCAGTTCGAACATCCATGCTCTTCGGATTGTCTCCCCGCCCGTTCCTGCGCCTTCCTTGCCACTCCAAACGGCGGATCTCTCTGCCGGCATGAGACCTTGGCCCCTAGATTCCTTGACTCCTGTCTCCCGGAGGGAGCCGCCGCCGGCCGTAAACAAGCGAGAGAGGTCTGAGTATCGTCGCGTTACACAACGTGCTATGTACTAGGCCAGAACATTAAGAAATTGAAACTGTAGCCCCCGACATCTAGCGTGCGTCCAGTCTACTTGGCGGAGGATTCTGGAGCCACTTAGGGAGGAATTTTAGGGGGAGCGAAAAACCCCGACATCACTTCTGAGCTTTCCAATTCTTTCAAACTGATGTCAGGAGGGAAGCTGTAGTTAGCACAGTTTAATTTTGCGAGTGGAAAGGGACGCGGGCACCTCGGAATGGACTCGCGAAGGGATCCGCGCCCGCGGGCTTTTTCTCCAGCTACTCCTAGCTGGCAGGCGCTAGATCTGGGCGAGCTAGGAGGTAGCGACTGTTGAGAGCTAGTGCAAGGTGCGGCAGTTCAACTGTAGGGACGCGGCGTCCCTCACCTCTGTGCAGGCGGTCGGCAAGGCCGGCCGTGGACAGTTGCGGCCGTACTGACTCTTGTACCCATCTGTATATAGCCTGCATAAAAGTTCTTCGTTTCCCATTAAATCGCTTCGCCTGCAAGTCATTTGATCAAGGAGCCCTTCAAGCGGTGCATCCAGTTTCTGGAATCCACCAGACCAACATCACCGGCAACTTTACTCAAGCGATAATATGCATTGCCGTCCTTTAACAGTTAACCGCGAGCTCACCATGAAAAAAATTAATAATGACCATCCTAAAGATTGTGCGAATGCCAGCGATAGCTGCTTATGAAACTTTATTAACTTGTGATTACCAACGCTAGCGTAAGCAATCGCAGCATCTTGATCGTGCTCTTTGCTATATTACCTTATTTCAATTGAGTTGCACCACTTTGTGCAGACAGCTGCTGATTATATCCCAGAATGAAAAATTTTCACGAAAGGCACAATGAATTTTCGGGTCATGTGAGTAAGTCCGGCGATACAGCCGCACAAGCAAAATAGCGGAGTTCTCATTGCACAGCTCACCAGTGAGGCACAGTGGCGACGACTCTATGAGACCGACTCGGCCTGTAGAGAAGAAACCGAAGCTTCCTTGGATGGTGTCATAGCAGTGCACTGTCGTGTGAAAAAAGGAAAAGCTATACATTAAACTGAACCGCTGCAAAAGCTATCGTAAATACACTTGACCTGGTCAAAGATCTAACACCGGTAAACATGAAAACGTATATTGATCGGGATACATCCACCCATGCGAAAGGTTCTACAGCGCTAGCTGTTAGTGCGACGATGGGTCGGTTCGCAACGTCCCGGACACATGCCGTGAGCATCACGTGACCGATGAGCACAGGTCGGCCGCAGGAAGAAGCGATGAATCCAGGATAAAGAAGTTTGCGCCCAAGCATCCGAAGCCTCCAGACGCAAGAGACGGACGACGCGTGCGTGTGACTTGGCTGTTTGAGCTCCAAATCAACTCCAACCCGTTAGATTTTGCGTGCTTGGTTTCCAATGGACTCTCAATGTTGGAGCGACTTTCACTGGCAGCTGCATTCGCTTTCCACGCCTCAGTGATGTGTGGCATCAGAGGAGTAAAGGGAAACTCCATCAAAATTTTTTTTACCTTTTTATAGCCTATTATCCCTTGTTTTACAGTAAAAAAATAGTCTCTTTCTTACAGAAGGCGATAGCCTATAGATACAGGACACTTTGATTTGTCTTGAGTGTACAGTTAAGCGATTAGTTAGCGCTGAAATTTACAGCATATTTGATGGTCGCGTGGAAAATTTTTTTCCTTTTTTTTGTCATAGCAAAACCTTCCCGAATGTTGGTCTCTTCAATGTTCATTTTCTTTGAAGGTAGGTGAGAGACATCACCAGCCTTACTACGCACATCCACTAGAGGGCAAAGACCTCTCCCGTATCTCTCTAATTAACACTGTTGAGATACATGTAGGGCATCATTTATCAGGACACTGATCATTGTACATAATAACTCGCGTAAAACTACATACCGCCATACTTCGCTAGAGAGCACAGCAGAGGTAGCGGCTTCGATCAAAACAGCCAATACAATTTATCTTTGCATGTTACAATTAAATGGTTCAGGCAGGTAATCAATATCGGTCTGCACGCCCTTTCTTTTGCAATAAGGGTTTTATTGGTGCACCTAATTACCTGCTACACAGAGCGACAGCGGCTGTCGTTGCTCCCTCAACGGAGTAAAGCCCGTTGCGTATGCGGCCCACACTGAGCTGCGCATGACCGGTGCCCTATGTACGGAATTGCCTAAACCGCTGTGCAGAAGGTAGCACCATTGCACTGAATGCGTGATATCGGGTGAGTGCAGTACAGAAATCGAGAGAAGGAAAATATAGCTGGGGGCGGCCGAAAGTATATTTGATATATAAGGATGATAAATATTCGTCCCGCCACCGCGGTGGCTCAGTGATCATGGTGCTCCGCTGCTGACCCGAAAGACGACGCGGGTTCGATCCCGACCACGGCAGTCGATTTTGATGAAGGCGAAATTCTAGAGGCCCGTGTGCTGTGAGACGTCAGTGCACGTCAAAGAATCCCAGGTGGTCGAAATTTTTGGAGCTTTTCACAACGGAGTCTCTCACAGCCTGAGTAGCTTTGGGACGTTATACCCCCCCCCCCCAAAAAAAAAAAACAACTACAAACAAAAGAAAATATTCGTTGCAACTGGCGCAAGACAGCAATAATCAAATATATGATTCTTAGAAATTAATTTTAATTATAAGGCAACTGTGGAATAATATAAGGTATTGTAGAAATATTGACGGTAATGGTTCATTCTTCCGATGCGTGGCCAAAATTTCTCTTTTAAAGTCTGTCCATCTCTCCGATCTAGCCGTTAATATTTGCTTAGAAAAACAATGAGGAATGTTTTTGACGACAACGAAACCGTTCATAGGAAGAAAATACAACCCTGCCGAGGGAAGCGCTGCGGATATGTTCATTGTCGCAGTATAATTTTGCGATATATGAAAAAACTCATTTTATAAACAACTTCCCGTTTAAAATACGCTTGTTCAGAACTGGGTATATTGGAGGTCTCTGGAAGCGTTCATATCGTGCAGTGGATTAAAGTGGGTCGATGATGATTGTCATAGTAACAGAAGGCGGAACATGGTTAGCTGTGTTCTGGCCAAAGTTCAGCCTTTCAGGCAAGCGAACTTCCCTCGCTCCGTTCAGTACACGGGCAGTTTCAGATATCATGTGAAAATTTTACATGTCATCAGCTAATATGTCTGAGGCTGTTTGATCAAGCCCACGGACAAGAAAAAGCGGCAAGGTAGAGCGGGGGGGGGGGGGGGGGGGGGAAGGGGGGAATGAGGGAACAATGAACGACTGTTGGGAAACTGCAGGTCTTTCAACCAAGACAGCTTCTTGAAACGCGTGTCACGAAATGAGGTACGTTTTATGCTTTTGGTAGCATTGGTCAGCGCGTGCCGCTGCAAACTTAACGCCACGAGAAATTGGCGACACTTGCACATCACCCATTGCCTCGATTTTGTGGTTTTTATGTTAGTCCCAAGAGGTGCAGAATTTACGTCATTTTAACGAGCAGCTAAGACACAACCTCACATTATTTGGCAATTTATTCGTTACATGCTCTAACTACTGAGCTTCGGAGTCATATCGAGCATCATCTTCATCTTTCCTTTTCCACGAAAAGATTATTAATCCTGAACCTTAGTAGGAATGTTCAATCGCAGAACCGTGACGCTGTCGCATCATTGCTTACTTATTTTCTATGTTTCTATGACTGCCAGTTAAAATCTCACATGAGCACAAAGGAAAAGAAGTAAAATGGTGTAAAATACGTGGCAATGTAGAGCCACTGACAAATCACATTAATTAAGCAGCGATTTTTGAGCAACGCCGCAACACGATCGGAGCTGAGGATCTCGAGCAAAGTTGACAGAGACATCCAGATCGGTTTCTTTTCCTTCTTTTGATGAAAGCATAAGCTCTTCTACGCATTCATTCGGTACGTCACAAAATGCCGCCATCGGTCGCTGGACATGAACCTGCCAGCTGAACTGAAGGACGTTCTAGGCCCCGCTTACATAATCGACATTGATGTTGACACATTTATAAGGTAGATGTCTGTATTTGACGCCATTTCGGCGCTATGCATTGGAAGTAAGCATAGAGGGCTCAGCAGATGCCTGGCATTCAAAGTAGATCAGCGATCTGCTATCGAATAAATTGACTACTTACAGACATCAGTAATCTTGGCATCCAGCAATAGGTTCTGCAGAGCAATGCTTGCGTTGTCGGAGTCAAACGGCCTTCCAGTGCCTACGACGGCATCGGCAAACTCCAGCCTTTTATAGTAAAGAAATAACGAAATTTCTAAGTCGTTGCCCTTTCTGAAAAAAAAAAGTAATATTTGTAAGTAAACATCAAGAAAAGACAGTTCAGCGTAGTATGCTGTATGCCACCGATGGAGAGCAGTAGTTGGTGTAACAAATTCAGGTGCAGTGTCATAATAGTAAATGTGAGCAAATATTTGGTTGCGCGCTTGTCTTTTTACATAAATGTGCACACTTCTATCATTCTTGCAAAGCGTATAAAATATATTTCATAATATATCTGCAGTCCGTGTCGTTAGTCCAAAGCCTGGGCATAATATGAAATCCATGTATTCATTATCACTGTTGGCCAGCCAGGGTTGGTGCTCAACTACAGGCCTACATCAGGAAGCAGTAAAAAAAAAAGAAAATTAAATAAACATGCTGTTAAAGGCCCGGGTGTTCATGAATATTACTGTTGATGGAAAGAGGTTTTGAAACATTAATCTCAGCCGCGCTTACTTTCGGTGGTAGTTCTCATCAGCGTTTGTCTTTCAGTTATCATGCAGTATTGGAATATTCATGACCCTGTCAGCTTCTAAGTATTTTTAATACCCCATAATTCGTTTATAGTGCTCTGCACTCGTGCCCCAGACATTATATATCTGTTTACAGGTGGGGAAAAGTATTGTTCAAGTACCATCGATGTGCGCGTACAGATCCTGCAACAAGTGAAGAACAATTATACATCAAGAAAAGCAACCCAAAATTAAATACAGCACTGACTTCAGCCGAGAAAGAGCAAGCAGCTAAGAGATTACGGATCTCCGAACTTTCATAAACCGAAGAAAGTGACGTTCCTCTTTTTCTTGAAACATTATCCCGAAGTTCCGCTGCAAAAAGTGCAAGTGCGCACCGGAGTACAAGAAAACCGAAGTTCTGTTCCGCCATAAAGATAAGCTCGCGCGCGAAATAATGGAAGCGCATCACATCCACAGGCAAGGTGACGAATGCATCAGCAGTCCTTCCGTGGCACTTAGCAACAAGGAATTGGCTTACATCACTTCAAATGTGACATAAGTTTTGATTTTCACGGCCCTTTTCACACTATCTTCTTACTTCTTTGTGTTATGTTTTTGTATATATACCCTTCCGTCCTTCAATAAACCCAGTTGATAGTCAGCGCTTGTCTTGTTGTTGTCCCGCCTTTTTTGCGCTGTTCACCAGTATGAGTATTATCGCAGGAATCTTGAATCCCGTTTCAGCAAAAAAGGTGCTGTAGACTCTCCGCGAGCAGTGGTCGTCGCAGGGAGCTCCCCGGAATTCAGGAGGGGTATGAGTTTGGACGGCTATAGCTTGCGGTTATTCGGGATTGGGGTCGATCTAGGGGCATACTGCCGAGTTATAGATATCCGCCATGCCTTTGCCATGACGCATGTTACGTATCATTGCACCAAAATGGGCACTGCACTTAAGGGACACTCAGGACAAGTTGAAATTAGCCTGTGCTGATAGACTAAGCCATTCGAAAAACAGAGAAACCACTCTCAACAAAAACGGAGCTTTTGTAAGCTATAAATTATGAAAACAACAAAATACAGCTGTCTCCGTCACCGGCCGATTTCTTAAGTAACCTGCGTGCGTTGAAGTCGATTGTGAGCGAGGACCCCAGAGGCTATGCTCTCTAGAAGAACGGTAGATTGGGCGAGTTGGTGTTCCATGGCGAAAGTACATATAAACAGCGCTAAACGACAGGACTAGAAGAGGAGTAGACAAACACGGCGCCGTGTTTGTCTACTCCTCTTCTAGTCCTGTCGTTTAGCGCTGTTTATATGTGCTATGCTCTCTGCCATTCACTTCAGTAGGGCGGCAACCAGCCCTCGGTGTAAACGTCAAAAACGTGGTCAAGTAGCAGAAAATTTTTAGACTACATTTTATATAGCGTAAAGAGTTTTTGCTGCTGGAGGAAAGTTAAATTACCTAGCTAAAGCCCTAGCATCAGTTTTTACTGAGAACAATAACTGGATGAAAAGTTGTTCTTAGTCTTCCTTTAAAGCAAATAGCCCAGCTCGTTGGTTGCTGCTAACGTGCTGAGAATCACTGCCAAATCTCAAAAGATAGGGGCGAAAGACTGCGAGATGGACACCACGAACGCTGGACGTCAACAGGCTATGTCTCAGAACGTTGGAAGCAACAATTAGCTTCTGCAAACCAGGGGCCGAACTCTGAGAGCTGTTTGCGCGTTAGAATGATCTGTAAAGTTTGCCGAAGTCATGGATACGATGTAATCACGAACCGTTCTTATATGCACGATGCTTGAAAAATGGGTCGCCGACTTGCACGCACCATCTGTAGCGTCCACTTAAATGCGAGCGAACTGCGATGCAGAGAATAATAATGCGGCATCCAGGACCCCCTGGAGGCTTCTCCAGCTCAACGCTCAACCATAATCAGGCACACGGCATGAAAGCTACCCTCGTCCCACTGCGCACCATCTTATGTGGCACCTACACCCGAGGTTCATGCTCACTGGTTGCTGAGCTGTAAGCGGCTAACCTCTTTCATTTTATACATATTTCCAGCAGAGTCGTCACTTTGCGGCGCAGCGGAGAACCCTGCTTAGCGTCGATGCATCCTCGCGTTCCCTGCTAGCTAGAATACGGCTCACTTTCATGGTTACTGTTGTTTCTTTCGTGAGTTTCAGTGGGCTCCTGTTTGCTTGTCTGCCTCTTACGAAAGAATGCGAAGATGCTCTCATCCTATGCTGCAAGAAAAGCTATAATTGTTAATATCGAGTGCGTCATACTGAACCACGATATCCTCAGTCGGTCTGCAACACTTCAGGTTCTTTGTCGCGCGACGTTTCGAACACAGTGGCTACGGCGTTAGGTGCAGCGTCAAAGCAAACGATCAGGATGCTGCCCTGCAAACAACTAAATGTCCAGCAGTTGTATATTTACGTCAGATATATTTGTCGTTAGGCAGGTACTCACATGCGCGTCGGCTTGAAGATCCCTGTTGCCAACGAGAATATGCTAAAAACCGACCATTTTGTAGTCTATATACATCGTGGGAGGGAACAGCGCGAAACAAAACGACAGACGAAGCAAGAGGACACAAAGACGAGCGCTGACTCGAAACTCAATGTTTTATTGAAAAACGAAAACATATATACATCACAATCATGTGAACAAACAGAGCAACGAGCATTGGTCTAGCGGAATCAAGACCATCAAACGCATAATATGCCACGTGGTGAACTCTGAACAAAAGCACCCCTGAGAACCGAAATGAAGCAAGTCACGAATTATCTAAAAACGATACTTCTTTGTCAACTAATGCCAAAGAAGGCTGGCTGATACACTGTGATTCTTTCTTCCGTATGAAATAAGCTTCCATAATCTCCCTTGTCCATTTATCCCGGTGTCTAAACAAAATTTTAGTTTTTGTGACCAAAGGGCGGCACTTTTTCTGTTTTTTATCATTTTCCTTCCCACACTCGCGGCAATGATCTTTCAGATGAGAGTATCTAGTGTATGATAGTGAATTAAGATCATTGCCGCGAGTGTGAGAAGCAAAATGATAAAAAACAGAAAAAGTGCCGCCCTTTGGTCACAAAAACGAAAATTTTGTTTAGACACCGGGATAAATTGACAAGGGAGATTATGGAAGCTTATTCCATACGGAAGAAAGAATCACAGTGTATCAACCAGCCTTCTTTGGCATTAGTTGACAAAGAAGTATCGTTTTTAGATAATTCGTGACTTGCTTCATTTCGGTTCTCAGGGGTGCCTTTGTTCGGAGTTCACCACGTGGCATATTGTGCGTTTGATGGTCTTAATTCCGCTAGACCAATGCTCGTTGCTCTGCTTGTTCACATGATTGTGATGTTTATATGTTTTCGTTTTTCAATAAAAAATTCAGTTTCGAGTCAGCGCTCGTCTTTGTGTCCTCTTGCTTTCTCTGTCGTTTTGTTTCGCGCTGTTCCCTTCCACGATGTATCAGTACAATCTCGCCCAGTTATCCATCCTTCTTCAGTCTATATACGCACGTTCAAGTTGTTTAACTGTTACATTCTCCCTATTTTAGCTTTGAACGGCACATGTAAGGCGTTTATACATATATAGACTTTTTTCTTGTTAAACTTAAATCCTACTGCGCATCGCTCACTTCTCAGCAGTGAGGAAATTTTGTCTCAGCGAAATGGGGAAATATTTGGGTGTCCATCAGGCCCTTCATTTAGGGGTCACTGAAAATATTACGCGGCCAGATTTGTTAAATGTATTCCATTCTAAGCCTATCAATGTTGTCATTCCGCTAGGTGCTCTCTCCTGTGCAAATCCATTGTTTCTGACAAGTAAAAACTAAGGAACAAATATGAGCAACAAATGTGAAAAAGCAATCTGTGAAGCAGAATACAGTTGCTCCGCATATCAAATACACCTAATCACCTCGCTTCGCTTAATGCGCGGTGGTGTTAACTTAACGAGGACTTATATATGTGATAGTGGCCTGAATGGGAAACCAATAAAATTCTTTGCGGACAGTGCATTGATGTGGAAGGTTTTTTTTTTTTCGCGAACTTGCTTTACCTAACCGCATTTACGCGCTGTCTTTCGCGATATCTTCGTAGGGAATAATACGCAGCCTGCACTTCAACGCAATAAAAAATGATTTGTACAAGCTGCGATATTTTGGTGACTGTGCAACACCCCTTTCACTCAGGCACTCGCGTTTCGTATGACTCGCGAAGCGCCGCGCGATTAGCTTCAGTAACATTAGCCGCAGGAAGCACTCGCTTCGTAGCAAGTTCGGCGAATTCACTCGACTCGGCGGAAACACTCTCTACACTGCACACTGGAGCATCAGCTTTCCTGCGAGGCTGAAATTCCTGAACAGTCCCGGCGTGGTATTATTTTCGAGTAGTAGTTCGGAGCACTGCTGGCGCCCTCTAGCCATAACAAGTGTTCGCTCTTAGTCTGTGCATACACCTGGCGGGCACTACGTTTTTAGCACTGCACTTAATCTGTTCCATCCCTAGTATATCCGGCCGCCGTGGAGGCCCAATGGTTGCTGCTGGGCTGCTGACCCGAAAGAGGCGGTTTTGATTGAGGTCGGAGCGGTCGCATTTCGATGGAGGCGAAATTCTAAAGGCGCATCTACTGTGCGACTTCCGTCCATGTTAAAGAACCCCAAGTGGTCCAAAATTTCTGCAGCCCTTCACTACGGTGTCCCTCATAGCCTGAGTCGCTTTGGGACGTTAAGACCCTAGTATAGTGGTCCAGTAAGCAACTTTATTTAGGACGCAAATTATTCTTTCAAACAGGTGCATTCTTCAGGAAAACAGCGCTGGAACAGGCAAAAGAGAAAAGAAGACGACGGGACAGGCGCTGTCTTCTTTTCTCTCGTCCCTCTTCTGCGCTGTTTTCCTGACGAATGTACCAACTCGCTCAACTCGCCATTTTAAACAGGTTCATCTACAGCACGTTACTGGGAAAAAGTGCATTTCGAATGGTACATCTTTTCCCCCTGTAGCATCGTGCCAAAGTGACACACGACCTGAACTGCACTCGCTCCAAAAGTGTCACTAAATTTGTCTGTCTGACGACCCTTAACTGTCGCACTTTTGCGGAGGCAGGCCGTGCTTCGTACATGGCTGAAAAGGCCAACAAAAAACGACGCTCTCATTAGACAAGAGTGACAAAATAAAAATATCAGTACCGTGAGTGCAGCAGTTGTCAAACGCATGCACAACGACGTGAGCAAGTAATAAAACTGGGGTTGTCTGGTTGCATGCCAGTCCTATGTTTCTTGATAATCAGCGCTTCTCATACGCGGCGGTTGCGACAGAATTGGGGCGTTTTAAGCCGCATATTACGCATCCTTCACATGGGCACGTTTTAACACGACAGCGTTGAAGGCCCCTTTGTCCAGAAAACCCGGTGTTGGTGTTGTCGACGTCAGAAGCAGCGTTGCGAGTGAAAAATCACGGGCATGGCCCCGGGAGGTGGTCCTCAGAGAGCAACCTAGGAGGTAGGTTGGGCCACCGAGGTCACGTGGCCTTGCGGCGTCATCACAACCTGCCCACCGTGGCAGGGGGCAGTCAACTTAATGATCGGTCACTCTGGAAGTGCAACGTGGGTCGACAAGGCCCCCCGTGGGGAGCACCTGCCATCGCAGGTCAAGGGTGTATCGTTCAACCACTGCACCACTGCGTCAGGAGTGGTATGAGGACTCCCAGGGATCTATGAATGCAAAGTAGGGAGCGACATTGTGTATGTATGGGAATTAACTCTAAGCCATTCCGCCATACCCTAAAATGCGGAGCTTAATGTACCCTCCAACTTTTTTTTCGTCTGGAGAAAACCCCACGGAAGCTTGGAAACGAACGACCACCATATACGTTTCCACGAGCGCCGCCGTCTGCCTATATCCACAGTACCGGAGGGACGTTGTCGCCACCTATAGGTCTATGCGGCTCTAGCTGCCGCTACATTTGCACTCAAGGTGCAGAAAGAAATATTAATTTCTCCTCTTTTTGGGTTAAAGAGAGTGGCGGAGAGAATGTAGTGCTTCACGGTTGCGGAAGTTACAACTCGATAAGGAGGCTTGTACGCATAACCTTTGTCGATCTACATATTTGTGGGCATGATACACTACAAATTGCTGCCACGGCTTTCCACTTCTCAGAACCTTTTCCAGCTATTCTAGCTTCTTGCATGGCATTTGAGTGCTTACGATTTCCGCCGCTTCTTAGGTGGCACACACATGCATGCGTGCGGGCGTGTAATCTGATGAAAAATATTTTATTTTCTGCGTCATAAGTGTCCAGCGAAATATGCGAAAACTGAAGCTTTTGAGCAGCGTTTAGGGAAGGACAGTGAGAAGGGAATAGAGGATGTAACAGAATGGTGAAGGCGATTTCCCCTGGTAGGTCAGGCCGGGGAAGCCGTCCTCTTTATGGATGCATATAGGCCTGTTTTATCGCAGTACAACAAAAAAAAATAACAGCGAGATCCAAGGAAATTATGGATGCCATGTACGACATAGCTCGAAGTCATTAGCCAGGTTTCACTGGCAGCTGTGCGCTCTATAGACTTCAACTGGAACAGATAATCCGGTTATCGCCCACAGTCGGCATTCCCAACTCCGACCCGGAACGGAAACGGACATGGACATAGAACCGCACTGAGGCACGGGACAGCGGGCCGCGGGGACAATACATTAAAATCGCCATAGCCCTTACAAATAAAATAAAACGAATTAAATGAAATTAATGTCGCTGCTCAGAATGAATGAAATCAACGCAGGATACCTTCGTCGAAATGGGTTCGTTGACTGCGATATTAATTTGCGTTTAATGGTAAACGTGAAAACAACGTACGAAGTGTTGCATACGGTTCGGCGGTCTTTGGTGTTTTACTGCTTTTCTTTTCATTTCGATTTCTTTGTTCGATGAACGGAAATTTCGCTGTTCTGTATTATGTCACAACGTGTTTCTTGTAAATGCTTGCCTATGAATGTGCACATGCTCTGTTGATCTGCGTTTTTATTTCTACACGTATAGTTTTTAACTTGCCGAACTGGGCCTCGGGCAACTCTTAAGCTACCCTCGTAGCTTCCTGTGCGAGGCCCATTTCCGGTTTCTCACTGTAAAAAATAAATATTAAGAAATAAATGCGCACTGATCGTGGCATTACGCGTCCTCACCGAAAGCCACTAGAAGAAGGTTCATAGTGGGACATTAAGGGAGGGCAAAGTCCGTTGTGAACTCCCAATTAACTCCGACGTACTGCGTTGTTCAACGAGCACTGTCATGCCCACTGACTTTTTTGCACACGACATCCTTCGTAATGAGGCCGCCGCAGCCGGCACTCGGTGCCACGACTTCGGGGCCAGCACCCGAACAACCTGACTAATGAGCCACGGCGGCTGGCAACACTAGACCGCCCGTCTGTTTATGAGCGCACACTGAATACACGTCCACGTATAGTGTACAGTCTGGCGCAATTTAGAGCCGACCAATTTAGGCTTAACCCACTCCACTTAAATTGCTCGTATGCACTTTATTTCCGCAAGAAGGCTGAAGGAAATACCTCAGCTTAGTTGTGTGAATGATTATTCTGTGCTCCACTGTCATTTTTATTTCAGAGTAAGTGCCCATCATACGAGTAAAAATATTTTCGCTTCCATTCGGCCGAAACGACCGCGATAAACTTCAAATCGCGTTACTCTGCTTACTGCATACATGGAAACGTAAGTGGGAGGCTATTCTCGCTTTTGCTTTAATGGGTTTAATGCACCGTACGGCTATATTTACACTAATTCATGTCCACTCTCTCCGTCTCCGCTTCCTCATGACCACTTCCCTGGTACCTGTACGTCTTTGTCCGCCCGGCCACTGACGGACCTGAATAAAAATAAATGGCCCACACTACACTATAAGCACGCGATCTATACAGAACCACGCATACACGCCCGAGTAAGCAGGAGGGTAGGTTATCGATGTCATCTACGTGCGCTGGGAGATGAAAATGAGGGAAAAGAAATCGACGAAAGAGAGACTTCGGATACAATGCATGGACCTCTGTTGGGGACAACCTCACCTGGATAAGAATTTACGTCCCAGCTCACAATGGAAAGCAGAGAAGCACCCATATATTTATAAGCGTGCCCTGAATACACGGCCATGTCAGTAGCGGCATTGTCAGTTTATCCATGTTATATGAGCAAGCCAGGAGGAAGGAGACGAAGATGAGAATTTAGTAGGCTAAGATAATAGCCTGAAAATATATGTGCCTCCACGAGAGCTTCCTTGAGGGCTGCGCAACAGAAAGGTGTCCCACTGTTAACAGGAATGCCCTACGGCATTCAGTGCAGTAGGGCATCTCAGACATAGCGCAAATTAACCTGCAAACATTTAAGAGATACACACATAAATATGCATAATGCAGCTGCCTTACAGCAGAGGGCCCTCGTTTTTTTTTTAAAGCAGCAGGAAGGTAAGCAAAATAACTTGCGCCGTCATCCCAGAGTAGCTCCAGCCGACCATGTTCTTGTCTTGAAGAGCAGCATTTTCGATCCTTACCGCGTACGAAGCAAAACTGCTGCCAATAAACTGAATGGGTCCAGGAGCGGTGCCGTTTATGGGCCGCCCCGTGAAGCGGTAAGTGTCGAAGTCTGAAACAAAGACAGTAATAAAACATTGACAGTAGACTGAAAATTGTTTCGTAGCAACCCAGACTCGGCTCAGTGCTATCACTTGGCACGCTATTGCATTTTCGCCCAAAATTTCTAGGTGGATAAAATGTTCATCTTGTGAAAAAAAAACATAAAAACTGTATTACACCTTTCCAGAACAGAACCTACATCTTAAAACCCCTCAAAGCGAAAAACCTAAATAATAATGGTTACGCCTCTGAAGACAACCATAACACTAACAGCAAGAAAGCTTCTAAGTAATCACTTGCATATCTAGTTCTCATGAGCCGAACCTGTTTTCATAGTTTCATTGTGAGTACATCGACCATCATGCACAGAGAACAGACATAAAATATTCGCGCAAAACGCTTTGAGCAGTTATTTAGCGGAGTCTCAAACGGACCGATATGCACTTATTACAGAAAACAACTTGACAGCGAACACGAACTGTCGGATTTCCGTGGGGGTCACCCTTAGATTGCAGCATGTACTACGCTTGACTATATGCTGTGACCAATAAGCTGGCAGGAATGGGTCTTATTCTGCGTCAGCAGTGAACTCATTCCCTGGCCACTCCTCACCATACCCGGCAAAAGACATGCAGGGCGAGGAGCGGGTGCCATAACCGTCGCTATTGTCGTCAATAATATATTATTTCTCGCTCTCCGTATATAAATAATTCCGCTGGTGAATCGCCAACTAAGTTTGTTCTAACAGTAACATCAATAAAAACCAAAAATGTACCAGGCTATAAAATATTAAACGTTGCCATGAACAAAACACGCATGCTCAGAAAGCTGGCCCTAAAACTAATCTCTGTAGCTTATTGTATTTTCTAAATTTCTTCGAATAAATTCTTCCTGTTGATTTTTAATACAACGATATATTTTTATTCTCGAACATTTGTCAAATTGGCAGTTCTAACAGAAACGAGCTGTCACATATTCGCTGCCTCGTTAATGTCGCCAACTACCTGCATTTCATTACGTGAATACACTTTCACCAATATAAATAACCCTGTTCTTTCATTCTGTATACACTGAGTAATTGCTTAGACATATTTCGAGGCTCTTTGAGCACTTCAACTTAAGCTGGTTAGTTTTGGTCTTTAAAAATAGGGGGAAACTTATTTTGGCTGCTCAAACGCGTGGGCTTTACATATAAGGATATATTAAAAAGGACTCCTTTCTTCAGCTCGGGAAAGTACACTGACACCTTGTTAATTCGAACATGCTTAACTCGAACTTAGAGCAGATAGCTGGGCTAGTTGGTGGCTTGTAACACTATGATTCTTGTTTCCAGGCTCCCCCCCCCCCCACGCACACGCACACACGCACACTCTCTCTCTCTGTCTCCCTCCTTCCTTTTTCCTTGCGCTGGAAAAATTCAAACGCGCAATGGAGTTAAGCTTGTCTCACTTGTTCTTCGCGCTCGGTATGTAATTAGAAATATTACTATAACGGAAAAAAAATGCAGGTTACACTTGGGTACAAACGATCTCTTGTTGCTCTTTTGCATTAATCACTGAGTGGTTGTCAGAGGAAAACCCCCGCTTAGAGCCTGCGCGGAGGGTGTTATCGGTAGCATCAACGTCACATTTACCTTTCTGTGTGGAATATTCTTTATCGGCAGGAGACACGCACCTACAGGTGCAATAATTCACGCCATCACACTGCCAGTCATACAAGCAACATGTGTTGTATGCTCATAATTTATTACGTGAAGACAAATGATTGGTTAATGCAGCTTTGCCATCTTGGCATTAGCCCAGTCGTAGATGCTAAACGATGTTAAATCAACAAACGCCGCGGTTGGCCGGTTATGGTGACTAACTGAATAATTCAACTGCATCACTCGGTAGATGGCGTTTGGCGTTGCGGTTTGGAGCTTAGAACGAATGACTTCCGAAGTGGCGGCAGACGAATGATTATTGGTCACACTGTCTTGTATGCACCCGACTGAGAGGACTCGCTGTGGATTTTCCTTGGCGGTGCTGAGACGGCATCCTGAAAAAAAAGGCGCCGTGCATGGAAAGCTCACCTTCGAGTGCAACGGTGACGACTTGCGACCAGACGGTATGTCCCGAAGGCAGGGCCTTGAGGCCGCACCGGTAGCCGCCCTGGCTGGACTGGTAGGTGTGCGTGAATGCATTGGGCTCGCTCACCTTCTCCGGCTGCAGGGACCAGTGCGTGTGGTCGAGGAACACACCGTTCTTGGTCCAGACGTGCGCGTACGCGTAGCTGCCCGGCGGCGCGGTCCTGAGCTCGGTGCCGTCACCAAGCGTGGCTCGACACTTGAGGACCAGGCCGGGGAGGTTCCAGCTCAGGAGTACGGGAGACCGGTTCGAAATTATTTCCACAGTCACGGTCTCATCTGGCAAACAGGAATGTACAGCGTCACCCTGGACTTCAGTACAAAGAGGCTAATAAGCGGGCACTTGAGGATAGTGTTTATGACTTTCTGTCAGGGGAGTTTCTTATATGACAGAAGTCAATAGACTTATTTCTTTGGGCACCTGAAGCTCGAGTCCAAGGGAACTAATTTTGGAATTTGGGAGAAAAACAGTGGCATTTTTTTTTATCCTGACTCCTTTCGGTGTCTACAGCATGCGGCTTTCAAATGATAATGGACATGCCTAACTGTAGTTTTGTATGACCACGCTTTTTGCCGTACTATGGCGTCGAATGTAAGTGTGAACAGTACGTTTCCTATTATGCTCCAAAGTTGAGTAAAAAAAAAGCTGAAGTAAAGAAAAACGCTGAAAACAAGAATCAATGAGTACGAAAACAGAAGATGTCTATCTTCGTGGCGCCGGTCAAGTTTTTCCGGTTTCGCTGAACTCAGCACCCAGCTACAAGAACATGACAGGCGCAGAGGCAGATAAAAAAATTTAACCTGAACCCGGCTTTCCAGTGACATCGTGAAACCTAATGCAGGTACTGCGGCTCCTCATCTGACCATGCTGGCGCTGTGACTGTCCCCAAAAGCCACCGCTAACTGCTTCGCGAACTAGCAGAGGCTTACTGTATGCAGAAAGTTCCTTGGGAAAGCCAGGTTCACGTCGTATATATTGCTTCACTGAATAAAGAAAGTGTGCTTTTAAAGACAGGAGCGCCAGTGGGATACAATCCTCATAACGTTAATCTTCCTTTCTTGCACACGCCGAACAAACCGCATCATAATCGGACCGTTGGCGTCGTGAGTGCGCCCTTCGGAAATGCTGCACCTGCAGACGCTAATCCCATCGATACTGCACCAACGTTATTGCATCGACGGTCTCTACCTTTGCGTGCCAAGCGAGGGTAATGTTGTGAGATTCAGGCGTTTTTCGGGCTTAATGCAGAGAGTAAGGAAGGCGTAATGAAGCCACGCGGAAATTGTCTTCTCAAGTCTCTTTTGCGACATACAATATCTTCCGATCGATAATTCAACTACGCCTTCAAAGGGGCTCGAAGCATAATTACTAAATTTGATCTAAAACATTACTTATTTCGTGAAATGAAAGGTACCGCTTTGTGCTCTAAAATGCAGTGTAATTCGCGCACAACAAACCAGTCCGTTTAGACTTCGGTTCAAGTACGTGAGACGCCAAGCATTTCGGGTTGCGCGGATAAAAGTTCCTTTCATGGCCGGTGCTTCATATAAGCTGCCTCATGTATGTTTCCTGTCGCCTCACAGTTTCTTCCTTCATCACGGGCTGCCAAGCGTTTAACGTGAGCCCGCGCTGTGAGGCGTTGCGCCCCTCGCGTCCTGGCTCAGTGCCAGTAGCGCGCAGAGCGAACCACTGGCGTCTGCTGGAACTCGAAGAAGCGCAAACGACATCCCGCGGACACTTTGCTATAGTACAGGGGGGAAACAACGGTTTGGCAAGGCTACTCAGATGGAAGGCGGAGGCCATTTCGTCACATCCCCGCGCGCTTTCTGCGAGATGTCGAGTTAACTAGGACATCTAGTCCATGTGACAGCACCTTCTTCACCACTTTCCCGCTAAATAGGCATTATGTAGATCAAATACACGCGATTGAGTCGAGCGTATAATGGGTGACATTAAACGATTCCAGCTTCCAGCGTCGCGACGCCTGGCGTTGTGAGGTTACCGACGGCAAGGCGCAGGGCTCACGTACCTGACACGTCGAGGGGCTTGAGCTGTTTGTCCTCAATGCAAACAACCGTGTACTGTTCGTCGCAGGGTCTCGTCTCGACGGCGCCTGACGAGGTGTTCAGGACGGCACACTCGTGGTATGGGTTGGCGTACGCTATGGTGTCCCCGTAGGGCGAGTAGTCTCCTTGCCTGCGCGTAATGTGCAGCGTGAGTAAATACTCCCGTATACAGTCCACCTTCAGCTCAGGATCTCCAGCGAAAGCCGAGGACGGCAAGCGCTCTTGAAATGGTAGAAGGACCGAAGTCGATCGGTTTGCTTCGCAGAGTGCGCATCCAGAGCAACGTAGCAATGAGCGGCTTTGGCGATAAGCAGACCTATGGAATCCACCTTTTCTATACCTGTCTCTACTGCTGTGAACCGAACCACTACGCAGCCTCGCTGTGCCAGGTATTTCTCGTCGCTATACCTTCTAAGCAAGAACAGCATACAAATATTACATACATCGACGCAGAAACGAAGATTTCCTCAGCTTGTGCCAATGACTTATAAGAAGCTGAACCTAAGTGTAATGAGAATGTACATACAAAGACAGCCTACAGTCCCTGAAACCAGGGAGCACAGCGCAATATTTGAAAGTTTTTCTTATTTTATTTTTATTTTAGTTTGTGCGTTGATCAATGGGAAATTGATAGCGTAATTAATTTATTGATCAAAGATAATTCATAGAAAGCAGAAGTTGACATAATTCTATTTCTTGATTTAGACCAGCTTGTAAAGCAGCCCCTACGCATTCAGAATGGCTCAGCATCCATTTTAGATTTATATCTTTTATCTGATAAACTGCTTCGTCGTGGTGGCAAACTGCAGATCGTGGAAGGCATATTAGACCATAAGATGATATGCTTAGCCTTGAAACTCAGCCATGTTCCTAAATGCAGGAGGCATAAACATGTATTTCCAAATTCTTCACGTGTCGATGACGTTGGCATTTTGGATGCGTTACACAGCTCCTTCTCCAGCTTCCTCTCTCTTTCCGAGACATGTCGGGTCGATCACTTAAGGTTAATCTTCAAGAATTTGGTGTTAAAGCGTAGAAACGATTTCGTGCCATGTGCTTAAAAAATTGTGCATAACACTTATTCCTGGATGTCCAAAGAAATTGTGCGCTTAAAGCGGAAAGCAAAAAGACTTAGAAAACAGATCCAGAAGTTTCCCTCTGCTTCTAATATGCTCAAGCTTTCACACATGCGCCTTCAGCTGAAGGGATTCATAAATAAAGCAAAGCATAATTATCATCATGCAACTATGAAAACTTTCGTTGTCTCATCGCCTGTTAAGTACTGGCGGCATTTTAAACCCAGAAAAGACCAATGCTTTTAGTATGTGTATCGACGGTGCGACTGTGACTGACAAGTCCCAAATTGCGAATGCATTCAACAAATTTTTCTGTTCCATATTTACATTTGATGACCGCAAAAGACCACATTTTATATCCCATGGTAACAACTCCGCTATCAGTGGTGTATCTACATCAGAACAAGGCGTCTTATCGCTTTTTACGGAGCATCGATACAAAAAAGGCACACAGAACTGACGGGATTCCAACCGCCTTCCTGTACAGGTACGCAGAGTGGTGCTCCAAATATTTATCTGTTATTTTTAGAATATCCTTATCTCAAGCAGCGCTTCCAGTTGACTGGAAGTATGCGAAAATTACGCCCATACCGAAAGCGGAAAACAAATCACTTCTAGCATCATACAGACCAATTTCTCTATTCAGCACAAGCGCCAAAATAATGGAACATATTTTCAAACACATATCTTTTTTTCCTGGAGGAGCAGAACTTAATCGATTCCCGACAGCACGGCTTCCGCAAGGGCGTATCTACGATTACGCAACTTATAGAGGCAGTGCATGATTTTGCAGCAGCAATCGATAAACAAAACCAGATAGATATTATTTTTTTAGAGTTCGAAAAAGCTTTCGACTGCGTGTCCCACCCAAAGCTGCTATTAAAATTGCAAACCATACTCAGGAACGACACATTGCTCGCATGGATAGCAGCTTATCTCTCCTGTAGAGGCCAATGTGTGGGAATTGATGGAGTGTGCTCAGCTATATGTTTGTCCAGTCGGGTGTTCCACAGGGATCTGTTCTTGGACCGCTTTATTATAGATTTTATTAATGATATTGTTATTGCAGTACCCGGGAAAATAAAACTTTTTGCCGATGATTGTGTTATTTATCAATAAATTAAAAATTCTAATGAGCAATCTCCCCTAAATTCTTCGTTTGATAAAATAGAAAACTGTAGGTGAACGTCGCAAATGAAAATAAACAGGAAAAAAACGATAACAATGACAGTAACACGCAAAAGAGAACCGCTCCTATTTCCCTATTCTGTCAATGGACACCCTTTATCTTCCGTTGAAAGCTGTAAACACTTAGGTGTAATCCTCACGTCAGATCTCAGATGGGATGAACATGTTTCATACATTACAAAAAAGGCTAGGCAGAAACTAGGTTACATGAGAAGAACCGTGCAAAAATCTACACAAGAGATAAAACTCCTTGCCTTCAAAACTTTTTTCAGACCCGTTCTTGAATATGCTTCTGCAGTCTAGGATCCGTACACTCAATCAAACATTGCCAAACTCGAAAGCATCCAAAAAAAGCCAGCTCGATTCATCTATAGCTCGTATAGTTGGCTACCTCAGCAACTGCACTTGTGGAAAAAGCTAATTCAGAAACATTACAATTGCGGCGGTATTATGAACGAATGAAATGCATGCATCTACTCTACAGTAGTAAGTTAGGTATAGAGAGTAGCATTTATATCGGACCTGTTATACGGCGATGTACACGATTAAAAAGAATATATGTGCCGAACAGATACCTCTAAAAATTTCTTTTTTTTTCAAAGAACCACCCGTCAGTGAAACGCTTTGCCTTCTGACGCTGTGGAATGCCCGACTGCCGAATCTTTCGTATCAGAATTGAAGTAAATAAGTTAACTCAGCTAAGCGTTTGGGTTCGCGCTATTGATATTCTTTCGTGACTGAGTGAGTGATTATATTCATGCTGCTGTATTTTTTAATCCTAACCTATGTAGTTTTGCAGATTCACCTTCTTTGTTTGTTATTTTGTTTCTTTGTTTCTTTCTTCATGCTTTGTGCTTTATTGTTTTGAAAGCATTGCCATCCCGCACTGCTGCTGCTGCCAACAAACGAGTTTTAGGACCTGTCAAGCTGCTTCCGCAGCTTTTTTCCCTCGAACCTGTCCGTTCTCAAATGTATTTTGCAAACGGAAAAATAAAGCACTTACTTACTTACTTTTTTCATCAATCTTTGTGATTGGTATCTTGGTTTTGCTGGCGGTACAGCGTGTGTCTTCCGTTAGTGTTTATCCGCCAAAGCGTGCTGTTGATGCCAGTGTTCTTGTGTTATGTGTCAGTCTTGCTTCTTTCTATATGCTCGAACAGTGCGAGCTTGCACAAAGCATTTTTCTTTCTTCTTTTTTTCTGTCTTTTTTCTTTTTCTTTTTTCTCGGTGTTAATCTGCTCAAGCAGGCGTATGACACCACTGTTGCCATTATCACGTCTTGTCGGGCTTTTTTGTACTTTCTTCATAATGTATGCTCACTTCTGCCAAAGGCCTTCTGAGAATGCTAGCAGTACCACTGAAATAAGTAATAAATAAAAGCATCCTCCGAATATTGCGTCCGGTCCTCTACCAACTGAGCTACGTCGGCAGCTGTCCAATCTTCTGTAATCGCGGGTCTTTGTATGGCGCGTAAACTAACCTTCACAGTGTTCACCAGCGTTCACTAAAAGTCCCAAGGGGGCCAAAGCGGAATCCCATGCAGCCTCAGGCGAAAATATGCGAAAAATAGGATAATATACGGCGGCAAATTACCGCCGCCCTGATTTCCCCTGGGAAACGATGAGGCGAGATGGGATGGAAAGGGGACAGCGGAAAGGCTGATATGCTTTCAGAGATGCTGAAAAATATCTGAGAAGTACAACCTGTATAGAGCAAGGCAGCCTGGCATGGCTGTGTGGTAGTTACTGTTTCCGGTCTCATTTATGGTTTTTAAAAGTGGCATTGGTCGGAGAGCTCCACCGCACACACATCAGGAAAATGATGTAAATGTGTTAATTTTTGACGGATGGTTGAAATGTGAAAGTGTTTCAAGACTTTCGTGCGCGATTTTATAGGTAACGCAGCCAACATTCCGCGCACAAAAAAAAAAAAAACGTCCTTCCCTTAGTGTCCTTTTTCAATGTTTTGGAAACGCCGACAGCCACTATGTTGACAGTGGTGCTGCATCAGCTGCGCTGCTGCCGTTTTGTTTTGGTTTTAAACACTATCCAGAAACTGAACTGCAAATATGTGCCAATTTCTCTTCATCCACAGCCGCCGCGGTGGCTCAGTGGTTATGGTGCTCAGCTGCTGACCCAAAAGACGCGGGTTCGATCCCGGCCGCGGCGGCTGGAATTTCTTTGGAGGAGAAATTCTAGAGGCCCGTGTACTGTGCGATGTCAGTGCACGTTAAAGAACCCCAGGTGGTCGAAATTTCCGGAGCCCTCCACTACGGCGTCTCTCATAGCCTTAGTTGCTTTGGGACGTTAAACCCCATAAACCAACCAACCATCTTCATCCACACCTTCAACAACGTATGTGCGGTAGGTAACATGTTGAAAATAAGTAAAATACTGGGAAAAGACGGTTTCTCGTGCGATAGACATTGCCAGTTTGACTTCGTTGAAAGTAGTTTTAAAACCATCATAATGCTCTCAACTATCTTTTTAATAAAAGCTATGCATCTCGGTTGATGCATAGCCATTACTGCCACTGGAGGCCGCCCGGAAGTCCTCTAGTCCGGGACGTCAGGGTGTGCACACGGCGACTGCCAAGAGAAAGAAGTATTCTCATATTGAAAGATTGCATTTGCAATTCTTTCGCTGTGTTTGTGAGCACCCGCAGGTATTCATTTATTTCCGCAATAAGCTTGCGATTGCAGGAAAAAATACGGTTGATAAAAGTCGGTAGACTGGCCGTTTAAACCTTGCCATAAAAACAGTGAAAGCGCCTGGAAATTTTCGCCTTATGACTTTTTCTTATTTACGAACAGTTGGCGTAGACCACAAAATATTGCTCACCGAAAGCACGCGCAGCCAGCGCTAAAAACAAATATACAGAGGACAGCTTGTATCACATTAAGTCTTAATCACATTTGGTTGCATTCCATGTGGTTAAAAAGAAAACATCATTGAACATCAGTGCTGTAAAGCTGCCGCGGTGGCTCAGTGCTTAAAGTGCTCGACCACTGACCCTAAGTACGCGGGTTTGATTTCGGCCGTGGCGGTCGCGTTTCGATGGAGGCGAAATGCTAGTTTCCCGTGTATACCTATATAGTGCGTGTAAGCCTTCAACTACGGCGTCCCTCATAGCCTGAGTCGCTTTGGGACGTTAAGCCCTATGAACATAACCAATAATTACTGTTGCGAAATGGCCGCATACCATAGCCGCGCTAAATGCCAACGACGGCTATCATTAACCGGGTAAACGTTGTCACAAAAAGAGAGAGGAAAACTTTCTCTTTCGGCGCAGTTTCTTATACTCCGTACCTTGTTGCACGCCGTTCCGTTATGTAGCGAGGTTTTAGTACGTATTCGTTGCTAATATAATATACTTGAATAGGATTGAAAGTAAATGCAACAGATGTATACGTACCGAAAAAGTCGAGGAATAGGGTCCACCCAGTGAAAAAATCCTTCGATGATCCGTAAGTTCAGCCAAACGTACGAAGAGGCTAGACCTGAATGGGTTAAAATAGAGCGAAACAGTAATTTAAACGATTTCATTTTGTCATCACAAAGATATGCCGCGTTTTCATACTTGTGGAAGACTTCGGTAACAAGTTCACGCAACATAAGACGAACACGAGAGAAGCAGACAGGACGACACGCTACTTACGAGGGGGTACTCAAAAGAAACCGGACTAAATTTTTTGGTCGGCAAAGCTTCTGTGGTACCGCGTTTTGCCACTAGGAGCGCATAGAACGAACATTCCAGAGTCAGTAAGCCGAGTGCCGTCGTTGAAGGAGGTCAGACTAGTTTAGGCAGAGTTTTAGAGTGACGACTGTTTTTTGTGAATGTCGTTTTTGCAATGGCTGATTTTCGTGAACAGCGTGCGCCGGTGAAATTCTGATTTTTGCTCGGAAAAAGTTGAATGGAACCTCTTGAAATATTAAGAAAGACGTACAAGGACGATGCTGTGGGGACAACTCAAGTGTTCCTGAATCAAATCCTGAATCAAAGCAACAATCATGCCAATGGAAAACTTCAAATTCACCTCGCCTCAAGAAAGCTCGTCAGGTGAAACCAAACCTCAAAACAATGCTGATTTGTTTTTTCGACGTGAGAGGAGTCGTCCATTGAGAATTTGTTCCGCAGGGTCAGACAGTTAGCCAGGCTTTCTACTTGGATGTTTTGAAAAGATTGGGCAACAGTGTGCGGTGGAAGCGGCCAGATTTGTGGCTGTCGGGTGACTGGTTTTTCCATCATGGCAATGCCCCTGCTAACACAGCCCTGCCTCTACGACAATTTTGGACCAAAAATGGCATGACCCCTATTCCTCAACCCTCATACTCTCCCGACCATGCCCCGTGCTACTTTCTTTGTTTCCTAGAATGAAAAAATAGGTGAATGGCAAGCGTTTCGCTGATGTTGCTGAGGTGAAGAAAAAAACGACGGAGGCACAGTCAAGCATCACAAAAGATGAATTTAAACAATGTTTTGAAAAATGGAATCAAATATTCGAGAAGCGTATCATTGCAAGTAGGGAATACTTTGAAGGATATTGAAGGTTTGTGCTTAAAATGTGAACAAATAAGTTCAAAGAAAAATAAGTCCGGTTTCTTTTGGGTACCCCCTCGTACAACTGCTTCTTTTATTGAAGGACACACGTAATATATAGCGGCACCAACACGCCCCAAGTCAGCTGGAGCATACGTCGACAGGCTGTACAGGCTCATAAAACAATAAAGGGAAACAAGTTTAACATGGAGTGGGTTAAGAGTATGAAGGCAACTGATGGTTGGTCAAAAAATGGCAAAATGACACGTGCTGCAAAAGTAACATGATATAATGAGATCTGAAGTGCGACAAAGGAATTAAATGACATTTAAAAATAAAACCACAAAAAAAACACATGCAACAACATAACCCTTTCGGAAACGGCTTCGTGCGCTGAACACTTCAGACTACCGCATAAAAAGACATTCGTAAACTGGTTCTTTACTTAGAAAAACCTTTCTAAAGATTTTGCTCAGTAAAGAAAGAGTTTACGGATGTCTTTTTATGCGGTTATTTGAAGCGTTCAGTGCACGAAGCCATATCCGAAGGGCTTATGTTCTTTCATGTGTAGCCGCCGCGGTGGCTCAGTGGCTATGGTGCTCGTCTGCTGACCCAAAAAACGCGGGTTCGATCCCGGCCGTGACGGCTAGAATTTCTTTGGAGGAGAAATTCTAGAGGCCCGTGTACTGTGCGATGTCAGTGCACGTTAAAGAACCCCAGGTGGTCGAAATTTCCGGAGCCCTTCACTACGGCGTCTCTCATAGCCTTCGTCGCTTTGGGACGTTAAACCCCACAAAACCAAACCAAACTATCTTTCATGTGTTTTTTTTCTGGCTTCACCTTTTTAATCTAGTTTCATTCCGTTACCGCCCTTCAGATACCATTATATCATGCTACTTTGGCCCTTTGCAGCACGTGACATTTTGCGTTTTCTTTTCATGACTCATCGGTTGCCTGTATTGCTTTTAGCCCACATCATGATAAACCTGTTTCCCTTTATCGTTTCATGAACCTGTTCGGCATGTTGATGAATGCTGCAGCTGATATGTGGTGTAACAATGTACAGTCGCGACCAGAATGACCTAGAACACTTTGGCGGCCACCTTCTCCGTGTTTGAGTTTGATAGAAAATGAATACGCTGTGCTGCACAGTACCAGGCACGCGGGCACACTGCTGGGCAGCTATATAAAGAATTTTGCAGCGGCGCCTGACTCTCATTGCTTAGTGACATTAGCTCGTACCACCTGATGCGTGTTGCAAGTCATACTGCGCTCTGAAGTACCGATATATTACGTGTGTTGTTCAATAAAAGATTCAGTTGTAAGTAGCGCGGCGTCTTTTCTGCCATGCTCGTGCCCGTTCTATGTTGCCCTAACTTGCTACCGAAGAAAATGCACCAACTAGCGCAGCAACATGTTTTACTTGTGAAAGTGTGATATTTTCAATAACAATTTGGCGAACACATGTAAACAGCTGTCATACAGTGACACTGCCAACGTGCTGTAGTTAAGTGGTGAGGCAAAAAACACAAGAAGTCACACTGCTGCTCTCACACTGAAGGCCGTGCGCGCCAAAGACCTTTCGCCGTATGCTCTAAGGTAGCCTTCACGTGCAGATGGATGGAAATGGCATTCGGCGACAAAGCCAGGAAATGAGATACAGATAATCACAATATAGTGTCCCAGGAGCTCCTGGTCTGGTGACGCAGGGACTGCCACGCGTTGGCTGTTTCAAAAAATTAGGCCGCGTTGATGACTGCGTATGCACTCTTGTTGGCTGTCTGCAGGCTGATGCATGCTCATTTTGTTTTCAGCGCCTTTTCACGTTCCGTTTAAATCGAGATTGCTCACCATTATTCCGAAGTGTGGCACGTATATGGGACGCATTATTGATGGAGGCCAGGTTCAGCAGGTACTTTTCGGTACCACAGAAAGCGCGTGCGTCGTCGAAGGGGCGAGGCGTCCCGATGGTGACCGCGAAGCGATCTGGCTCGTGACTGTGGTTTCCGCCTGTGAATAGGGCAGAAAGAATTATTGCTTCGCAGCGATTATGTGCACTGTGGTGAAGTTTTCCGTCAAGAAAAGCACAGTTCACTAATGAGCGCTGTCAGTTTCAAGACATCAACGAGGTCAACGGACATTTTCTTTCATGCCCTTTTCCTTTCACTTGATACGAACCCAGATACCAATTTTCTGGCAAATACCTAAATACTCGACTCAGGTACTTTTTCTTCTGCTCAAGCCTAGCATGATGGGAGCCTCAGACATAGATAAATGCATATACATTCGAACGAACTCGAAGGCAATCACGGAATAGTTCTATACATCATTAATGCTATATATAAAAATGGCAATAGGTAAGCTTCTGCAACTTAGAAGAAAGACTACACGGCATCTTTGCCAGTGACGCGCTTCTTGCAGCGCGCCAGCGTGACGGCAGCGCACCGCTCTTTAGGCGTTAATTGCTAGCCCTAACCTGCTTCATATCGAAGAAGCAGCGGTCGCCGCTTCGGAACTAATCACGGCCTGTCATAAGGTGTCTAATCGTGTTACTAGTACATTATAAATAAAATAATGTCAGTTTAAAATTCCGGCGGTACTGTGTAAAAAGGTCCCCAGAACACTTTAGCGCCATAGTCAGTCGCGCGTCCTGGTGACTTCTGTCCCCCGATAGTACACATGGTTTCCGCAACGCCTTCAGCAGCAAGGCGAACGAAGCATGCCAGGCGAAAGCTGCAGCTAGGCTTTAGTTAGTTAGGTTGGCTCCACCGCATGACAGTGATGTAACATGGCGTATGAGTGCAGGACACCTGAAGGCCACCCTCCAGCAGAGCCCAAGTCCGCTTCTTTACGCGGTTCCACAGCTTTAGCGCTGCCAGCCCAAGGCAGCGCAGCAGAGCCGCTTCCGCGCGCGAAAAGTGGCAGAAAAGCGCCGATAGGAGAAGCGGCACTTGCAGAAGCACGGCTCGCCTTTCGATACATCGATTGTTTCGCTGAACACGCTGAACACCAGTTCGATAAACGACAACATTGGTGTCATACGTTTGCGCAGTATTTAAGGCGATGTTCTGACTCTTCGATATAAGCAATGATTCGACATCGGGGCTCGACTGCATATAAATGGAACGAGACTCCATGTCTCACATCCCGAGCCAAAGACCCCTTGGCTAAAGTGTGATTGATCTGGGCCTTACAGCGGCACAGTGACTACTTACGCTAGATTAAATTACGGCTTTTGAAGAGTGATTTGATGCAATCAACACACTCACATAAAAAGAGCAACGATGTACTTAACGCGACGCGTGATGCTCCGCTCTGCCTAATGATTAAGGTTAAATCGAAACTTTTGCGACAGACACCACGTCTCTTAAAACGCGGTTTATATTGGAAAAGGCCTACGCCAAGGCATTTCGCAGTATCTGCTAATATTTGATGCAAGCTGCTTAGAAACAGGCAGTAAAAAAAGAGAAAATTGAGGAGGCAGTACATTGCGAATTAATTTTTTTTTTTTGGGGGGGGGGGCGAGAGAAGTGGGAGAAGGGGTGCTAAGGAGAGCTTGGAGTCCAAAGTGTTCAAACAGAACGATTGCGTTGGAAACGCCGTAGAATAATGTTTAGAGGACTTTTTCGAAGAGCGCACCCACTTGTTTTTACGTACCTCCATGGGAGAAACAATGTTATGTCAGCGCGGCAACGACTAGACAGTTTTCCGATCGTGAAACCTTCGACCTATACCCACAAGCCACCCGAAAGCGTTTTTACGTTGAGAAATGCGACGGTAGCCTTGGCGCAAGTCTTCAGTGCTGCTGTATTACTTCTGTCCTAAAATATTGTCACATATTGGTGACTGCAGACCGGCGAGCAAGAAAAGAGCGAGAATGGCGTCTGAACGAAACTCTATTGGGGCTGACTTGTGCCCGCAAACTGAATCACTCGGCAGCGGCGTAGCAACAAGCGTGCTGAGCGGTTGTCGAACCGAATGCCCGCCGCTCTCGCCCGTGCTCAATTTAAAAATGATAGCGAACTTTCGAGATATAGCGTGGAAAGTTACTAGTACATTCTGGAACAACGTAGAATCGGCTCCGCCTGGATGCGAAAACTCGAGGTAAATCTAGGCGCGTCTTGCATCACAAACAAAGCGTTAAGGCGGCGTGCCAGCAGCTTTGAAGAATGAACAAACACTACAAAGATTCGCTGCATTACTCCCTTCTCAAAGAAGAGCCGATCCGATGCTTTAGAACATAAGGCGAGTACAAACAATTCAAAACGTAAATTGGAAAAATATACGAGTGTGGAAACACGGCGGCCTTTAGCGCGCATAATATGGCTTTAGAGGAACAACATGGACAACTTCTGGTCGTACGCGACGTCGCTGGGATGTAGTCATTTGGTCTGGGACGACTTCATAGCCCAGTTCACCTAGCCGACGAAAAACCTTGTACGGGCCGCAATAGCGGCGTAAAAACCTTTTCATTAAATCCGCGGCGGCGAATGGGTCTCTAAACCTAGACCCTGTTTCCTGGCTTGTATTCAACTTGGCGTCTTCGTAGGTTGTAGCGTCTGGCGTCGGCCCGCTGCTGGTCTTTGATCTGTAACCGGGCAAGTTATTCGGGCTTCTGCGCGTTGAAGGTAGGCGGCGACGTCGGCGTTATCTTCTTCGGTAACGTTGGGAAGCATGGCGTCTAGCGTGGTCGCGGCATCCCTGCCATGGACGAGGCTAAAAGGCGTTACCTGGGTGGTCTCCCGCACTGCGGTGTTGTAGGCGAAGGCGTTGTAAGACGTCCCAGGTCTTGTGTTCGGCATCGACATACATGGCGAGCATATCGGCGATGGCTTTGTTCAGGCGCTCGGTCAGTCCGTTGGTCTGCGGATGGTAAGCAGTTGTCCTACAGTGGCTGGTTGGGCTGTAACGCAGGATGGCCTGCGTCAGTTCCGGCGTGAACTCTGTGCCTCTGTCCTTGAGGAGCACGTTGAGGGCACCGGGTCGCAGAAGAATACACTCCACGAAAAATTTGGCGACTTCCGCTGCTGTTCCGCTCGGTGGAGCTTTCGCCCAGGCGTAGCGGGTCAGGTAGTCGGTCGCTACAACGATCCACTTATTTCCAGACGTTGACTTCGGGAAAGCGCCAAGCAAGTACACGCCGATCTGCTGAAAGGGCTTTGAGGGGGGTTCAGTGGGGTTCAGAAATCCTGCTGGTAGGGTTGAGGGGTCTCTCGTCGCTGACAATCTCGGCAGGTTTTCACATAATGTGCGACATCGGCAGACAGTCCGAGACAGTAATACTTGTCTTGAATACGGCGGAGGGTGCGCGAAAACCCGATATGTCAAGTTGTCGGCTCATCGTGTGAAACCTGAAGAATTTCTTCACGCAGAATAGCAGGTACAACAAGGAGGTAGGTTCTTTTGTTCGCTGCAGAGTTCTTCTTCACGAGGACATCATTCTGTACACAGTGCGAAGACAATCCTCGCTTGAACGAGGCGGGGGGTGAGAAATCTTGCCTTCTAAGTATTCACCGAGGCGTTTTAGATGGGGCTCTGAGTGTTGCTGCTGTGCAAAGGAGCTAGAGCTGATGGCTCCCTGGAAGGCATCCTCATCGTCGTCCGGCGGCGCTGCATCTACAGGGGCCTGTGACAGGCAGTCGGCGTCAGAGTGCTTGAGTCCAGACTTGTAAACGACTATGACGTGAAACTTTTGGAGGTGCAGGCTCCATCGAGCGAGGCGGCCGGAGGGGTCCTTCAAACTGGCAAGCCAGCACAGTGCGTGGTGATCGCTAACCTCCTTCAACGGTCATCAGTACAGGTAGGGGCAGAATTTCGACGTAGCCCAGATGATGGCAGGGCACTCTTCCTCCGATGTCGAATAATTAGCCTCGGCCTTGGACGGAGACAGGCTTGCGTATGCGATTACCTTTTCCAGCAACGAGGACACCGCCTAGGCCCATGCTACTTGCGTCGCTATGAATTTTAATCTCGTCCTTTAACATCAAAGTGCACGAGAATCGGTGGGGACTTAAACGACGCTGAAGCTCTTGGAAGGCTTCCACTTGCGCCGATCCCATTTAAATGACACGCCTGCTTTTGTCAGTGGGGTGAGTGGCTCAGCGATGCGCGAAAAGTTCTTGACAAATCGTCGGCAATACGCGCTCAGTCCGAGGAATCTGCTTACAGCTTTCTTATCCGCCGATGGTGGAAACATTGCGATAGCAGCTGTTTTCTGCAATTCTGGCCGTACTCCCTCGCTAACGATGTGGCCTAGAAACAGCAGCTCTTCATAGACAAAGTAGCACTTCTCTGCTTTCAAGATTAGGCCAAACGATTTGATTGCGTATAGTTCTGTTCGAAGCCTTTTAAGGTGCTCTTTAAAGTTCGAGGCGTAGACAACGATGTCGTCTAAATATACCAGACAAATTTGCCACTTAAGGCCTGCCAGCACTGTGTTTATTACTCGCTGAAACGTTGCTGGTGCGGAACAGAGACCAAATAGCATCACCTCGAACACAAAGAGGCCATCTTAAGTGATGAATGCGGTTTTCTCGCGATCACTTTCGTCGACGTCAATTTGCCAGTAGCCGCTCTTGAGGTCCATCGATGCGAAATACCGCTGCAGAGCCGATCCAGTGTGTCGTCGACGCGGGTGAGGGGGTAGACGTCTTTTTTTGTGATGTTGTTCAAGGTGCGGTAATCAACGCAAAATCGAAGCGCACCGTCTTTCTTTCTCACTAGAGCAACGGGTGTCGCCCAGGGGCTCTTTGCAGCTTGGATGACGTCATCGCGAAGCATTCCTTCCACTTGGTCCCGGATGGCTTTTCGTTCTCGCGGCGACACTCGATAGGGGCTTTGAAGAAGAGGTCGGGCGTACTGGTAGGTTATAATACGATGCTTGGCAATCGGCGCTTGTCGGGCCTTCGGCGATTACGAGAAGCACTTGCTGTAACTTCGAAGCGGATTGCGGACCTGGCCCTGTCGGCTCCGGGGGAGGGCTGGGCTGATGTCGAACCTGGGCGAGTTTTCTTGTTCAGGCGAATATTTTAGGGATGTCGGGGAGGGAAAAGAAGTCTCGTACGTCGGATATCTCGTCGAAGAAAGCAATAGTCGTTCCCCTGTTAACGTACCGGTACTCTTCGCTGATTTTGTTAAGCAGTACTTCATCTTGGCCATTGCGGAAATGTGCCATGCCTGTTGCGACGCCGATTCCTCGGTCTAGAAGCAACTGCATGTTCCCCTCGATGATTGCTTCATGGTTATTGGCTTCCGTGGCACCTACGGTGATGACGACGCTTGAGTGGGGTGGGACGCTCACTTGTTCCCCCAGGACACTCAGGGCAACGTGATGTTCCTCAGTTCACATGGAAGGAATGGCCTCGTCCGTGGAAATTGTGACGAGCTTGGATCGCTGGTCGATGAAGACCAGGTGCTCATTAAGGGAATCCATGCCCAACATCACTTCGCGGGAACATTGCCGTAGCACTACGAAGGTCACGGGATAGGTATGTCCCTTGAGAGTCACTCGAGCTGTGCGTTGTCCTGATGGCATAACGAGATGCCCCCCTGCGGTGCGAACTTGTGGACCGTCTAAAGCGCCCGTCAGCTGAGCAGCGATTGTGCCATTCATCACCGAGTAAACGGCTGCTGTGTCGACTAGAGCGGTAACTTTCCGGTCGTCAATAACCACTTCTAAATCGGATGACCTGGTTCTTGCGTTGCACGTCGTCCTCGGCATCGGGTCACGGCTTCGTCGTGTATGTGAATCGTGGATGGGGTGTGTTGTCGAAGCTCTTCTGGGTGGCGGAGTAGTTTTGAAGACGATTCGAGTCGTGGTCTAGGTTGTCATTGTATGCGGCGTCGGCGCGTCGGCGGCCGCTTCTTCATGCGGTACGTTCGTTGGAGGATCTTCAGCGTTTCGCTAGTGAGCGACCTCACCTACAGAAGTCGCTGTCTTTAGTTTCCCGTACGAGGGCTGAGCGACCTTCCTCGTACCGCGGCTGCGTAGCTGGGGAGTGGCGACCCGAAACGGAAGACTGACGGCGATGGTGAGCGCGAAAGTCGGTTCGGCGCATACTCCTCTCGACGCACGTATTCGTCTATTCCTTGCGGACGTTGGCCGAAGCGTGGTCGTGGCGTGTCAAAGGCAAAGCCACGAAGACCGATACGGTGCTATGGGCAGTGACGAAAAATATGACCTGCTTCGCCGCAATGGAAGCACAGCGGGCGGCTGTCCGAAGTCCTCCAGGTGTCGTACTTCCCGGAGCTTGGGTGCCGTTCGTAGGCTGGGCGGGTGGGGGCAGGGGCGCGGCATTCGGGAACAGCTGGTTCACGTCGAAGAGGCGGACATCGGCTCTTTCGTTGGGGCTGAGGACTGCACACTGTGGTGACGTGGTTTAAGGCTGCAGCTTCAGCTTAAGGAGAAGATGACAGGGTGCCAAGTGCATGCTGCACTTCTTTGCGAACGATTTCTTCAAGGTTCGCAACTTGAGGCTGGTTGGGAGATGGTAATAGGCGACTCAGCTTTTGACATACAATTTCGCAGATGACATCCCGTAGGTTGCCTTCGAATGCTGTGCTATCCGAGAAGGTCGTTGAGGTAACTTGGAGCTGGCGAGGGATGTGGCGGGCTCGTGCTTCCAAATTTTTCTCAGTGCTGGCTGCTTCGCTGGTGAATTCAGTGACGGTCTTGGGTGGGTTGCTTGTCAAACCAACGAAAAGTGCCTCTTTAGCACCACGCATCAGAATCTCCACCTTCTGTCATTTCAGGATCGACTCGTCGGAAAAGGCGCTTCATGTCTTCTACGTATGCGGTCACTGCCTCGTTCGAATGCTGGATGCGTGACTGTTGATAGAGCTGAGCTCTTTCTTTCCTGGTGATGCTCGTGAATTGCTTCAGGAACTCCCGCTTTAATGATTTCCACGTCGCTAGAGAAGCTTCGTAGAAAGCGAAGAACTTCAGTCTGGTCGTCCCAACTGTTGAACGCGGCGACACGCTCAAACTGTTCCAGACAATCTTCAGGATCCTCGCCCGGTGAAGCGTTGAACGTGGGCGGCAGTCGGGGCTGGTGCAAAATAAGGGCGGCTGGTGTCGTAGCCATGGCTGACGTCGCCCTTGAAGAGCCCTTCTTTACTCGCGTGCGGTCCGGTAGTAGTCCGTATTCAGGTGAACGCCTCTGGAGGCGACGGCTGCTTCGCACTTCGTCTTTGGTTGGGACGACTTCTGCGGCTTTCTCGTGCTCTTCTTCGAGACGGCTCGGACTGCTTTGACGGCTCCCAGGGGGTGAGGGCGACAGGGACATCCGTTAGCACCTCCACCAGATGTCACGTAGTAATAACTGCAGTCCGGCGAACAGGAAAAAAACGAGAATGGCTTCTAAACGAAACTACTTGTTTGGGCTGACTTGCGCCCGCGAAGAACTGAATAACTCGGCGGAAGCGTAGCAACAATCGTACTCGGTGGTCGTCGAACAGAATGCCTGGCGCTCTCGGCCGTGCTCTTTTTAAAGCTGATAATGAACATTCGAGATAAAGTTTGAAAAGTTACTAGAACATTCTGGAACAACGTAGAATCGGCTCCGCCTGGATGCGATCAATCCAGATAAATCTAGGCCTGTCTTGCATCACAAAGAAAGCGATAAAGTGGCATGCTGGCAGCTTTGAAGAATGAACAAACACTACAAAGATTCGTGGCAATATGCACGCTTGTACGCCTATTTATGCCTGCTTGCGTACACAACCACTGATTCAGCCCATTGTGCTATGAGAGCTGCCACTGTTTGTGCCGCTTCTCCCGTTGAAGCGAAGGCAGCGTTCCTAATTTCTAATCTTCAGTTTCCTTTAGATGCTCATGACCCTCACCGTATTAATGTCATTAGCGTGCTTGCATTAGTACCCAATCGTCCTGGTAGATTCATCTGCTTCGAGTTTTCTCAACTTTCAAGCATTCAAACACTATCATGTCACGTTTTCCAGCTACTCTGGCTTGTCATCATACAATATTTGGTAGTTCCTTGAATCAAATTTCAGCACTACTAATCTTATCACACACCCAAATAACATTTTTTGTGGCAACCATGCTCACGTTGTCTGACACGAGGCATTATCCCGTCATTTCAAACCTCTTTCTTCCCCAGAACAGTCCGAAACTTGACGAGCCTTCGGTCTAAAGTGGCCATCAACACCAACGCCAAATACTTTAGTGCCACCATTGAAGGCAACCGTCAATGATGCTAAAACATTTTTGAAGCGAAAAGCTTCACTACCCGCACCACAGCCGCGCTTCGCGTGAGCCGTCGGAGCCAAGATTTGCTACAGCTGCGCATGCGCGAAACCGAGTGACGTCACACGCGGCACAAATAAAAAGTAAATAAAAGAGAAATAGTGCGCCAGGAAACTCTCATATCTCGTGGAAACCCGAACTGCGCCGTAAGGAAAAGAAAATTAAAAGAAAATTGGTTTTAAAGAAAGGAAACGACGCCTGTCTCTCTCATATCTCGGTGGATACCCGAACCGCTCCGTAATGGCCATAAGGAAAAGGAAATGAAATGAAAATTGGTTTTAAGGAAAGGAAATGCCTGCCTCATATATCTTGGTGTACATCCGAAAGGAATGGACACCACAGTACATGTCTCTAAAGCAACCTTCTAAGACAGCACCGTATTCACTACACGCGCGTCTCCTCCTCCGCCTCCGTACAGACAGTGCGTGGAAGGCCGAACGCCTCCACCGTTATCGTGGTGCTCCCAGTGCATTATGCGCCAACTGCGACAGCCATGACGTCAAACCAAGCATAGCTGCAGCTTTCGCTTGTATATTCAGGTTCAACCAGAGCTAAGCCACTGATTTCGCTAAGTGTATTGAGTATAAATAATTAAATAAATGAAGCGAGAAAATGATAAAAGAAAATTTTCGCTTATCTAATATATTTCTTTCACCACAGCCCTGCCATCAGCCTACTAAACCCTGGTGATTCTCCAACCTTCAATATAGAGATATCTGAAATTTTTGCTCTTAATAACGGCCATTTCGCTCCGTAAAATTCATACCATTTCGGCCCTTCTTGACAGTGTTAAAGTAATAAATACTTAATTCACGAATTAACGGTTGCACTTTGTATGGATTCCGAAACTTCTAAACTAGTGTTTGAAATAAAGTTTTCCCTGCGCTTAAGTGGTATGTAATAGCCACGTTTATCTCTATATTGCGATAGACGGGGTTACTTGGGCTTGATTGATACAGGTAACTTGACTAGCCGAGCAGCGGTGAAACCAGACGAAGAGTTAACACGGTACGAGCACAGGCACCAACCACGAGAACTGATGGTTGGTAAAGTGCCACGGTAGGTTAAAAGTGCAGAAAAGGCCAAAAAAATGAAAAGGAGGAAGGAACAAACAAAAGAAGGGAATGAAGTAGGCAAGAAGCGGAAAGTTTGTTTTGGTCTTTTCGTCACTTTTACAGTGGCGTACTCAATCTTCCAATATATATTTGTTACATCATCAGTGTTCATGTGTGTGGGTATGGTTAATCCCTCGCTTTGTTCAATCATTGCGAGTTCCAAGGCCTCTACATGTCCAGCTTAGCGGAATGCTTATAACTATTTTTTCATTGCAATACCGCAAGACCAGTTCAATTTAGCATTTGCTTTCTTTGCATTAGGTTCTTTTTATGCGCAAAGCTTGACCAGCTAAACGCGGTGTTTAATAGCAGTCTATTGGGGTTGAGCTAGTCACAAAAGACGCACAATAATATGACCGATACAGGATTGTTATCGTCGCGGCCAAAAATTGTTACAGCTTGAGGGGCCACAACAAATTCGTTTCTCTGGTGTATTAAATGTGACGTGTCACCTCTCGGCGCCACGACTCCGTTTGTCAAGTAAAATATACCGGATCCTTGGCCAGAACAGCACAGTGTGGCGGCGAGGAGGCAAAGGCATGCTCCCAGACGGCGCATGGTCCTGCGACAGAAAGAAGACATCGCGTCAGAAACGCCCCTATAGACACCTGGTACGTCACGTGGTTGACACACCAGCACTGCTCCACTTGATGGTCAAATGTTGGTCGGTTTATGGGGTTTAACGTCCCAAAGCGACTCAGGCTATGAGAGACGCCGTAGTGGAGGGCTCCGGAAATTTCGACCACATGGGGTTCTTTAACGTGCGCTGACATCGCACAGTAAACGGGGCTCTAGAATTTCGCCTTCATCGAAATTCAGCCGCCGCGGCCGGAATCGAACCCGCGTCTTTCAGGTCAGCAGCCGAGCACCATAACCACTGAGCCACTTCGGCGGCTATAAAAGGTCAAATATACCTGGCCTATTGCCTTGGCTCGACGAGGCTAGTAAAGCTTTCACTGAACACATTAAGGACCGGCTGCTTCTTTTTTCCTGTTTCATTAAAATAAATGCTATATTTTAACTTTTGTCTGTGCCAATTCTTCACATGCAAAAAATAATTGCTCTAGACTAATTAGTTTATGCAATATATCCCCTGACCATATGGTCACGCTAGGCCCTTAGGCTACAGCAAACGTTCACGAAGTAAAAAATGCTTATTTCAAGCCACAAAACAGGAGGAAAACTTGCATAGTGAATACCGAGGCGCTCATTTTGTGTGGTACGGTTTAAAGAATGGAATACACATGCCAATGTCGAATTTTTTTGCATTATGTGCGCACAGCGCTGTTGCAACTATCACCAGCACACCTCAGCCTCTTGCCATTTGGTACTGCTTCAACGAAGTGGGCCACTTGGTCATACCGTGCACCAGTCAGGATGTCTCTAGTCTTTGGGATTCGTCGTCGACCAGGTCGCCTCGGTTTATTGTCCCATCGCATCAAGGAGCTTTAGGCAATTCGCCTACCGAATTCAAGCTGATTGATGTTGGACCTGTGCCCCGCATTAGCGCCCATGCATTGCTGATGGCTGCATCACAAAGCCATGCGAATATCGGCCACGACTATTTCTTCCCACGGATTTCTATCCTCTAGGCGCCTGCATTTGCGTCCATCTGCTCAGTACCTCCTATAAAACTGTTGTACTGAGCAACAGCATTTGGACGGGCCACCTTGATTCTTTTTTTTTTCTGAGCGAGAGAGTACCTCTCTGCTGACGACATTAGCTCTGCACCATGGATGGTGGTTGCGATTGTCATAAAAGAATTGTCCATCCAGCGGACTATAATTATCCCATCGTCGCTTAGCATTTGCTCTTCCTGCCCGCGAGGTTGGCGTTTGACGATTTCTGGTAGAGTGATAGGTCACTCTTTCAGAACACAGTTCTGCCAAGTGTGCCGGTACTTTCGTAACCTTGTGCTCGGAGATGTTGGAGAAGTTGTATGGTCGTGAATAAATTGTCAAAATAGAAAAAAAAACGGAAGGTGGTGAGCTTCTGTTGGTATTTCATCTGCCATTTGAAGAAGTGGCGCCGCTGCTTTCTCGAAGTTCTTTTAATACTTTGCATTTGTTCTTGGATCCCTCTGCTTGCCCTGATAGATTTCGAAGTTCACAAGGTAGCCATTCTTAGCTATTAGGCACCAAACCTTATACTGAAAGCGAATCGGCTTTGCGCTTATAAATTGCTTACAGCCATGACGACCATAGTACTCAACCATACTTTCATCGTAGCTCAGGTGACGCTCAGGCTTAAAGTGCTCGAGAAACCTAGCTTTCAACAGCGTCATCTATGGACGCAACTTTGCCAACTTGTCGCGAAGTGTGAGGCTTGTATTATCTGCGAAGTTCTGGAATCTCATTACATGCACGAAGCAGTTCCTTCGCATAGCACAGTAGGCCATCATGCTGCGCATATCCTCACCGCTGTCTCAGTAGCACTTTTTTTTTCCTGGCAAGCGGTTGTAGCCTGACAAAATGAGGGCCCCAATAAAACACCTTATTTCTTGTCTGGTAACCACCGGATCAGGCATGTTCAAAAATAATGCGTAATTTCTTGTTTGCTCGACTATCAGCTCCAGGACGGTAAGCGACAAAGTTTTGGTCGGGAAGTATGCCATGGCTTTTATAAACATCGCTTTTCATCCACTTAGAAGTCGTAGATGAAGTTGAAGCTCTGCTAGCGTCGCCTACAGCAGATGAGACCTGTGATGTTCCGTTTCCTTGCACGTCGGGATCGTCGTCATAGTCTGAGCCTCAACCACCAATGCGGCATCCATCCGAGAAACCGTTTCGGCACCAGCCCGCAACTGCCTTCCGCTTAGTTCTTCAATGAGCCCATCAAGTCTTCATCAGCGAAGTCCTCATCCGAATAGACGCTAGCCTCCGGCGGTTCGATATAAATCGCTGACACGTCATGGTTATCCTCTTCGACAATCTTCGCTATTGTTTCCAAAGTAAACCTATTTAGATAATAAAACGCTAAATGAGTACAGCAGGAAAACTGTAGCAGCAGTGCCAGACATCATATTGCAGATACGAAAAATGAAAAAAAAAATAGAGAGCCCTAAGGCTCAGCGTGACCATATGGCAACGCGGGAAACAATGTATCTAATCATGAATTGATCAAACGTCTATCTCTCATAAAAGTTCATCTAAGGTCGGAAAGTCAAAGAGAACTGGCGAGGAAAGTGCGTAGTGTGATTGCTTAAAGAAGAAGTTAATAAAAAAAAACACTTACCCCTTGGAGCGTGACACGGCGCCGCACTTCTCAGACTGAGACTATTTCCCGCCTTTGCAACGGGGTCCCACAAAGTAATTGACAGCTACTGACACCTGGTGTCCATAAAGCGAACAATAAGCTTTCGAACCTAACCTTGCAGCCAAATTTGGCGCCGGTTTTTGAACTTCTATTAAATAAAATGTTTTGTCTAGACTAACGTGGCCATATGGTCACGCTGGTCCATAATGAGTTCAGAAACATTCACAGAGCATCAAGGCAGTTCACGCAGAAGAGTATGCGTTCTCTTTCTTGAATCTCTTACTCTAACAGCCATTCTTTTCAAACCGGGAAGTTCTGGATGCCCATAATGTCTGGTATTACCACCTCTACGCCGGTTTTTCGGGCTAGTTCCTGGGCCGCGGTTTCTTTACAAATGGTAAAGTCACCACGAGAACGAATGATGTCCAAGAATAGATGTCCTGTATTTAAACATAGTGTATATTGCCGCTCTACCCCTATCCTTTCTTACTATTGCTTACCCCTTTCTTTCCCTATCCCTGTCTTTTTATTCCTGCTAGCCGCAGCTCAGGTGCTTCAGGTTTCGATGGCAGATGCCGCGGCCAGCAACATCTGATCCTTCTATGTTTATTTTATTTCCTATTTTTCTTAACAATAGCCACTAACAAGAACAAAAAGAATGGAGCTCGAGAATCTAGATGTGTGTTTGCGGTAGACATCGCAAATAGTGTAAGTTTTCGTCCCTTTCCGAATAAAAACAAGCGCGCAGCTATTAGTATTCGCAAAAAAAAGCCCAATGTTTTCACACACAAAAAAATTCTAGCTAGCCTATCCAGGTTTCAAGATGGCCAGCAGGCTTAAAACGCGAAGCACCAGCAATTTTTTGCATAAAATTTTGCACAGTGTGCCAGATTGGTTTGCAAGTGGGACACTGAACCACTAGGATTTATGAAATGATTAGTGAAGGGATCACATTGTTCTCTTCGGAGTTGCAGATTACGTTTAAAAAGGCACAAAAAGAAAAAGAACGATAGTTGAGCATGACAAAATATGTGTACGAGTGTTACGTGGTACCAAGCTCAGTGTTTCGAGGAATTTTAACTACTGTGTTCTCTTGCAAGCAGAAAAAGTACGCCGTTTAAAAATTAAGAGCGATACGTTCGTTTCAAACGAAGACAGCACGGGACCTGCCGCGCGCTGCCTGAAAAAGCTGTGAATTCACAATGTACATAGTTGTATACATAGCGGCTGGAAGGTTTAATGGCAGTCAGTAGATAAAACCTTAATTTTCAGTGACATTACCTGATTCATTTGGTGACACACGCAAAACTTTAATGACAATAACATTAATGACATTCGCCGCAACTTATTGGCGTACGAAATACGTACTCTCACCCGTAGAGCTGTTAAGTGATAGTTTATTTTTTATAATAAACCCTTATTTCTCCTTAAAATAGGCATAAACTTTGCGACAGGAGTTAGGAGAACAACGGAAATGCTGGAGGGTAACCGAGAAGAAATAGGCTGGACACTAGCGCTGTGTGCCATCTGTTCCTTCTCGCTGCTCTCTTTTTTCGCGCCAGTCACAATTTTTCTCTTATCTACAAAGGACCAATTAGCCCAACTAAACATTCAATGTTTCTTCGGCCCTACACCTTTGCTGGTATAGAGGCCGACCTTGAGTCCGGGCTTGAAGCGAAATTAAAGCTACCAAGCTTTTTCACAAGGGGGGAGCGCGCAGTGGAATAAAAATGATCCTCATGAACGCTACAGGTGCGATCACATCCGCTTCCACCAGACGCCGATTGCGTGTGCAAAGGGGCAGGTGGGAGATAACTACAACTGTCACCTGTCACCAACTCGTACTGCGGATGCGTGGTTCAGCAGTAAAGGCACGATTGCGCAGAGCGGTGGAACAAAAAAAATTAAAACAGGAATCATATAGCGTTCGAATGTCACGGAACTTCCTCTGCGCTGCGCTCTATTTTTTTTTTTTCAGGAGGAAGCAACCTGGACCACCTTGGACTACGCTGGGCGCAGTAGAACCACTTCTGCTCTATCACTGGGTCAAATTTTTCCCATCCCCGTTGCCCGTGGAAGGCATCTGGTCTCACGAGGGAACTTTTGGGACTGCTCTATTTACTGCTCTTGTTCGCCCACTATAAATGCGCCATAAAGACGTCAGCAAGCCACGCCTCCTATACTTCGTTACCAGATCACTACGAGAACTGATAGGGAGAGAGCACCTCGTCACTATAGTCCGGTATATAACTCAGGAGCGAAGCGGCAGATGCCCCTCAGAGGAGGCCCTCCGGCCAACGGCATCGACCGATTTCCATGCCGCCGCGGTCCATCCAATTAAGCCACAGTTATTAGCCTTTCGTCTGCCGCCATGTGTGCTTTCATGCTAGCAGGTCGAAAGGGAGAGAATCTGCCGACGCCATGGGCTGGAGGGGCTCCTTTGAGGGGCATTAGCAGCTATAGCGACATGCCACATGAAATTGGTGACGAAATTTTAAAGCGCAGCTCTTAAGCGCCCGTTCGGGTCTGAGCCGCGTCGCCGCCGTCAGTGTAACCAAGACAAACCATGAATAAATAAATGAGAATAAATTTGCCGCAACTGGGACTGGAAACCTCAGCGCCGCGAACAGATCAGATTCGCTTGCCACTGCACGAAAGCACTAGGCTGTCGCCGCAGCCGATCACGCCTCGTGTTAAACAGCAACAGACTCTCGCGCTGTGAATTGCACATCGTCGTCTTCTTCAACTAATACTACTATCGAACTAGTATCGTCGCCATACGTGCCGACGAACCAGCGAAGCACAACAATGAGCATACAGAGCTTGAGATATTTACTGAGGTGCGCTCAAATTTCGCATTAGGGAGTTTCGCAATCGTCCTTACAATTTTTTGTTGTCTTTTTCTTTAACAGGAGGCCCTTTATGGCGGAGCATTCCGCCACCATTCGAGCAGCTGAAATCATGACTTAAGCCATTGCTCCCGTTAGTGGCGCGACATCGCGACGACTAAAGAACATAGACGCCCAAAGTGGCTCCGTTCAGAAGCGATGAAGCCACTGAAACAGAGTAGGTGTTGTCCAAACAGACTACTGGCGACCCGTCAGCGTGGGTGCCAAGCTGGCTCGGACCGCATGCGACACTGTTTTTTTTTTTCTGGTTTAGAAATCACGCCGTTTCCTTTTCATACTTCACGCAAAAACGTGGTATCCCACAATAGAGGTGCCACTTGCTGAGCACTCTTTCGATCCATAGTGACAATTATGATGATGATGATGATCTCCTCAGGATTAATGGCACATACGCACGGCGAAGGATTGGCCAGGGTGCATAGCAGATACAAACGCACACATGTACAAGGCATGGAGTATTTTGATAATTTTGGGACGTGGAGTGGTGAATTTAATGGTGAATGGATAGAAGAAGCACTGAAAGAAATGCTGCCAGAACTTTCAGGCGTGCTTGCGAAACGTCGAAAGCTTATTTATGTTTTCTCTCACCCTTGACGGAGTAAAAACTCTTTCTTCTATGGTCAGAACTCTCCCGGCTGCAGAAGAGCCCTTCGTCGCTGACTTTCTTGTAACGAAACAATACGCAACCCTGCAGAAACGTTCCGATGATAATAAAATATTCGGGAATCCACGCGCTTTCAATTTGTTTGTCGTGTGATTTCTCTACGCGTTCCGTATGGTTTTTATGCAACGTCAATGAGATGTATCCAAGGAGAGGGCTGAGTCGGGCTGGTTGGTTCATGTTGAATGGTACGACAAAACAGCGCTGACGGACGGGACGGAAGAAGAAGAGACCGACACATGCGCTGACTAACAACCAAGTGATTTATTGCGAAAGAGGGGGGCTATATAAAGCATAGAAGGGAAGAAAATGCGATACGAACATGACATGACATACATACGGGAAATCATCACTAATTAAGAAAGGCGATCTCCTGTGGGAATAGAGCCAGTGATGGTTGACTCACACATGAGTTGCCTAATGCGTGAATTTGAAAAGCCTTCGACATCAGGAGCGAGGTGTGATCCCTATACTTGGCGATGATAGTAGTTTGGTTTGGTTGTTAGTCAGCGCATGTGTCTGTTTGTCTCTTCTTCTTCCGTCCCGTCCGTCAGCGCTGTTTTGTCGTATCATTCAACGAGATGTGTTGATATCAGACGCAGCCCGCACGCATTTCGACTGCTTCGCATGCGCTGTCTTCCCACTCCGTATGGTCTCTGCATATTTCAGGTGTTTTTTTTATAACAGTCCTATGCGGAAAACATACGGGATTGGTGGAATCGTCGTACGGAACATCTTACCTGCGAAAGGCGGACAAATTTTGAAAACAATGAAATTGCGTTAGGGAACTCAATTTTACTTTAAGCATTGTTAGCCAGGAAAGATGTTTTTATTGATACGTGCCTAAATAATAGACGAGGTAAGAACAGATTTAGTGAAACGCGTTTTAATGACTGACCGGTAGTAAATTTAGGTAGGAGCGGCCTTGAACCTTTCACTGTTAATTATATGATGACTACGGAACAAAGTCTCTCCGCGCTCCTAGTACTCGGGGGTTTCCACTAAAGGCTCATCTCCATGGACGTATCCGGGGCGCACGAGTGCAGCGCCTACGCGCCCAACGCCGCCCCGCGACAAGCGTCGGAAAACATGCGCAACTCGATGACCTGTCGCCTCCTGTCGCTGGTACTTGCGCTCAGCTGAGCTCAGCGAAGAAAACGGCGCGAAGGGCCGTACCGGATGCCGAGAGAACTGCGTTCGCAAATATCTGATATGGACAGATATTTTCCAAGCGCCAGGGAGCGTCTGCGCCTCGCGCATGCGCAGACAGGCTCCAGTGTAGGCTGCTACGCATAGGCGCTGTGCTCGTGCATCTCGTATGGGCCCATGGAGATGCGCTTTCAGACTTCACACAATTTTTGAAAATAGGCTTTTTGAGTTACAAGAGTGTTTTTTTTCGCATAGCATTGTAAGCGGTGTAGTAAAACAGAATGCGGTTAAGACGGGCGAACTGTCAGGCTGGTTAAAGAATATTCAGTAGTTAACTTTTAACTATTACAGTTAGGCTCCATTATTAATTAGAGGCGTGTAGACCACCGTAAGTAATATCCATATCACTTTATAGAATCTCGAAAACGCGTTACCCTTGACGATGCCGCCTAACAAATTTTGGCTACATGGCGCTAAAATACATGTGTTTTCGACAAGCTTGCAGGAGAAGCAACCTCTCCAGTGCCCATAACTTGTGGAAGTAGCCAAAATTTGTTGGGCCATAGCATCGAGGGTAACCGCGTTTTCGAAGTTCGTAAAGCTGATGTGAATATTGCTTACGGTCGCCTACACGTCTCTCATTAATTAGGGAGTTAACATTAATAGGTAAAAAGGTAACTATCAGCACTTCTTAGCTCTATTAACACGTCTTAGGTGCGTTCTGTTGTACTACACCGCTTGCAATGCTGTGCCAAAAAAGCGCTATTAAAACTCAAAAAGCCTATTTTTTTTTTTAAATTGCGGAAAGTCTTGGCTGAAACGCCCTGTATACTGCTGTGGGAAACCTGGTGCTACTAGTTTCAGATATTTTCACATCAGAGCGACAGCAGTTTGCATCCAAAGTGCTTTAGCTGCTTCCGCGTGAACTACATTGTATCGTTACCAATATGCCGTGTTCAGGCTGTTGCAAAACGTTCTACAGGACCAGAAGTTCCGATTTTTTTTATAATGGATAGTCGTCCAACCTCGCAAACTGACAAAACGCCTGGTTCCCGCGCTGCGCTCGCTCGCACAACCCGTACTCGTGTCCGCTGAGTTGAACCAATTGCCCCGTAAACACGCCCTTAACCGGGGTCGTGTCAACGTCCAAGAGCAAGTGGGCAACGGGCCGACTTCCTCGGGGGCGCTCCGCAGGCACTCCACAACACTACCCGCTCCCAGGCAGCGCCGTTCCCCGCCGGCGCCACTCAAGAACTCGACTTGACGGAGTTCGCAATACCCGCTCGAAGGCTCACCGTCTTTTCCCAGTAGAGGTCTCCAACCACCCGTGACGAGAGCAGACGAAAGGCAGCTGATGGGCTTTGACAGAGCGCGAGGCGTGCAGGCCTCCGCGTGAAGCGTCTCGCGTTGGATTTCTTCGCGGGGGCCCGTTCTTTGTCTCAGGGCGCTGGAAAGGATGTGCAACGGTTCCGGCCGGCTAAAGGAGGACGGAGACGGCGGGCTCAGCGCGCGCATGTAAGCGGAAGCAAGCGGCCACCCGGAGCGCTACCTTTCTCTGTTGACGCGCGTTCGAGTCTTGACATCCGCCGGCGCTCGGCGGGCGCGTCACCGAGACGGAGGTCTCTCGCTTTACGCGGAAGCCGGCCATCCCTCCGCTTTCGCAGCGAAGGCCGCGCGCGAACGTGACTCCCGTTAGCAGGCGTATGTCGTGTCGCAGCTCAGGCTAAACTCGATGTTAACGCCAGGAATGTGCAGATGTCCAGCAGTCACCATTCAAAGCCGAATGCTGAGCAACTGGCTTAAAATTGTACGCCCGTTCCTTTGTAGCAACTTTTCTTCCGCTAGGCGCTCACGGTAACCGGATATTTATTTGCCTCTGGGCTGATGAAATCTTGCAGGCATTCAGATAGATGTTCATATAGCGTTACATTAATTCAGGATTTGTTCTCACGAAAACTTCCCGGGTATCAGGCGGCAAATTCCTCCAGACGCCGGGGCATGATATGCTTGGCCCTTCGTGCTACGGTGGCCTCCAAGCATCTACTCCTAGAAGGCCATAGGTAGAAGCAAAGGACATCTACCTTGATGACGTGGTAGTGAAGGCGCCGACGGAAGAGAGTGGGTGCAGTTAAAGCTGAAAACATGTTTCTGTTTTTTTTGTTTCGGAATAACGGAAATGTTCCACAGTTAAGAGCTTCCCACGACGACGTCCTGCGCTTCCCACGCCTGCTTTCTGCGCCCGAAGCATGCTTGCAGTCTGGCAGTGAACGAAACGGCGTATTTGCCAAGCGTCAGACCACACACTACCAAATTTTGATTAAATGTGTCCAATTAAAGATTTATGAACTGGCAGGCCCGAGGCTAAACCCCGATATACATGAAGGCGTCATCGTGTTATTCTTATTATTACAGATAAAATGGGAATCGCCTAATATAAGAGTGCACGCACTACTTGAGTACTTTGAAAGCCATAGGTAGGTGGTTAACTTGAAAAATTTATATTCAGGACACACATAACAGAACGACGACTAATTAACTCAGACGCACTAAGTAGCACCCTACCTGAAAGGCCACTTGGTTGTGTTCCTAATAAATGTCCATTTCGTAGTGGAAAGCTATGAACAAATGGTGAAATTCTAAAGCTACAGAAATAATTTTGTATGGATTACACTCCACATTAAGGGTATGCAGAACATCCTGCTGCCTTGAGAAATACATGGAATGGGAGAAATATTTCATGCATGTGGTTGTATGAGGCGTCAGAAACAACATGTTATTAAAATCAGCGACATTCATCCCTCTGGCGCTCCAACCTTCATCGCTTACTGACGCCAGGGCTGTAATTGTAAAAATTACAGCCCTGTAAAAAAGGGCTGTAAAAATCGCTGGCATGCTACTCTGCGTAGGGAGGGGAATTTGGGAGACAAAGACAGATGGAGAGCAGTGTGGAAGAGGTAAAAAAAACGAAGATAAATGCGGCCATGAAATGGGTACTAAGGATGCAACGGCGAGTATTGATGTAACCTATGGAATGATGGAGTGCATAGTCCGACAAATGTGCTGACGAAGTGCACTGCTTGAGGAATGCATGAAGGTAACGTGCAAGTGAATTTAAAACTTATCGAGATGTCCAATGTCTTTTAAATATGTAAATAGAAAGTTCATTACAAGTCTCCGTTGCCTAGGGCAGGCTAAGGGACCTAAAACTTTGTCCATTGTTAGGGGCACTGGGCAGAACTTCTGCATGCAATGTTCATAATACGCACGCTAGTTAGCATACGCAGGGCACTCAAGCAGGACATGTTCCACATTTTCTATCGCGGCACAGTTGTCACAGTGCGGACTGTTCATTTGTCCAAAACGGTATCGCAAGCCGTTTGTGTATCCAGCATTCAGACGAAGTCGGTGATAAAGTGTTTCCAGACGCCGAGGAATTCTGAGTGAGAGTCTTGATCTCAGATGTGGGTATATTGAGTGAAGAAATTGGTACTGATGTGTCGGCAAACTCCAAAGCTGATACCTTTCTTCGGAAGCAAAACTTTTAGCCATTTGGGCCGCATCAGATTTCGTGAAAAAAGCTCGAATGTATCTCCGATGTTGATGGCCCTTACGGGCCGCTTCATCTGCTTTTTCATTATCCAGAGTGCCACAGTGAGCAGGTACCCACTGAAATGTTATGCAGTGGCCTGCGGCAATAGCTAAATGATGTAGGTACCCGATGTCCAGGGAAACTGGCTTGTGATTCGTTTTCTTCAGCAGGTTGGCCAGGATCTGCAGAGATGCTTTTGAATCGGTGAAGATAACCCAACGGCCGGCGGTTCGGCGCAAGATGTAAGAAACAGCTTCCTTAATGCTGTGAAGCTCAGCTGTCGTAGAGGATGTCCTCCGCTGCAGCCGGTAAGAAAGAGCATGACCTGTTGAGGGCACATAAAGGCCACAAGAAGAGGTTTCTTTAGTAGTTGAACCATCGGTGAAGATATGGGTGTGCTGCGTATATTCCTCATTTAAGTAGGCAAGAGTAGCTTGCAGAAGCGCTGCTTGTGGCATGCGGCTCTTTGCATTCAAACCTGGAACAAACTTCTTCATCTTTAGGGGAGGGAGTGTCCATGGAGGAAAGGCCAGAGGTAGTAGTGTCTGTGGTTGAATAATAGTAGGGAGGGGCAGGAGCCGCACTACCTGGCCAAAGGTAGAGTTGCTGTGAGTTAGGTGGACACGGTGTAGGATGTGCTTCTTCCCTTGCAGGACATGGTGGAGGTGGGTACGCATAGTTTCCTTGGCGGCAATAACCTCTAGTGGGAGACATCCTGCCTCCGGCTACGGTTCCTGATGCAAAGGAACCCTTTGGGAGGCCAACGCACATTCGCAGGCATTTGTTCCGTGCGGCAGCGAGAGTCTTATTGCTTGATGCAGGTAATCTTTGAAGCACTGGTAGACACTGGTAGCACGACAGGACAGACTACAGCACTACAGGACAGACTACAGCACAACAGGACAGACTACAGCACAACAGGACGGACTACAGCACAACAGGACAGACTACAGCTTAACAAGACAGACTACAGCACAACAAGACAGACAACAGTGCGATCCCACGCTCACCACTGATGTATCTACAGGTTGGTTACTATGACGCTTATTCTTACCGTGACGATGACGTCTGTCTTTTAGCGGTGTCGTGGCCACCTCATGTTTTGAAAAGTTTCCGCGCTGGTGTATCCTATTTATGGTGTCTGCTAGTTTTGGGAGGCGATGTCGAGCTAAACCCGGGACTCATGACTAAGGCTCAAGAGGAAAAGCTGGACCTTGTGGCTGGTTCCATCTTACGCCTTGAAGCTAGCAATGCAGTCCTTCAAGACTCTGTCAACAAAGTGCTTCAGATTCATGCAGACTTAAAAATTGACTTAGAAAAACTAACAAAGCGAGTTCACGATCTAGAGCAGAAATTTGCAACCGCACCATCTGCTGAGCTCGTGCTGAACAGTGACAAGGGTCTCGCAATTGTACAGGAAAAAATTGACAACCTTGAAAATCGCTCTAGGCGATCCAATGTTCTATTTTACGGTATAGATGATCCTGAGAAGTCGGAAACTTGGGAGGAGTCTGAACGTCTCGTAAATGACTTTTGTAAAGAAAAACTTGGGCTTACTGTTGAATCTGTTTCTAGAGCACATCGCGTGGGCCGCTTTTCTTCCGAGAAAAAGCGGCCTATCATAGCCAAATTTTTTAATGAAAGGGAAGTTGACACTGTCATGAGCCGCGGCTATAAGTTAAAAAACACTAATTTAAGCATCTCGCGCGATTACTCCGAAGCCGTTCGCGAAAAGCGACGGAAGCTTCTCCAGTTTTCAAAATCTATTAAGAAAGATGGGGATAAAGTGCGACTCGTTTTCAACAAGCTCTTCGTTAACGATGATCTTTATATGTGGAACACCAACGAAAGTCGAGCCATTCTTGTATCAGGGCGCGAGGATGGCGAATGACGTCCTCCCTCCGTTTCCGTTAACCTGAGTTCATCGACCACCTCACCTGCCAAATTACATTGTGGTAATGATAACGAATGGCTGTTTTTGTACACCAACATTAGAAGTGTTGTAGCTAACGGTATTGCACTATCATCTTTCATCGATTCATGTCAAGCTTCTTTAGTGGTACTAACTGAGACGTGGCTGAACGACACTATTCATGATGTCAACATCTTTAGCAGCGCTTGCAATTTCAAATTTTTTCGCTGCGATAGACAATTGCGAAGGGGGGGCGGTGTTCTCATCGCGATAAAGGAAGATTTCATTGCCACACCTATCGTTATCGATTCTTTCCTTGAATGTGTTTGAGTTTCTTTGAATGATGGTGCATTTCGTGTCATCATCGGCGTTTTCTACCGTCCTCCCGACATGTCTGGTGCGTTTTCAGATGAATATCATCGGGTGCTCAGTGAAATGTATGCGCGTTTTCCTAATTCCGCTGTTATTATATTTGGAGATTTTAATTTCCCAAGAATTAATTGGTCAACACTTTCCGTAGTGGACACAGATGCAGAAGCACATTCTTTTCTCAGCACTTGCCTTGATTTTTCATTAACACAACTCATTAACCAACCAACACGATCAACTAAAGCCTCTTCCAATGTACTTGACTTAGTTCTCACAAACAAACCTGATATATTTTCAGGCATAACTCATGAGGAACGCATCTCTGACCACGATGTTATCACTGGGTACATTAAATTTCGCGCTAGTAAAAAGATAACTACTAAAAAGAAAATAAGATGTTACGGCAAAGCAAATTTTGATGCAATTAATGCAGAATTATTAATGTTTTCTGATAAATATTTGCATGATTTCTGCTCTCGCTCTATAGAGCAGAACTGGATCCTTTTTAAAACTGCCCTCAATGATCTCATCGACCAGTTCATTCCCATGTTAACCATTACCTGTGATAGCAGTTCTCCTTGGTTTACCAACCGTCTTCGGCGGCTGAACAACAAAAAGTAAAAACTATACAGACAGGCAAAACTGAATGGTCTTGTGAGTTCACATGACAAATACAGAGCATGTGAAAAGGATTATAAGGCACTATTAAAATCTACTCGGCGCAACTTTTTTTCTCATGACTTGTCGTCCATGCTGAAAAATAATATTCGCCGTTTTTGGCGTGTGGTAAACCCAGCAATTCGACCTGACATCACTCTTACAGATTCTGCTGGTGTTCCCATCCCTGATTCAGAGTGCGCTCAACTTCTTAACGATGCGTTTGTAACTGTGTTCACAGATGAAGACATTACTTCCTTGCCTACATTAAGCGCCCTAGTGGAACTAACTATGGACGAGATAGTCATCAGTGAGCCTGGTGTTTTATCTCTACTAAACAATCTCAAAACATCTTCTAGCGCTGATCATATGGGCTTCAATAATAAAATTTTAAGGAATACATCACATAGCATTTGTTCCATGTTAACCGCATTATTTACCCAGTCGCTATCAACTGGCACCATTCCTAACGACTGGCGCATATCTAAGATAATACCAATTTTCAAATCAGGTGATCGTGCTTCTCCGCTTAACTATCGTCCCATCTCCTTAACAAGTACAGTTTGTAAATTACTCGAGCATATTATACATACTCAGGTCATCAACTACCTTGAAGATAATAACATTATCTTCGATCATCAGCACGGTTTTCGCAAGGGCTACTCATGCGACACCCAACTTGCCGGTTTTATTAACGATATTCATGCACTGATTGACGCTGGTTTACAAGTTGACGCAATATTTTTAGATTTTTCTAAAGCATTTGATCGCGTTCCACACCAAATGTTGTTGCTTAAACTTTCCCAACTGAACATTCACCCTAATATTATTGCATGGATAGCAGATTTTCTCTCATCTAGAATTCAGTTCACATCAGTTAACAACTCTAACTCATGTTACGCTAATGTTACGTCTGGAGTTCCACAAGGCAGTGTACTGGGACCTTTACTTTTCCTCATCTATATTAATGACTTACCCAATTGCGTGACGTCCAGAATCAGACTATTTGCTGACGATTGTGTGCTTTATCGACGTATAACCTGTAACACTGACAGCCAGCCACTGCAGTCTGATCTTGAAGCGATAAGCACATGGTGTTCTAATTGGTTAATGCCTTTAAATCTTTCCAAAACTAAGCTCATGTCTTTCACCAACAAGCCACGTATTCCTACCGCCTACTTTCTTGATAACAATAGCGTAGAATTCACCACAAGTTACAAGTATCTTGGCATTAACCTTCAATCCGACTTATCATGGAATCATCATATTAATCTCACTCTTGCCTCCGCTAACCGTACTTTCGGACTTCTCAAACATAATTTAAAAGAGGCCACGACGCATGTAAAAAAACTAGCGTACACCACATTAATCCGTCCGAAGCTCGAATACGCGTCTGCCATTTGGGATCCTCATCAGAATTATATCATCAGTAACATCGAAGCCCTGCAAAACCGTGCTGCGCGATTCATCTTTTCTGATTATTCATGTTACACCAGCGTCACCTCATTGAAGACTAAAGCCGAGTTAGATAACTTAGCACTGCGCCGAAAAATTTCCCGTCTATCACTCTTCCACAAGCTTTATCACCATCCTTCCCTTCATGATGAATTCTTTCAGCCACCGCCAGTTATCTTTCCACGTCGCGATCATCCTTACAAAGTTAAACGCATTAACTGCCAGTCATTCCATTATGCCTATTCTTTTTTACCACGCACAATAACCGAATGGAACGCTTTGCCATCAGAAATTGCCACAGAATCTGATCTAAATAAATTCCAACATCTTATGCACTCATGTTTCAACAACTAAAAAGGTATTTTTTTAGCGTTCTTTTCTTCTGCCTTGTCTTCTTTTTATTTTATAATTTTTGTTTTGTACTTCAGCGCACCTTTTCCAGTGTCGTCTTTTTCTTTTTCTAGCGGTGCTGTTATTTATGCTCAAATTTTGCTTTTATGTGCATTGTTGCGACCCTTTCTGTGAATGCCTATTTATGATTAATATTGTGTGATTTCTATTTTATTTTAGTGCAATATTTTTAACCTTATAACAATGCTTTGTACTTACTCCCCCCCCCATGTAATACCCTCAAATGAGGGCCTTTGGGGGTATTTTGAATAAATAAATAAATAAATAAACAGATACGACATGCCAAATACATGACAGACAACACAACATAAATTTTGTGTTGTAATCCTGTTGTGTTTTTTGACTGGGATGACAGCATACCGAGCGTTCGGCAACGACGTCGCCTGCGGGCGCGCCCGGCGATCAACTACGAGGCTCCGCGGCGGTCCTGGTCGTTGCTAAGCCTACCTGGTTTCGCATCGATACTATCGATACCGCAGCTGAGGGAGCTTCAGAACTGGTCAGCGCTGTGAAAGGTACTACTCTCTTCACCCCTTTAACTCTGAATCTGTCCCATAATAAAATAAAGATATGCTCGATTTCCACGACGCCTTCAACAGCGCAGCTAGCAAATGCCAGCTATGCGAGCGGCGACGAGGCAGCAAATAAAGCGGCCATGGGATGAAATTTTCTGTTATCGCAGTATTCAATACTGCCAGCAACTCGGCATTGGCCAACGATCTTCAAAAATCATTCATTTTTGATATTAATCTACCCCGGGGCTTGTTATGAACCTAAACAAACAATACTAGCGTGTTTTTCTGACGCCTGCGGCTTACAGGCCGGCCCGAGAAACGCGCCCCAAAGGCATTATGACGCTGGCGCTCTGCGCGCTCGCATTCTGCCGCTTGTCAGTGCGACGCTCCGCATTCGGCCTTTCACTGACATCGGTTGGGCGCAGGCGGCGAGCTGCTGTCAGTCGTTGCTACAACGTTCGCAGCAGCGCGTCGCGCACCCGGCAAGTAGCAGTCATGCCGAGAGCCCGCGACACCTCTGCCTGCGGGAGCCCCGACCGTGAACCTCCCGAACCCGGTCGTGAACTCGAGTCCTCATCTCCAACGCAAGAGGTGGGTTGACTCGCAGCCCTATCCGCAAATTATGCCTAACCCTCTTCACGCTTCTGGAAGGCATTTTTCTGCAGCGAAGAACAGAAGCGCGGAGCCGATGCGCGCCGCGATAGCTGACTCGTACGTTCGTGTCGAGTTCATGTAAACAGAAAGTCGTCGAGATGGGATGACCTTGCTCAGCTCAATTCTCTGACTCAAAACACCGCTGTCAAGAAACATCACCTAGATAGGTTCACGTAAGCAAGGCTATAGACCTTATGCAAAAGTGCTGCCATCTACCGGAAGAAAACCGAAGCGAGCAAGCGGCGCCATGTTGGGGTCTTGTCACGGGGTGCAAAGCGGGGTGCACGGAGTCGACGTAGTTACTTGGTGCGGACGTGCGGACCGTGTGCGATCTCTTTATTTTAAGCGTTATAGAAAAAAAAAAATGAGCGACGAGTGGTCCGTGGACCTTTCTGGGTTGCCCACATTTCCGAGCGACTTCGCTGACACCTATTATGCGTCTAATGGCCGTTTCACATGATGCGGCGCGCACGAAAAACTTCGGTCCAGTCGCAGTGTCGCAGCGGCGCCAGTCGCGACAGCCCTTTCACATGCTTGCGGCGCCTGCGATTTCTGTTGGTGTGGCATGAGCGGCACCGGCATAATTTACCGATAATAAACGTAGAACACGCTTAAGTTTTACTTTTTTAATTGAATTAATGTATTTTTATTAAAATACCAAGTACTTTATGCAAAGAAGGTATTTCTAAGTTTTTGCTTTTGCACGAAACTACGATCAGGCATCCGGTACGTCGTTTCCTGTGATGTCACACCTCTGAACTCTATTGGCTGACGGCTGCTTCGTTCGCAACGATCGCTGCGACTGTGCGGCGTGCGACCAACTGGTTGGAAGCCTGCCGCAGCCGCTCTGCGACGGGAGCGGCGTGCCCTTCTGTCGCAGTGCGGCTGAAATCGCAGTCGCTGTGGCAAGAATCGCATCATGTGAAACGGGCATAAGACCCAGTCGGAAAGGCACCGGCAGCGAAGCTACAGATTCACGACGGAGTCGTACGTCAGCCTGCCGACGTTGAAGACCAGGAAGTGCATTGGGCAAGTATACCTTTCTTGTTTTGAAATGTCAGACCGTTCTTCAGTTGTTGTGCGCTGTTCGTTTGTTTTCTTTTTGCGTCGACGATCATATCGTCGAGGTTGAGGTAGGCGTCCGTGCCCGCATTGCATAGGCGACGCCTATGCATGGACGACGATGGTGCTGTGACAGCTTATTTTCTGTGACCTTTAGGTTATTTTATGCCGTTTAATTTACCACACAGCGCATACTTTATATAGTGGGCTCCAGTGTTAAGGAAGCTAGGAAGCCCGGGGGAACCGCTCTTCAGAACGCCGGCTAAAGCTAACGCGCAGGCCCGCGAAAACCAGCAGGCTACATCGAAAATTTGCCCTTCCGCACGACTCTGTTTCTGTCTGTATGTTTTGCTTTGCGCAAACTGACCCATACACCAGATCATACTCTCCTATCTGTCTACTGATCCATACGCGCCACTTCTGGTGATGCAGTTTCCAGTACAAATTTTGTTTTAGAAACGTACCCCTTGCCAGCATGAGCGTAGACGGGCATGCAGGCGCCGTTTACATGTAGCTTTATCGCAAATGCGATGTGTAGAAATAGTTTACACTTTCGCTTGCACGCCTGGATGTTATGATTTCTTTTCTTGCTAAGAAGTGGAACATTGTCTCACTAAGCGGAGTCGGGCAAGGAAGTGTAGACTTTCGCTAGATACGAGAGACAGCTAGCACAAGGACTAGAAAAGAAGGTACACAGACCGCGCGGTGCTTTCCCACCTCCCTTTCTAGTCTTTCATCTTTTCACTGTTTCTATTTTGTTTAACATAGAGGTAGCACCAGTGACGTCTATGTTTTACTGAAACAGCGCTTGCACAAAAGCCTGCATTTTTGCTTCAGTAAGTTTCATTTTTTTTGCTATACGCTGACATGTTGCCACATTTAGTCACACCAGCCGCCGACATATCAGTGACATTTAAGCTTGACTGAAAACTTACAACAATAAGACGTGCTGGTGAGCGTGAGGACGCAGGTTCATAAAAACCTCAGCCTTTAAGGTGCCTAGCGAGCTGAATAAAATGTGTGAAAATTATTCATGCCATAACAGTATCCCAGATAATTTCATGTGCACTCTGACAGAACTTTATTTTTTTTTTATTTGCAAAGTACCGCTGGCTTCATAATCGGGCAGGAGGGCCAAAATTTCGAGCTCTTTATTTTGTTATGCGTCGTTTCAGAATTTTATCACTTGTGATCGATTTGGTTTAGAATACCGCCTACATATGTCTCATATTTGCTACAAATATGACACCAGTATGATTCATGGCTCCTTTTGGTTCCTTCCAGCTTGTGTTCTGACTGCTTTTAGTAATTAACTTACCATAGGCAACCCTGCCAGGTGGTATAAATTAATCCGTAGCCCTCCACTATGGCACGCCTCATAGCCCAGGTGCAGATTCAGCGCGTAAAATCTTAAAATGAAATCACATTACAACAGTCCTGTCATTGTACGGGTTGGCACTACATGTTAGCTGATTTTGCCCTAACTGCTTGCACTGCTTGCTTTTGCTTTCTTACAGTGGCACTGGTCCTGTAGTCGCCGTCCGTTGCTCGTGCTACAGAAGCCGGAAAAAAAATGCTGACCCATACACCGTGCACCTTGCCTTTAGGACAAACTGCGACGTTAACCAGGCGCGCTGCAGCTGTCCGGCAGGAGCATCTGGCTACTGCAGTCACCTGATGGCAGTGCTGGCGACTTTAATTGACCTGCAGAACCTCGCTACAAAGAAGCGCCTGAAGAGCTCTCCCCTACTGAGCTGCCCCAGCAGTGGCGGCGACCAAGAAAGAGAATGGCTCCACAAAACATCATGGACATTAACTGGCGCCGCGTAGAGGAGGGACGCCCAATCACCCAGCTGCAGTGCACCGCACAAGAGTTTATGCCACCGGCCCTTTCAGAGCAGCAACAAAGGGAAGCAATGGTGACGCTCTCGGAGAGCACGAATGAGGCTAATGGCTGCTGGGCAGCCATTCTAGCTGAAGCCGCAACCGCAAGCCTTGTTGAGACACAGTCTGGACTCTCTTATGAAGGCTCAGCAAAGGCTGTACAGATGCCCCTGCTTCCATCTGGCTTCGAGTGCCTTGTTCCTTGGCACGAAACACACAGAAAGGAAGAGCTAGGTTCTGTGCCAGCATACAGACATTTGCCTGACGAGCAGAGCTGGTGTCCTCTCCAGGAAATGGAAAACAGTCACCTTTTGCAGGTACAATGCTGCGTTGTTGCAACAACGATAATTTTTCCTTACTTAAGCCATGTTTCAAATGTTGTCAGCAGATTTTTTACATTGACTAAGAACTACAGAAAACACAGCCATGCCCTAATAGCGACAGCAACAGACAGGAAGTTATGCTTAATTTATTTGAAATAAAACTGAGAGCTCGCAGTCTGCAGAATCTTAAAGCATAGGTTGGTCGTGCCGCAGTGAAATTGCTTTCCAGAAAATCTAGCTTTAGTTCACTGTTTTAACAAATGAACATGTTTCCTTACAAATATTGCTGAATTTTTATTTATTCATCGACAGCAGTTTTAACCAGCTCAGCACTGAATTATGGGTAGCTCTGTCCAAGTAAAAAATTTGGCTGCCCCCTTGGACTGAACAGAATGTGTAGTATGTCTACCTGATCTGTCACCTGGCATGCCTGTGCAATCTTTTTGTCTTGTCCACCCAGAGTCTGGTGCTGTCAATGGAGGATGCTAGCATACTGGAGCTCAACACGCGGCAGCAGGCAAGGAGCCCGACGTGGAAAGCTGCAGGGGCCAACAGGCTCACGGCATCAAATTTCAATGCAGTTCTGTGCCGCAAACAACCATGGACAGAGCGAGGTATCGCAAACATTATGCGGCCAACAGCATTTTCAAATGCCATTGTAAGGTGAGAAAAACTAGGAACGCGCAAATGGAGAGTTTGTTATTTTTTCTGTAATTAACTTCTCCACCTCTTACTTTCTACTTCTATCTCTCCCTCCCTTACAGCAGCAGACCATTCTGGTGCCCATCCCAAGGTGAGGCAAATTTAGGTCCTCTGCTGGATCTTCTCTTCCAGTTCATTCAAGCAATACTTTCCTTTTTAACATTTGCTTTTACTGCATTTGTATTCTATGTGAAGTTCACTCTGTTCTTTTCTGCACTACAATCTTTAATCATTTATAAATGGAGCATCAGTGAGAGATTAAGTAGGAGGAATGTCATCGTCATCATAAACCTGTTTTATCTTTGCTGGAAGATGAAGGCCTCTCAAATAGGCTTCCAGCGTGTATTCAGCATCATCCCAATCCATTCTTTCTCCTCAGATTTTCTTAGATTTTCATCCCTCCGCCAAGTTTTCTGTCTTCCCCTACTTCTCACTATGTTTCTCGGTAGCCATTCTGTTACTTTGTTACTTAGCATGTATAAAGGCAGAAGTGCTTATAATTTATTTCGAGTCGTCATTGACAGTGCACTGCGATTGCTACTGCATTGCTACTTCACGATTTGCAGTGAAGCACAAGGATCTGCACATTTAATGCGTTTACCGGGTTTACGCGTTGATATTCACTGTAATTACTCCAAATCTTTGTCTCTTAATTATGTGCAGGCATGGCACGACAAATGAACCGCGAGCCATTCAACGTTACGTCCATCTTATGGAGCATCTTGGCCGCCCTGTGGTGGTCTCCACCTGTGGTCTGATGGTGCGTCCTGGTTGCCCGTGGCTGGGCGCATCGCCAGACCGTGTTGTCTATGACCCGCACGAAGATCCCCCTTTTGGTCTTATAGAGGTCAAGTGCCCTTGGAGCAAGAGGTCTGATTCGCTAGACACAGCGCTTGCCTCAGAGAACTTTTGTATACAACTTTCTGATAACATTCCTGAGCTGAAAGTGTCTAGTCAGTATTATGCTCAGGTCATGGGACAGATGTTTTGTTCTGGCTTCAAGTGGACACATTTTGTTGTTTATGCAGGGCAATGGATTGTTTGCAAGGTTGTGTTTTCTGAGGCTGCCTGGATTGCTATGAAGTCCAAGCTGGATATATTCTATTTTAACCATGCTGTTCCATACATGGCTTCATTACAGAAGAGCTCACAAGACGTACCATAATTTTAAGAAATGCTTCGGTGCGACAAACAAGAACGAGATGTAGAAAACACACCACAGAGCGCCAACTTACAACTGGCTTTATTGAAACCTACGTCGACGAATACGTGTATGCTTTGCACAATCATCAGCAACAAGAAGATAAAATACAGTGAAGAGAGCACAAGGTATAAAACCGATTAAAAACAAGGTTTGGTTTAGTTTATGGGGTTTAATGTCCCAAAGTGACTCAGGCTATGAAGGACGCCGTAGTGAAGGGCTGCGGAAAATTCGACCACCTGGGGTTCCTTAACGTGCACTGACATTGCACAGGCCCATGTACTGTGCGATGTCAGTGCACTTTGAAGAACCCCAGGTGGTCGAAATTTCCGGAGCCCTTCACTACGGCGTCCCTCATAGCCTGAATCACTTTGGGACGTTAAACCCCATACACCAAACCAAACTAAACCTTGTTTTTGATCAATTTTATAGCTTGTGGCATTTTATTTGTTGCCGATGAGTGCGCAAAGCATACACGTAAAACAAGGCACGTGTGACAAGACACATGAGCTAACATCATCAGCACCTAAATCTAATCATTCTTTCTTGGTCCGTGTTGTTTTAGCACTTGGAAAAAGGTATTTTGAACTCATACACCATAAAGGGAAGGGAGACAATATTTCATTATGCTGTCATTTTCAACATTTCATTAACTTTTTAGTCATTAGTCTCATTGGTCAGGCAAGCAAAAGTGCAGTAAATATTTTATTCCCTTGCCTCTGTATGCAAAACAGGCCACATGCATTCTTTAATCTAAACATTGTTACAAAATATTTCACCTGTTATTGTAGTGAATAAAAAAATATTTGCTATCTGGCACTTTGAGTAACCAGCATATTGATGTCTTTCATGTGTACATTGCATGGGATTGTAGGTTTTTGCACTTGAAATTAATACTAGGGCATAGCTTAAAAAAATTCAGTTTTGCATGCCAAAGCTACACTTCACTATGGGTGTGGCATAGTGGGAAATAATGAATTCCCTTTGACCACCTATGCCTTTGCTGTGACTTTAAAACTTAGTAAACCAAGCAGACCCAAAGGAAAAGGCTGGAACGACTGAGCTCCACAGTTTACAATGACCTTACAAAGAAATAAATGCCCTACCAAGCTACGTCTGATTTTAATTTCGTTCAAACGCCAAGAAGCATGAAAAGTGAAACTTCATAAAATGATCATGCGGCCTGCTGGGGCAGGTTGATAGAATTACACTGTTACATGAGCATTAGGAGGCCTTCATGAGTGGCGTCTGAAAGTTAGTCAGAATAGCACATACTGTCCATATCTGATTAGCTAGGGGGGCCATTGTGATGGGGATTCTTCGATCAAATATGTGGAAGCTCTTGATGCGTTGAATTCGGCGCTCCACATGAATGCGGAGGCTTGCAATTGATTCTGTCTCTTCAACTTGCTCCTTTGAGAACTGGCCATTCCGTAGAAAAGGTGGCATATTAAGGTGCACGCCAATGGGTTCCAGCAGATCCTTGATTGTGAACCCTTTATCGGCCATAACAACATCCCCCTTGTCAAAAGGGCGCAAAAGAAGTCCGCTGACTTTTACGAGCTCTTTGTCCGAGATGCAGCCTGTGAAAAGCGCAGACACAAATGTCAGCGTTCCATCTGGTGACACCCCAACAAGGCCTTTGAATGTATTTGCGGACTTGTAATTAGAGTAGGTTTCGGACTGCAGCACAAAGGAACTGGGCACCTCGCATTTGATCTCCGTAGCATCAATGATCACCCTAGTACTGGAGTATTTCTCCTTGAATTCTTCTGGCATGAACTTGTTAACCACATCACGTGAAGCCCACAAGGACACATCACCGAGCCGGTGAAACAACAAGTTAATCCATTCTTTGAAAATTCTGCTCACAGTACTCTGGTGGATGCTAAATCGATGGCCAAGATCTTTCTGGAAAAGCCCAAGCCGAAGAGTCACCAAAACTAAAAACAGCTGGTTCTCTGAGCTAAGAACAGGAGGCCGGCCTTGTTTTTTTCTCGAGGCCATGGTGTTGTCTGCTGTACACGTGCTGCCAGGCTTCAAATAATTTAGCAGTTTTCTGAAGTCTCCGTAACAAGGCAGCCCAGTGTAAAATTGCACATCCTCGTCACTGTCCTTGAATTTCTCTATGAAAAATTCTGCTGTTGCATTTTCCAAGTACGCACACCTTCTCAGAAGTAGAGAAACTCGCGTTTCAAGCCTTGCATTCTTGTCTCGTTCTTTCTGCAGCTCACGGCGGAGTTCAAGAATTTCTTGGTCTTTTTGAAACTGTGTAGAATGCTCCTGGCATTCTTCCAGAGCAGAACTGTCATCTAAAGACACCTGAGTAGTGCTGTTGTCACTTTCTATGACATTTGATGCTTGCGTTGGCTCCTGAGAGGCAGCGGTCGGGACAACTGGACAAGGGCGAGCTTTTGGTGGCTTACGTGTTTTCTTTGGTTTGCTGAACGCGAACACTTAAGGTATAGCCGTGTCGGTTAGCATTCTGCGCCCACTCGCTATGTTGTTCAGGAAATCATTTTCCGTGAAGTGCTTCGAGCAGATGCGGGCAGTCTCAACGTTGAAGGGGGGATCCCTCTTTATGGCGATTAGCCATGCCTTGCGCATGTTCGGCTCATTTGGGATGCAGTGGAAAGACACCTGCAAAAGAAAAACGCACAGTGAAATATGCTGCATACCTGGAAATAATTTTTTCTGCATTTGGCTCAATGCATGCTTAGCTCAACAGCTTGTTTATATTGCAACTAAGAAGAGATTTTGTAGTTATGGTCTTCTGAAAACTGCTGCTTAATGCAAGATAACTTTTTGTACCATGATACAGTGTGGTTAGTTATCTGAAATAAGTCAGAACAGCAATTAGTTGAGCATTAGGGATGTTATGAGCTGTTTTAAAATTTACATAAAGCCTAAAATGCCTGGTGATAGCCTAGCCACCTGATCAACCCTTTATGGTGGCTCAGTGGCTAAGGCGTTGTGCTGCTGAGCCGAAGGACGTGGGTTCGATCCCGACTGCAGCGGCCGTTTTTGTGATGGAGGCGAAAAACGAAAACGCCAGTGTACCGAGGTTTCGGCGCACGTTACAGATCCCTAGGTAGTTAACATTAATCCAATGCCCTCCACTTCTGCGCACCTCATAGCCCAGGTGTAGCTTCGGCGCGTTAAAAAAAAAATGACCTGAACATCTGTGTTGCTCGCATTTCTGCGCCCCACGATAGAGTGATGGGTCGACCATGACTGCCGACGCTGCACTGTGGGTCACACCTTGGAAAATACTATCGTCGCGGATCCGTTCGCCTGTGACACTTGGCAGATTTAAGATTGCATTAGACTTGCATGAAAGCAAACCGAAGGTTCAGGGGATAAACAAAAAAAACAGGCACATGGAGCCGAGCGGCAGACGCAAAACTAATCCCGCGTGAGACACTACTAGCTGACCGACGCTGTGCGCCGTAACTGCTAGCAGACAAGAGCACTCCTCGGCAAATACAAGATAAGCAAACAGCCCCTTTATTAGCCTTTTTAGTTCTGCAAATGTTATTTGTGCTGTGACATCGTCTACGATCTAGTTATTAACTCTCGAAAAGCACTCGACACCCGCAAGAGGCTTCCCGCTGCCTCGCATCGCGCTCCAGGCGAGAAATAAGAAAAAGTGCACGAAGCTAGCACTCTTACCTTGTTCCCTTGGCTATCCTTGAGTCCTCTTTGTGTACAGCAGGGTACGGAGCAATATTTGGGCATCATGGACGACCACAAATGCCAACGTGCGCGTCGCTGTACCGTACTGCCATACACTGCGGTATCCGGAAGCCCCCAACATGGCGGAAACGCGCGCGGTCAACGCAAGGGGGCGCCAGTTTTTGCATAAGGTCTATACGAGCCGCTGATACTGAAGCCACGGAGGATAGAGCAGAACCGAAACCGAAACTGGTCCTAGGTCAGTGATTGATATATGACCACGCGCTGCAGCTTAACGAAGTACAATTACGTGTGCAAATAATTTGAAAACTTTGTTTCACTTTCCTAATTTTTCAAAAAGCTATTATTTTAGGGCAAACGAAAGCTAAAGGCATCTCTACGTTCCTAAAGACTAGTCGAGTAATGCGTGTGCCGCCTGATGGCGGCCATGGTCGTTTCATGAACGCAAAAAGGCAGCGATTTCGAACGAGCTTTATTAAATGCAGACTCAATATTGAGCGGAAACATTTCGGAATTATCTTGTGTAATGTTTATGAAAGCAGCAAAAATTAAAACCGGGCAGCTTCATTTTCTTTTCACAACCACTTTAAGAATCAATATACGCGCAGATAACCCGTTGTCGGTGTTGAATTTATGTATCTATTAAGGTTTTTGCTATCGTCAAAAGCGTTTCCTATTGGTTTTCTAAGGCGGTGTTAACCATTCGATGAAATCGATAAACACACTTTAAAAATATTTCTACACCAGTATCGTACAATTTTCCAATTTTCTAAATTTTTGGCTGTGAATGTTGGATATGACGTTCGTCAGAATAAGGCCGCTAGGGCGTTGCATTGCATTTAAGATAGAGCAGGAATCTTTGCTACAAGAGCAAGTGTGTAAGTAACTGACATTCCTTCCAACACTATCCGCCAAGCTGCACTGGCGCATCGCTCTCTTGATGTAACCCTTCGCGTGCATGCAACCCGAAAGCTTTACTCGAAGCCTCGCCATTACCGCTGAAGCTGCTCTCTGTCAGGCGCTTACGCTTCCTGCTTCAGTTAATCGACGTCCTTCATTACCTTCCCTCCGAACGAAGCACAAAATGAGTTTGCTGGAATTCCCTTAAGAAAAAATCTAATGACTTTCTTTAGAGAGTCTAGTGACTTTTGACATTGGGATCTTATGCCTTTCTCATGACTTTCTGGTGATTTTCCTAATGAATTCCTAATGGCTTTCAAAAACGAATTGGCCACCGTGGTTCTAGTGTGTTCTTAATGTGTGCTTAATGTGTGATTTTGTCTTGACTCTCTTGTGTCCTACCTGCCGTTGCAAAACCTGACCCAAATATGGGGATCAGTAATGCAAAATAAGAGCCAAGATAAAAAAAGTGGAGAAAAAGCAAAAAAAGAAAAAAAACTGCCGGCCTCCACGAGGATTCGACCCGCTGACCTTACACTCCCTATCTTACCACGCTAACCAATACGCCACGCCACCTTTTTTTTCTTTATTTTCGAGATTGACATGAAAACAATAAAAACACTTCAGCTACACTTGAGCTGATACGGGTGAAGTTAAAATTTCTCAAGTTTCACTAGATCATCTAGTAGTGTTACCCACTGGGGTGGGTCACGCTGCGCCTGGTAACATTCCCGCCGATAAACAGCACTTTCAACAAAGTTCTCACGTGTACTACGAGTGTTTATATCCACATGCCTTACTTGCATTCACGTTTTCCACAAGCTGTGGAGGCCAAGAAGCATTAATAAGTCATAGGGTACCTCTTTGCGATCAACTGGTACAAATCTGATACCATAAGGGTGCAGTGGTAGTTCTTTCTTGATGGTTCTCTGCAGGGCATCCCAGAAAAGTATGGCGTCCCAGCAGTCTAGTAAAACATGTTCAATTGTCTCCGGCTGCTTACATAAGAGGCAATTTGTTGTCCATGGGACAGAGATTCCTTTTTCATGGAGCCAAGTTTTAACGGGTAGTGTATTAGAGTGCAATTTGAAAAAGAATGTTTTCACTGTCGGCCGGACCGGCATCATTTTCACCCGTTTTAAAATATCCTGCCCTGGGCCTCCACGGTAAGGCGCACGATACAAAGGTGGCGGCAGCATAATATCAACCAGATCCTTATACAGCTTCTTTTTGGGAACGTTATACAGGTATTCTAGTGAAAAACGCAAAAACAAATGAACCAGTCCAACGCCACCGCTTTTGACTGAAATAATCTTAACAGTGACTGCATTTCTGGATTCAAGCTTCAGGCAGCCGAAGTGAAAATCCTTGCATACGCGGACGACATAGCGGTATTTTGCACAAACAGAGACAGCATTCGTGAAGCTACGAATGTGGTCGAACAGTTCTGCGACCAAACTGGATGTCAGATAAACTGGGGAAAAAGCTCAGGATATTGGCATGGGGAATGGGATATTTCACCAAATTTTTTTTCTCGACTGCAATGGACTGACTTACCGACGCGGTACCTTGGGGTGCCCCTAAAAAGTTATCGCGATCCCAGCACACACTGGAACGAGGAGACGTTAAAGGCAAGAGAGAAAGCGGACGCGTGGCAAGGAAGGCAGCTGTCAATCTTTTCACGTGCCTTTGTGTGCAATGTTTTCTTGATTTCTAAGATATGGTACGTGATGAATGTGCTCTGTGCGTCGCGCAGCAATATTAAAAAAATCCATCGAGTGTTTGCAGTTTTTCTTTGGGCGTCGACCTGGGTGAAAACCAGGCGAACAAACTTGTTTATTTCACCCAATACGCCACGCCACCAGACGTTAACTAGCCAACTTATGAAGCATGATATGTGCAGCCACAGTTGTTCCTTGTTCTTTCCATTGCGTGTTTGGTTTGGTTTATGGGGTTTAACGTCCCAAAGCGACTGAGGCTATGAGAGACGCCGTAGTGAAGGGCTCCGGAAATTTCGACCACCTGGGGTTCTTTAACGTGCACTGACATCGCACAGTACACGGGCCTCTAGAATTTCTCCTCCAAAGAAATTCCAGCCGCCGCGGCCGGGATCGAACCCGCGTCTTTCGGGTCAGCAGCCGAGCACCATAACCGGTGAGCCACCGCGGCGGCTCCATTGCGTGTAAATGTAGCAGCAGCATCTACATGCTCGCGCAGGACAACCACGTCGTTCAGAAGGACCTTTCAGGCATGTTGGGAGTTCAAACGTATTCTGAGCCTTGACATACAGCGCATTGGCTGTATCAAACCGCTTAGGAAACTACAAGTCTCAGAACGACAGCTGTCCGTTTTACTGTCTTAGCGCTCCTAATCCTTGGTACAGACCACAGCGTTGTGCAAAACTGCACTCCGGGGCACAAATTACTGGAATAATGCGCTAGGTAGCTTCAAAACCTGCGAGCTTGTTAGCGACATACATCTTTCTAATCCAGCAGAACGTTTGAATGATGTAAACACACATGATGAGGTGACTGAAGATCGAGAGACTGCACTGTCTTCTTTTTTTATCTTGTACACTGGTACATCGCATGCTTGTCACTTGTTTTTTTTTTTCTTGTTGCGTTCCTTTCTGCACTGTTCGGAGTTATATTGAAAACAGCGCGCGCTTACGCTTTCAACGTGACGCACTATATTGCCACGTATCATTGTAGTGCTTGTTCGTTCACGCTCAAGGCTGCAGGAAAGGGCTGTTATCATTTTTGTTCGTGACGCGGGAAGCGACCAGTCTAATTTCGATTGATCGCAGCCATGAAAGGCTGCATCTAGGTTTCTCCAGATTACTGTAGATGATCTTGTGCTGCTATCTGGAAGTTCCTTTGCCGGCTTTAAATTGAGCGATGCCGCGAGCGGCGGGCATTCGTAGTTCGACGATTGACGAGCACGCTTGTTGCTTACGGCGCCACCGAGTGAGTCAGTTCTTTTGCGGGCGCAAGTCAGCCCAAATAAAGAGCTTCCTTTGCAAGTATTTCTGGTGTCTTCCTGACCGCTGGACTGCCGTCACTACAACGTGACATCTGGTGGAGGTGTTGTATGCGAGACTGTAGCAGCTGCTGGGCTCTCTCCTTTCTCACGACGTTTGTGAAAGTCTTGAGAAGCTGCTCTTTGAAGGTTTCCCAATTCTCGAGGCTGGCTTCCTCATTCTCAAACCAGACTCTTGCTGGTCCCTCCAGGGCAAAGAAGACGTACCTCAATTTCATGGCATCGTTCCAGTTGTTAAAGACAGCCACACGGTCGAACTGCTCCAGCCATTCTTCGGGGTCGGCGCCAGGCGAAGCGTCGAAGGTTGGTGGCACCCGGGGCTGGTGCACAGTGATTGGAGTCGTCGTCTGGGGCAAGCTCATGGTGGACGTTGCTGCTGGCTTTCGCTTCCGGGTAGGGTCCGGCAGAGTCCCGAACTCAGGTGCGACCCCTAGCAGACGTCGGCTTGCGCGGTGGACTGGAGTCAGGTCCTGCGGTTGATGACTCAGAGGGCTGGCGTCACGGCTTGTAGGGGGTGTCCGGTACATGGAAGGCTACCCAGCACCTCCACCAGATGTCACGTTGTAGTGACGGCAGTCCAGCGGTCAGGAAGACACCAGAAATACTTGCAAACGAAGCTCTTTATTTGGGCTGACTTGCGCCCGCAAAAGAACTGACTCACTCGGTGGCGGCGTAAGCAACAAGCGTGCTCGTCAATCGTCGAACTACGAATGCCCGCCGCTCGCGGCATCGCTCAATTTAAAGCCCGCAAAGGAACTTCCAGATAGCAGGACAAGATCATCTACAGTAATCTGGAAAAACCTAGATGCAGCCTTTCATGGCTGCGATCAATCGAAATTAGACTGGTCGCTTCTCGCGTCACGAACAAAAATGATAACAGCCCTTTCCTGCAGCCTTGAGCCTGAACGAACAAACACTACAATGATACGTGGCAATATACAGCCTGCGACTGATCGAGCCCTTGATATTACATTGTTCCTTGCTGTATCAGTGCCTTCGAGCCTATATTTTGCACTTTGCAAACAAAAAAAAGTTCTTCCTTTCACTCTTGCTTGTAGCACGTTTTTTTGTCACTCGTATTAACGCCACCGCGCGATATGTTCATAACATTGAATATTGATCAGAGGTAACGACCACTAATCTGGACACTAAAGAGCAAAAATAAAAATCGAATTTTGCATGTAATGTTTCAATAGCTGTCGACAAGCATAATGTTTTTTTGTTTAAAGAAAACCCTTCACTGGCCAGTAAGCAACCTCTTTCTTTCCAGACTGCCGACACTGTCATAAAAGCGTAAATTATAGCCCCCCCTTCCCCCCCGCTCCTTCCCTCTTAGTTCCTCCGGTGCTTGCTGCATTTGTTTCATGCATGCCTTTGTGCGTACCACAAAGGCAAATGACATGAGAGAAATTCGTGTGAAATAACGGGTGTGTCTGTTGTGGTATATTTCTGCATCGGGGTTAACGGCGAGAAAAGTCACTTGAGTGTCTGATGGCCAATGACATAAGGAAATCTTCTGTGTTAACGAAAAAGAGTCTCTGCTGAGTTTTTATTGTCGAAAGACATGAATACCTGACTTCGTGGTGACTTTCTAATGTGTCACAAGGAATGCATGAACATGACACCAGAAACTCAACGCCCATATTTGTAAGGGAACCGCTACGGAGGAAGCCAGTTCCTAGAATGAACACAATAGCTGGACTCCCAGCATTATGTGCACCCCCCTGGTGTTTTTGTCTTTATGCAAGTGAGTAAAAAGCTGCCACCGTTGAATCCACCGACGTGAGCTCTATTCATGGGAGAGGGCGAAAGGTTGAGACAAATTTTCAAATCGTCGTCATTATTTTTATTCAGAGATATCAAAAAAACAAACACTGTCGAATGATTTCCTATAGTCCTCGCATCATGCTCACCAAATTTGAAAAGGTGAGCTGAATGGAAACACAGTAAAATTTACGCATTCAAATCTTAAAAATGTCCCATTTTGCCCTATCTTAGGTAAAATGAGGCAGTGCGTGCGGCAAAAAGGGACGCTCTTCCAAAATCAGCATATTGCTCAACCTTGCGGTGAATGCACTCGAAGTTGGCTCCGTAGACATCTAGACAATCTTTGCTAGCCTATTCCTAGTGACAGACACTGTACTCAGACGGAACCGGGCACTGTTTTGTTCCATGGCCCACTGCAGCCTGCGCAGTTTCACCGGAGGCCTCTACGCGCAGCCTGGCTAGGCGAAAATTTCGAATTTCCTACCTTTATCGCCACTTTTGAAGCCAAAAGCTTCACTAGGCTCGTCAACACCGCGCTTCGCGTGAGCCGGAGGCCAGATTTGCCACTTCTGCGCATGCGCGAAACCGAGCGACGTCATGCGCAGCGCAGGTGGCCGCCTACTGCGTAAAAAATAGAATAAAAATAAGCAGGGAAACGAGAATAAAAAAAGAAATGAAAGAAATAAAATATCGGAAAGAAAAAATAAATAAAACACAAACAGTGCGCCAGGAAACTCTCATATCTCGGTGGACACTCGAACGGCGCCGTAAGGGAAGGAAAATGAAAAGAAAATTGGTTTAAAGAAAAGGAAACAACGCCTGTCTCTCTCATATCTCGGTGGATACCCGATCCGCGCCGAAGGGCCTTAAGGAAAATGAAATAAAAATTGGTTTTTATGGAAAGGAAATGCCTGTCTCTCATATCTTGGTGTACACCCGAAAGGAATAGACACCACAGTACATGTCTCTAAAGCAACCTTCTAAGAAAGCACCGTATTCCCTATACGCGCGTCTCCTCCTCCGCCTCCATACAGGCAGTGTGTGGACGGCCGAACGCCTCCACCCAGTGCATTGTGCGCCCACTGCGACAGCCATGACGTAAAACCAAGCACAACGGAACATTTTCGCTCGTATATCCAAGCTTAACCACAGCTAAGCACTGCCAATTTTTTTCTCTTTTAGGGTGACAATCGTTGCGCTTTCGCATGGCCGTACTGAATGGAGATGCAATTTAGCTCTATTTGTAGCGCGTGAAAAAGAGGTTTTGAATATTACTGTAGGCCAGACAGAACAGGGATTGCTTCATCGCCAGTCTGTGTTGTCCAACAGCTCTTTGTGCCGACCGGACAGAGTGTGGCGTTGACGTTCGCAAGACTTTGTGTACAGATTCTGCCTTTGATATTCTCTCATTCTCTTTACTGTTCTGCCGTGGATGCTTCTGGGAACACCAAAACACTTGATTGCGCCGGCACTGCTCAAGCATTTTCAAACCTTTCTTCATGTCGTCTGCGCGCCGCTTGACATCATTGGTTTTTGTGGAGCATTGAGGCTATTCTATACGGCGTCAAAACATGGGTAAAGTTTAAAAAAGGCAATAAAATCATTATCTTTACTTTAGTCCCACCAGAAGCTCACAGCGTTGCGTTTTGCCCCGCATGCGGCTTTCTGCTAAAATAATTCTCTCCTAATTACCATGGCCTCAAGGATTTTTAAACTTTGCATAAGACAAGAACATAGCCAATAGTAAAAACTGAACATTTCCTTTCATCTAGGGCACCAGGTTAATTAAGCTGCAGAGTAACGACAATTTGGAGCGCAGAATTTCGCTCCTTTTCGACCGCTTTCTTATTTTCCAAAGCTCACTTCGCCATTTACTTGTGTGCTTAAATGGCGCCAATTTGGTGAAATTTAAAATGAATTGTAGCGGAGATGCTGCGGGTCATAGCAGCTCAACAAGTCAATATGTTTGCTCATATAAAGGTTAGAGGCCGCTGAGTAACAAAATCTCGCGTTTTTCACCACGTCACATTTTGCCCTTTCTACTAGTTAAGATTGCCGCATATCCTTTGAAAGCTATAACTGGCGGTGTATTTCATCAGTATCTTGCTGGTGCTTTGCGGGGATATCGAACCCAACTCTAAGAATTGCTTCGTGAAATATTCGATGCTCCAAAAACGTCCAAATATGACTGAAGGGAATCGATAAAGTTTTCTGGCCGACTGGCTGAAGCTGAAGTTGTTTGAAGCATCAGCGTCAGTTGTCAAGAAAATTAATACTCAAGAAAATAGCGGGAAATTCAGAGAACATATAAATTTATCGCAAGGGCCGTAGAAGGCCATACGAAAATGACGCTTTTCTTATGTATACTTATGAAATCCGACGAAAAACACGACCATTTCATCGAAAGTGTAGTCGAACGCGTATTTTTGCTGTGGGAGTATAGTCAACCGAAAGGGCACTTAAGATTAGCGGGACGTGATCAAAAAGCTGTTCGTCCACCGCAAAAATTTTAGCACATCGAAGAACTGTTTAGAAATTAGAAAGTGATGGTGTCTCGATTGCTGAGAATTTTCTATATCCACTAGACAAAAGAGAAACAAGTTTCGGAAGTGCTCTTCCTCTGTTTGTTTCTCTAGTAAAATTACATGGATAGGAGCGGGCATTCAGTTGATCTACATTAAAATTGAACCAAATGGCATTAGTAAAGAGAGATATTTTGTAAGATATGCTGCCAATAGAAGAGTTTCTGTGAACAATTATGTTAGAAAAAAAAACTGTCAGCAATGACTCGAAGGTTTCATTAAAAAGCTTTCCTAATAGATGCTTCCCACATTGTAAATAAATATGAGACATTACCATACCAACAACATGTCAACCGCGCATGATAGTTATAAGTGAAGCATTGTAGCCCTTCAGTATTATCAACAACGATGCAAGTGTGCTAGGTAACAGAATATATGGTTCTCACACAGCTTCCACCCTCTCCGTTCGATGACGTTCTACGTCACACCTGCGGTAACTCAGGACGTTCTACGTCCGCCGCTTATGAACGTGGGTGGCGCTGATGAACACTCTCAAGATTAGGTTACTTGTAAACATAAATACCCCCGAAAGCAGAAGGTTTGACAGCCGTCGCCGTAGCTCAGAGGTAGAGCACCGGACGCGTAATTTGGAGGTCGTGGGTTCGGATCCCACCGGCGGCATGTGGTTGTTTTTTCTTCTGCTTTTCTAATCAATTAACTTTAAGCGATGAGATATTCAGTAATATTCTAAATTGATCAACACCACAAAATAAATAAATTAATTATTAAAAAAAATCCCCTGTGCCCCTTGGCTTCTGTGGCTGTTGGCTTCTGTCAGAATATATGAAGATAATTTACGCGGTGGTGGCAAGGCAATTACATTGCAGGAAACACGGCACGGTAAAAGGCTATCCGACAAGCCCGCGGTTGTATGCGCTGTCATGAAATTGCAGAAAAGAGAGGATAATTTCTTTGTAACTGGATTTTGTCGTCCCGAAAAGAGCAAGAGTGTGTTTTTAAGACACTGAACGAGTTCTGCTGCTCCAGCCGCATTAATTCCGGTTATGTATTAGTTGGTTATTATTTCATTGTTACCTTATTTACTCTGTTAACAATTTCCCCGATACCATCTCTACTGCTGCGGAATCGTGTATTGACGACGTCGTCTTCACTTAGCGGGCGTAACATCCAATGATTTTGAAGCGATAGCTTTTACTATGCCAACCACTTCGCCTCGTCGAGCGTGGTCGCACCTCGGCCGTATGCCCGTGGCTGCAGCTGTGCGCCGGAGCCGCCGCAAGAGCTGTTGCCTAGCAACCGCCGCACCTGCGCTTCGTTATGCTTCGCCGCGCCATCTGGCATGACGTCACCTAACCGTTGCGCTCGCCATCGCCAAGAGCGTTCGGTGCGCTATCTGGTATGACGTGATCTAGTCGCCCGGTGGGGGTACGTATATATAGAGGCCGTTGGAATGGGAGGCCGTTGGAACTTGCGCGATGTAATGAATCCAAGCGTAGAAGGCGTGCCGAGGAGACAGCAGAAGAGCGCATCGAACGCCTGGAGAAATGCCGTGAAGGGGATGAAGTGGGAGTGAAAGAGGAAAGAGGGGCCGTAATGAAGAAAGTAAATATTGTATTTGAGGAAAGGAAATTACGCAGTAACTGTCTCACATATCTCGGTGGGCACCCGTCATCCGTTTTAGAGGAAGGGAGGAAGTGGGAGTGAAAGAAGAAACAGAAAGAGGCGCCATAATGAAGAAAATGAATTTGAGGAAATGAAATTACGCAGTAACTGAGAATCCACGTCCACGGACGAAGATAAAAGGAATGCCCAGCGAAACGCAGCAGCGAAAGACAGACTTTGCAATTCGACTCAGCGAGTTCCACTTGTACAGGTGTAGCTATCGCGTCCCTCCAGGATTAGCCATAGCTAAACCATAGCCATTTTAAGGCGAAAGCCTTTAATGCCTCATCGTTGTAAGCAGCAGTTGTCGACAGAAAATGTCACGCTTTTCAATTGGTCGAAACGGCCGTGATGTCACAGTGCGCGAATTTCAAACGGGGCCAATTGTACTTTGCCTAGTAACCATGCAACCCATTGAAGGGATCGTATAGTGATGCTCCAAGTAAGTGGGACTGAGCTTAGTTAATTGCTTACTTAACAAATTAGCCTAATTAACCTTTCTAGTCAGACCATATAAACAAATAAAAACGAGTAGGAAATTAGTCGAGCTCGGGAATCGAACCCCGGTCTTCGGCGTGCGAGACGAGCATGCTATCCACTCCGCCATGCCAGCTCGATGGTTTGGGATGAACTAAGGCGCATCTAGTGAATACGGTGTCTTCGCTTGCTCTCATCCTCCTCCCTTCCCTTCCGGCGAGGTTTAGGTGTCCACCGAGATATGAGAGAGATACATTTCCTTTCCTCAAAAACCAATTTACCGACGAGCGAGGCGTAGAACCGAATGCGCGATGGCGTTCTATGGATTCCCTGGCAGCGTTGCAAGACGCTGTCGCGTTCCACTCTAAGAGGCGAAGCTTAACATCTTAACCACACATCAGTGACCACACTTAAGGTAAAAAAAGTGCCCCCCTGAATTTTGACGGGTGTCCACCGAGATATGTGAGACAGTTCTTTCCTCAAATACAATTTTCATTTCCTTCATTACGGTTCAGGTGTCCACCGAGATGACACAATTTCTGCGCCATTTCCTTTCCTCAAAAAGCGTTGCGTTCAAAGGGCAAGGCATCGCGCCGATCAGGTGGGGGCGTTCCGTGGACTCCCTGCCAGCGCTACAACACGCTGTCGCGTTCCAGACCTAAAGGCGAAGCTTAAGCGTCATTAATTAGCACTTAATTAGTATTCAGGCATTAATCAGTAATTAAAATTTGATTAGTGATTTGTCATCACAGTAATTAGTACTCAATTATATGTGACGCCACCAGTTCCACTGAAGCAGTCAAAGTGGTGCGGAAAACGCTTTCGCCTCTACGCACTTTAGACAGCCAAAGTGCCCCCTTACTTTCTTTTTCTATCTGATTCATGTAAAAAAAGATCTATGTCATGAATCATTTGATATTCCCAGCAAATTGGGGCAATATTTTCATTTATAGTGTAAGAGAGCGCTTAATGGCCTACGAATCATACAGGAGCTTGAAGAGGTCAGGTACAAATAGCGTTACGGTCACGCCTGTGGCACTGGCGTTGGACGGGCCTGGTGAGCCCACAACATCAGCAGGAAGCAGAGACTGCTGACGGGCCCACGCAGCACACACTAGACGCGCAGCATCCGTAGATGCGCTCTGGACGTGAAGTAGGTCACAGGAAAGCGGAGTGCTTCGCGGAACCTCTACGTTCGTGCTCGACCGCGTCTCGTACGTGGCTTAGTGCATCACGTCAACCACTTCGAGGGCGCCAGGCAGCAGAGGGTTCCGTAATGTGGGTGGCGCGGACCAACATTGGGTCTGTACTCAGACTGGCGATCGCATCCTGCAAACGGGTAGTCGCGACGGCAACGAAAACAACTTCAGGGTAACCCATATGCCCGATGTCCATAGACAGATCAGGCGATAACTCACCAGGCAGCTCATCTAAAGCGCGAAGCTGAGAGTGCAGTAGGACCTCACGTATTCCCTTCAAAGAATTCACTAGCGGCGCGTATTTGAGTTTTAGTTTCTATTCAGTTTATTTGAACACTGTAGCTTTGTATTTACAAAAAAAACACTAGCGGGCGCACAAGGTACTAACAAATACTTAACGCGGTCTCCTGACCCCCCAGCAATGTTGAGAGCGGTGCATGAACAAGTGATTTAAAGCAAACAGAATCAGTGCGGAACAAAAAAAAGCAATTAAAAAGAAGACAACGATTCAAAGTAATTGTTCGGACGCGTTACACAACACTCGCAACAATAAATAACAAATAAAATTTGTTAAAAAACAGTTATTACAAGAAGAAAAGGCTACAACACTTGTTAAAACACTTCATTGTTTAGAAACAAAACAAAAAGTAAGAAGCAGATAACGAGTGAAATAAAGGTCATTCAAGTGGTAAAGAGCAACTATATAGAGAAAAGAGTACGCACCAGGACAATCACAACAAAAACACAGCATCAAATATAGAGACCAAAATACATCCACATAAACAGATGTTCACGTAGCACCGATTTCAGTGTTTTGAATACAAGGGGAATTTATGATTTCACCTAAATCTACGTTCTCATTTAGAGTGGTAAGATTAAGATCTGTAGTCCGTAGTTTGTTCGAATACGTGGTAATGTGGAATTGATTTTCCTCAAGGTAAATCTCTCGTTCATCACGTCATATGCATTGTCAACACCCAGAACATTTTGTTTGCCTTGTGTGTATCGGAGACGTTTCTGGGAAGTATTTAAGAAATTTCCCAAAATGCGTCTTTTGAGATAAAAAATATGCTGTTATGCCATAGTATTGCCACTGTTGGTGGACTCGGGAAAGCCGGTGATTTGCCTCAAGTAGTAAGGTGCTCAACTAGTTTCTGATAATTAACTTTTCAACTATCACGGCTAGGCAACTAATTGCAATTTTAGATTTGTAGTCGGCAGTGAGTAATAGTCATGTCAATTCTTAGGATTTCGGAAACACAATTATCCTCGCCGCTGTGGCTCGACAAAATATGGCTATATCGTGACAAAATACATACGATTTCGAAAAGCATGCAAACAAAGCATCCTTTCCAGTGCACGTAACTAGTCAAAGAACCCAAATTTTGTCGAGCCACAGCGTCAACGGTAATCACGTTTTCGATATTCTAAAAATTGATATAGTAATTACTAACGGCCGGCTAGAAATCTCTAATTGTAACTAGGTGCCTAACTCTGATTGTTAAAAGGTAATTATTAAAATTTAGTTAACCAGCTTTCTACTTAAAAGATTCAGGGGTTTTCTGGTGTCCGCCAAAACTGGCAATAGTATGCTGAAAAAAGCGATATTTTTACCTGAAAAAAAATATTTTAAGGATTACTTATTCTTCCCTGAAACACCTGGTATGTAAAGTGCGAGTGTGTATATAAAGAGGTGATCAATATAGAACAGTCCATGTTTTTCAAAGAAATACGTCGTGCTGTTCTTGGAATTTGGGCCTCCTGTAGCTCTAATGACTTTTTTTTTTGCACGATGGTAAATTTTTTAAAGTTCCAACGCGTTATTTCTTCTCATATCAAAAAGTGTAATTTAAATGCGATTATATCAATGCATTATACGTATTTCATCGATACCGATTGGGAGTTATATTTCTTAACTTCCACACAGCGCCAACTAGATTTGGAAATTTTAGTTTTAAATGATTCACGTGTTCATTCAGGCTAAAATACTCTTCAAAGTGCATGTCAAGGAATTTCATAGTTTTTGTTTGCTAAATACTTGCATTGCGCAAACTGAGATTAATCTCCCCTTCAATGGTTGTGTGTCTTGCTCGGAAAACAATATATTTTCTTTTCGGTATGTTTAGCTGAAAATCATTACTTATAATCCAATTTGATAATTCATTGAGCCAAGCATCTGCTGCGGCTTCGAGTTCTTTAAATTTTGATTCAGAGCAAAAAGCATTGGTGTCGTCAGCATACAACCGAACGTCTTGGGTGAATGAGATATTTTTAAAATCAGTAATATAATAAAGAGGATCCAAATTTGACCCTTGTGGAACTTCCTTGTTTTGGGTTTCAGGTGGAACACATAATCACCCAGTTCAACGAGCTGCTTTCGGTCACCTAAAAAAATTTGTATTAGAATATAGGCATGTACTCAAATTTTATAAGCTTTCTCAGCAGTATGAGTATACTATGATTAACAGAATCAAACGCCTTTCTGATATCAAGGAAGATGCCAATTGTGTATATCTTCCGTTCAATATTTTCAGTGATCTTTTTTTAATTTGAATTAATGTTTTTTCAGTGGATTTGTTCTTGCAAAAGCCGGACTCTTTTCGGGAGATTAACTGAAAATAATTAATATATTCAGAAGTAATTTGTGCATAAGGATTTATAGTACTTTTTTCAGAGACACTTAACAGTGATGTGGAAAGGTAGTTATTAAGATAATCTTTTGGCCCTCCTTAAGGTATTACTGTTACCCGTGGAATTTTAACGTCATCTGGAAAGACTCCACTGCGTAGGATACATTTGTACAAGTGTGCAAGCGGGGCGACAAGAACGAAGACTACCGACTTATCTTGAGAAAAACAGCGCTTGCAGACAAAGGACCAGAACGAGAAGGACACACAACTGCGCTGAATAACAACTTTAATTCGGAAGGCAGCCGATCCGCACCTTTTATATAGAACCGGAGGGAGTGATGCGCACGCGCAAAGATAACCAAAATGAATGCACGGAAAGAGCCAACAGATAGGCCAACTATTCTTATCGTCACTGATAACCAGTTACGCAGCCCAAACAAGCGAGAAAAAAAGAAAGGGGGGGGGGTGGAATGAAGAAAGCGGGGAAAAAGCAAAGGCAGAGAGCGTAAACAAACAATTCTAAAAAGATCTCGAAGAAGCCAACAACCAACAAGGCTAAACGAATGCTGATGTAAGGTGACAAAGGTAAAGGCGCTAAAAGGTGAACAGACTGAAGCATAAAGGGGGCAGGAAACGCCTGCGGATGATGTAAAAAATCTGCACGGCTAAAAGATGGTGGAATTAAAAGCGTTAAAACTGATAAAGGCAAAAAACCTGAGAAGCCAGTGAGAATGAAAACACGAAGAGAAGGTGGTCACGAAAATGAAATTGAACAGACAATAGATCCCTAAAAAAGGAGCAATGAATCATAAAAACGTGAGGGCGATAAAACCTAAGATGAGGTAACTGAGAAGGATTTTCAATATGCCGAAATTTCCGGAGCCCTTCATTACGGCGTCTCTCATAGCCTGACTCGCTTTGGGACACTAAACCCCATAAACCAAACCAAAACCTTTTTTCCATTCACCCTCCCCCCCCCCCCCCCCCTTTTTTTCTCGCTTGTTTGGGCTGCGTTATTGGTTATCAGTGACGATAAGAATAGTTGTCCTATCTGATGGCTATTTCCGTACTTTCACTTCGCTGATCTTTGCGCGTGCGCATCACTCCCTTCGGTTCTGTATAAAAGATGCGGATCGGCTGCCTTCCGAAATAAAGTTGTTAGTAAGCGCAGTTGCGTATCCTTCTTGTTCTGGTCCTTTGTCTGCAAGCGCTGTTTTTCTCAAGATGTACTTACCTCAACCAACTCGCCCAGCAACCCACCTTAACTTAATTGTCTGTGGCTTAATATCTTCAGGACCTGGAGCACCATTGGCCTTTAAAGAATCAATAATGTGTTTAACTTATACTAGTCAGTTGCATTTAGGAAAATCGTACCCTGTGTACGCATTTTAATCTAACTGATTGGATCAAAAACTGAGTTATCGCGCATTTCGTCTACCCCACTGGACAAAAAATGCTTATTGAATCTTTCACACAGTACAATAACAGTCTATGTTTAGCCCTGAATATTCAATTCAGAGAGCCAAGTGAACCTAGGAATCATATCTATTGATTTGAACATACTGCTAGCCTCACATTTGAGGCCATCGCAGGAGAGGGACATCATATACACTAAAATAACGCAGTTCAAGTATGTGTAAATACAAAGACGATCGTAGTCCAACAAGGCGATATGCATTATACAAAAGCTAAAAGAAAATGACAAAACAGGAGGAAGTCGCATATTTGAGGACTTAGGCACGTGAAAGAAAAACAAACAAACAACCACAGTAACGAAGATGCAGACAAGTTTTCAATTTAGGGAGCAAGAAATGAAACAATAGGTGTTGACGAATGATACTGTCGTGAGAAACGAGCAATAAGGTTGGAAAAAAAACGACAGTCAGAAAAGAATGTCAGGATGTAAGGAAATCATATTGGGGATTTCCATCTAGGCCTTCCAAAATTTTTGCGGTTCATCTGCGCTGAGAAATGTAGTGTCCGCTTTGCCAAGTTTTAGACCATTTCAAAGCTTAGTACCCTCAGCCTCGATGCCAGGAACGTGCCCTTTGCTTTAGCCAGTCGGTTAAGGGAACACTGAGGAGAAATAGACTTCGGCGTAAGGTACCGCCTTCTAATCACAATAAGATTACTCCCACCGAAAACGCAGCTCAGAAAGGACCAGCAAACGAAACACGTGTGGTGCCATCACTGGCCAATTTCGCAAGTAAAATGCGCGCGTAGATACAATATTTTGGGCGCAAATCCCAGGTTCCACGCTAAACATTATATGCGCCTCAATAGTATATCCATGCCTCAATAACGCCAATTCGTCAGTTTTACAACCGAAGCCCACACACATAACGGTTCATTTTTCACACGCAACATTTCGTACATAGTGCCAAAACGGATGGGAAATGTAATGTTGAAACACCAGGATTCGTGACATAAACACCCGACGAATCGTGGAATCATTTTCTCTTCGAAAGATTCACATCACGCTATAAATTCATAAAAAAATTAGCAGAAAAGAGCGAAGAACGTGCTAACAAGCTCACTTTTCTGAATAATTTCAGTAACTGCGTTCGCTACTTGGCAAAACAAACAATGCTGCTTGAGATATTAACGATGCTGAATTGGTCTGGAACAAAGAACTCAGTGCTGCGTATAGCACACGATGAAAGAAAACTCCATTTGAGGAAGACGTCTGAATTTTGAACTTACGCACATGTCGCGGATATTTGAGTAACATTCGAACGCTCCTTTCCGTAAAGCCACATATTCCCTTCGAGTCAGCTCTTCAGAGAGCACGGTGGCAGAAAGAGTTACTAAGCTCTCAGCTTCAGCAGGTTTGCCTGCCTTTGTATATTGCCGCTAAACATTGCAGCTTCGCTAAGCAATTGCGCAGGCTGCGAGCTTCGAACCAATTCCAAGTTCTTGCAAAAAAGGAAAATAATCACTATCCCTCAGAACTTTCTGTACAAGCGAGAGCTCGTACCCGAGCGGCTGTGGGCGCTGTGTCAACACTGTCTTCAATCGTAGCTACTCTGGATCCTCCACGCACAATGAACCAACAGCGAATTTTTAAGCGTTTTATTGAGGAACCTTGAAATGTTTCCCTTAAACGTTGCCTAAGATGTGCAAATAGCCAATGCAAGTGCACGAATTACTTTAAGCGTACCGTCTTTGCCAAAACTAATCAAGCATCGAGTTTTGCTTCTCAGCCGTATATTGGAGCGGATATTACGGCAGCACTAAAGACCACTGTTTAGAGCGCTGCAATCAATGTTCCGCAACACTGCTAACATACCAACCCCATTGCATGAGTACTTTTATTAAACGAGGTACAGCCTCTCCATATCTGCATCTGGCACTAACCTAGAAGGGAAATATATTTTGCTGCATTGTAACTGCGTAATTCCGCAATGTTCAAGCCGTTTTAAAACCTCTTAGCTGTTAATATTCGTGCAAAATATTTTCGACGATATGTTTCCTGTAATTACCTGAATGGCAGTAAGTAAATGAGTGGCCTTAAACCTGTTTTTTGTTCTCCACCGACGTTCTTGCTTTATTTCTGAGAGATAATTTATTTGCACTTAGCTTTATTTAATATATATTCCCATGGGTACTCTGATAGTTCCTCTTCAACTGGAATAAGGCGGCCTTCTATTTCTCTTGATGCATGGTGGCTTCATGTGGCTAAGGGTAAAGCTGGTAATTTTTTTTAAATATAGCATCACCAAGTTTTCTTTGGTTCCAAGTAGAAGAAAAGTCCGCTTCCTGCTCGTCGCGAGCCTTAGGCTAAACATATCTGCTGTTTAATTTGACAAGAAGGCATGTCAAAAAGATTTCTAGTTATTTTAGGAGTTCACGTTAGCCGCTCAGGAGTCAGTATGATCATGAGGTATATGAAGTTTTGCTTAACTAAGGTCTTTTTAAGCTCTGAAAGATTGTCATCTTTGGTATTAATTACAAGAGAATTAAAGGTGTGGGAACATTGTCCGTCGTCTTGTGTGACTGGTTTTTTCTCAGTTTACAATGTACCAACTGGCCCGCATTTCAACCCTTCTGTGGGAACATTCCTTTATACAAGTCCTTCTGACAAAATAAGCAAGTAATTACTCAATAACGTCATCCTTTTTTAATCTTTCTACTCGACTTGTTAGGATACTTTAGTGCTGAAATGGCAGTATCTATGCTTCTTTGTCACGAGATAAACCAGCAGAAAAAGAAAGGGAAATATTTATTTCGCTTCACTTCCTTTTCTCTACACAGTACGGATTTCTTGCACATTTACGTTGCTTACCATGTATGTGAAAATTTTCGCTGCATTTTAAGCCCTCTCCAAAAGAAAGCATAACTTGTAAAATGCGAAATTCAAATTAAGGTGACACTGTTTACATTTGGCTGAATCATTATTATTACCGTGGTACTGGAGGATATATGAACCAGAAACGGAAGCCAGTGCTATGAGTCGGCAGAATTAAATAATACCGACATCATCATAGTCCCCTGCAAAAATGTACGGCCTAACGGCGAACACCTAAAACAAGAGAAGCTAAACTAAAACGCTGAGGATTTCTAGATGTGCTGAAACGCTTAATGCAAACAGTGGTCTGTGGCCTGCGTCATCGAAAAACATTCCGCCAGCTGAGCAGCGCAAGCGCTTTGTGAACAAAAATCATATGACACCATTCTCAGCGAATAAAAGGTTAAATCGATGCTCGTTCAGAAAATAAAAAGTTTCGTGCGTTTCGCGCGTAGTCACATAAAAAAACACTCACCGCTCACAGTGCATCGCGAAGCCTCGTAGCCAACGACGTGTGTCTCAGAGCTGGCAGCTCTGGTGCCGTCGAACGCTCTGCACCCCGCTTAACCCTTCGGCGCCCGTTGTTTTCACGTTGAAGCGGGGCTTAAAATAGAATCCCCGAGGGAAGCTCCCCCCAGCAATGTTATGGGTCTCGATAAACACACGCCCTTCCTGGAATTTCGGCTCGGTCGAAACATCGGCCTAGAGAGTTAGGCGTGTTGCGGCCCTTTTTCTTTATTACACCACTGTACGACTGCGTGATGCTCTAGCCTGGACCTTCGGCACAATCTAAGAAAGCTGAAAATATCTTTAACAGTTCTTAATGATCGTGATGAGAGAGTCTGGACTCAGTCTTCGTGGCAGTGATGGCGCGTCAAGAGCGGTAGAGAAAGTTACAAAGCAAGGGAAGGGACAGACCTTGGTTGATTCTCTGGTCTTCTACTCTGCCTATGCCATGATGGAGGCGGTGACGATGTAAATAGGAGTTGGAATGCGTGCAAACACATTACCAGGGCCCCGGACAGAGGCAAACGAACGCCTGAATTGCCTGCAGATGTATCCAAGCATCCGGCCGCGCAAGGTCCTCCGACAGTGGCACGCCGAAACGCACCAAAGTAGCAGCCAAAGGAGGTGTTTGGCGCGCGTACACATGGCGACGAAAAGCAGAGCTGGGGATGTCAATGTGCTGAATTAAATGAAGGTGACGCAACTAAACCAATCTATAAGCCATTCAACAATTTATTGTGATGCCCAATAAAAATGCGTCGGTGTTCTTTACTGCTGGGCTTGAAAAACAGTTTGTTACGTGCACGACACATTAGGAGGCTATGTCAGTATTTTTATGAACACCGGAATAATACTTGCGTATAGACCACCTAACCGTTATTACAAGTGCTACTAAATGCAATATTATTATTTTTACTGTTAAGAAGAAGAGAGTTCATTGTTGCCACTTGGGCATCAAGAATTTGGGACATGCCTGTGTAACAAGCAAAAACACTTGTGCGCTCCGCTTTCTTCTTGAAACAGCGCGTAATCTGTTCATGCAAAGACGATGAAGCTAACAAATTACTGGGTTTTCGAAGTTACGCTTTCGCAGTTTTTAAATACAAACGATGATTAGCGCACGAATTCTGTTTTCGCGCGTACGTGGATGCAAATTAAAAGGGTAATAGTCGTCCTTAGTCTTCCAATTAACTGAGCCTAACTAAAAAAAAAATTTATCGCTGCAGTTAGTATAAATGTGCATATTAAACTCAGAGGCAGTCGTATTTATGCACTATTCTATTTGTAGTATTCCTGTACCGTGCCTGTGATAACTGATATCTACCTTCAGATTTTCTACTCAACCGCATGCGCCGAAGGCGACGAACTGAAGACCCCTCCAGCTTTCTTGAACACAGGTATGGTATGGTATGGTATGGTATGGTATGGTATGGTATGGTATGGTATGGTATGGTATGGTATGGTATGGTATGGTATGGTATGGTATGGTATGGTGTGGTATGATATAGTATGGTATGTAGGCACAGTGTGTGGACAAGATATTCAGGGGGTTTGGTTACTGGTCCTTCACAATAGGACGAAGAGGAATCTCCCTGATATTCACGTCCAATCATTGCGCCTGCGCTCACACTAAAGGGCAACTGCAGAAGTTTTTGAATTCGACGAGCTTAAAGGGGTCAAATTTGTGAAACTCGCAGGTAAAACATGCAAAATCTTTTCGGCCTAGCAATTTAAATGTGGACGCCATAACCGATTTAAACGCGGTAGCCTTGAAATTCTACACACTGCACAGCGCCAGATGGTAATCGCATGACGACTTCATCTGCGGTACTGGTAAATGTAAAGCACATACACGCTTGCCTTAAAGAAAGAAATCCAACTCACTGAAGGCAATGTCCGCCCTGCGTTGTTTGGCAGCATGCAACGACTCACGCCAGGGTGTGTGGCTGATAGCAGCGGAAGTTTGCAATCTTGCCGTCACGTCACACGGAGCTTCTGAGCACTGCTCTTGGGCAGTGAGTAGAAGCCTGAACTTCAATTGACTGCTATGTCACCATTGAAACGCAAGCGCAAAAAAATGCCACGCTTCATCGACAGCCTATACATATTTGAATCATTCTTTATGAGTAATTCTCAATAATTGGAGCAATTGCCCTTTAAAAGAAGCGGCCCCATACCATCCGTTTTGATCGCGGACAAAGAACCCGTATGGGCTCGGAACCGTCAATGTTTTAAATCATTGCTTTGGTTCGTTGGCACGTGCACCTTTTATTTAATCGTCGCCATTGCAGTGGACGGCCGTGTACTGGGCGACGCGGCAGTGGTAAGACAAGGATCTCGGCTGTTTGCGGAGGGAACATGCTGCCTTTAACGAGCGTTCACGATTCAAACCTTGCCAGGCTTTCATATGACGCTTTCGTGATTGAGGCACTGAGTAAGTAACATCTGAAAAATTTCGCACAGAGAGCGTTGAGGTGCAGAATTGGGCGCTTCCTTTCTCCTTGTACGTGCTGATACCTGGATGATATGCGATCGCGCCGTGCGTTGCAGCTCTCCAGCAAAGCGGCAGAGTCGAGGCAGCCAAGCTGCATCCGATGGGGATTTGAGTGAGTAGCGCAAAAGCACATCGCTACCGAAGGATCATGTGGGGAAGATAGACGCCTCTGGAGGAATGAGTGTCCTTAAACATACCTAGAATTAAATGTCCGCTTTAACCGAGTCCCCATGCTTAGCATATGCGATGAGCCAGCTGCTTGCACGTCGCACATGACGTCAGTTACTACCTCGCTATTAGCCTCACTTAGCAGCAGCAGGTGTGCTATAAAGGAGAACACAATTTTGCGCTTCTTAGTGGTGAAGTGATGATTTCCGACTTACTTCTTACTTCGCATATTGTTGTCTCGTAACAGCCTTTGAATGGCGTCTCGACTTCAATAAACGCAACGGGAGGCCATCGCATTTGACCGGAAAAGAGACCGCCCACAGTGTATTCACTGAGGGGCTAGCGACTTTCTCCCACTCATGCGCTGCAGCTTGAGGACACTTTTCACGATGTGAATGATAACACGTCAAAAGTAATTGTTGGGGTGCGGACATTCGGGGAGTCGACACAAAAGCTCAAGCGTTTCATCAGCCGGCGATGCGCACTTACTGCAAGGTAGGAATCGTATGTCACCCAGCGTTACCCTCCGTACACTGCAAAAAAATTTGCACCCTTAAGGTTGAATTCCTGTGTCTATAACTCACATCCTTGCGCCCTCCCAAAAGGGTGCAAAGTATGCTTGTCGCACACTTTTTCCGACTGCTTTAAAGTTTCATAGGTTTCTATTGCTTTAAAAGGCGCTGATCAATTTCTTTTTTGGGGTGCACTCTTGAATGGAAGCTAAACATTTTCTATGAAAAGCTGCCGACGACCTGTCTAACTTTGCACTAACCTTACGGCATTTAGACTATAATTATAACACCCAGATGCGTGTCTCACGGTGTTTCTGAACATCCTTCCTGTGGAGTCACATTTGTTGTTGTTGTTGCGACTGAGAGGAAGCTGAAAAGGAAAGTGCATGGGCCTGCCGACTGGCTCGAGCCGAGCCACCACCGCTGCCACGTGCTGATAGAGGAGAGTTAGGAAAAAAAAAGGGGGTGAGAAAAAAGAACAGACACGCGTCGCATCAACCGCGTCCGCCGAAGCGAAGCCGCCGGCTGAAACAACAGATACCCTTCCACAGAAAACTTGTTGTTGTTGTTGTTGTGACTGAGAGAAGGATGAAGAGGAAATTGCACGGGCCTGCTACTGGCTCGAGCCAAGCCACCACCGCTGCCACGTGCAGATAGAGGAGAGTTAAAAGATCAGAGGAAAGAGAAAAAGGAAAGAAAAGACGCGCGTCGCAGCAACAACTGCGTCCGCCGGAGCGGACGCTGCTCAAAAAGAAGCGGCCGAAGCCGCGCTCGCCGAAGCCGAAGAAAACTTCCCCGAAGTTTATATGTGCCATTTCAGCGACCTCCTGTTTGGAGTCAGTGACGCTTAGCACTTCAGCTGAAGTATTTCAGTTAATTATCACATTCTGGGGGCGCAGATCCCAGTCATAACAGCTCGCTCCAAGGTTGCAGCTGTCTTTTAGCAGAAAACTCGAATAGCTCACATCATATTAAAAGCACGCTTGATTGAACTACTGGAATGTTGTTCGAAAAGTCAAAGAATACCGTACACCCTTACGCACTCTTGCACCCGAAGGGGCTAAACACCCTTGCACCCGTGCAGCTTTGAAGGCTCCATGGGTGCATAAAGGTGCTAACGTGCTCAGCGAATGTTAGCACCTTCTTTTTTTTCAAAAAAAATAAGAAAAAATGAGGGTGTGGAAAGGGTGTAGCCATGAGCGCTACACCTTTAAGGGTGCAAATTTTTTTGCTCTGTAGCGACGGGTATAATAGTAGATGACGCCGCCTGTGCAGAAAGAAAAGCTCGAATTTAAGTTTTTCGGACCACTGAAAAGAAAACACTAAAAAACTTGGGGGCCTTCTGAAGCAACTTCTGAAGAGGACCAAATTCGACAGCATTTAGGTTGCCTGCTATTGTGTCTACAATGTGTGTTTAATGTTGTCGCGATTCTCCAGCCAATACTCTGGTTGGAACCTGTACCGTTGCCCTTATAAGGCATGCATGAGTCATCACCTAGAATGTTCGAGTACGCGCCAGTGGATTACCATTTAAGATTATACTAATCCGACCAACGATTACACATCCGCCCACTACTTCTCTTTAATCCACGTAATCTATTTTCTTAGGGGAGGGGGGGCTACTCCAAAATTTGTGGGGGGGGGGGGGTCATTGCACATGAAAGTTGTGGTGCTTTAAGACCAGGGCACAAGAAGTTAGATAATTAGAACAAAAGAGTTGGTAGTACATAGACACATAAGCAAAGCGAGTGAGGGGTCGCTCATGTAGTAAAGACAACTAGTTCTTCACACGCTTGACATAATTCTGTGATGAGGTGGAGAATCAATTAATCTGGAAATAATGAAATAATAAAGCTGGCTTCTAACAAATTTACGTTAAATTATTTCTCCTGTGTTCAATCAGATAACTTTACCAAGTAAGGAGTTACGATAGATTCTAGAACAGGCAGAGTTCAGGCTGTGAGGAAAACATTCGAATCATCAGCGTATATAATGAAACCTAGTGAATCAGGTATGTTGCAAATATTGTTTATATCTGCCCTCCTTGGGTAACACACAAGTTGTTCGAAATACAGTTAATCGATTTACAACAACGTAACCTGTTACTGAAGCAACTACACAGGTTTAGAGCAATTACACGAATTCCATGACTGTTCAGTTTTCCCAAAAGGATTTCATTCTGCACACGACGAAAAGTTTTCGGATTTCTAAGAACATACCAAGAGCACAAGCCCTGGATTAGATGTTTTCAATAACTTTTTTCTTTAACAGCGATTAAGGCTTGCTCGGAAGATTTTTTTTTTTAAAGCCATACTGAGAGATGTTAATCCTCTTATGAATGAAATAAACTTTCCCGTCTGCTATTAATGCCTCCCTCGAATACTTTCGATGACACAAACAATGCAGAAATAGACCGATAATTCGGGATTACATTTCTATATCGTTTTCGTATAACCATTATAACCATTTTTAATTCATTCGGAAACACACCGTGCACTTCTGAACGCGAGATTTAAAATACACGCTAGTACGTCGCATAATGATGCAGAGACATACTTGAGCGGTATAGCTTTCATGTAGTGGCCTGCAAAGACATTGTTTTTTATTTTGCCTTTGTAAAATAAAAAGAGGCAGCTTTAGAGGCAGCTTGATCCAATGAGGGTTCACCGAATTCAATGAAGAAATAGTTTATGGTATTGCTATTTCAGTTCCACTGGGGTTGGAATGAGATAAAGTAATATCCTCAATATTTCTGCACCTGTGTTTGTGTAATAATTAGTTCATCTCATGCCCCAGTTTCTTGTGGTCATATAAATTCTGGATAAGCGTTGTGAATAGTACGCTGTTTTTGCCGCCTTCAGGTGATCATTTACATTTAGTCGCAAATTTCTGGAAGCCTGCAAAAACGGTTGCATCACGAGCACGAAGGAATTGATGGTTCATTTTATTTTTAACTTGTATCCTTTTTAGTGCCGTAGCACTGGATGGGTCACTTTCGAAAAAGTCGTGACTCGTCATGTTAAGCCTTGGAATAACTCGGTAAGCTCAGAGGTACGCCGCGCCATCTGTAGCCAATGGGAGGACGGCGCCGTGCCATTCGCAACCGAGTAAATAGAGGGTGTGAAGATGAAGAGCAAACAGCACGGTTGCGTGCACATGCAGCTGCCAGAAAGAAGAGGCGAAGAATGAAGTTGGCGGAGGAACGTGCAGCGCAGAAAACGATAAGTCATCCATGAAACCAGTCCTTCGACAGATTCCTTGAACAGGTAAATGGGAGGCCAATTTTATATAACAGTTTACCAACCCAAGGATTTCTGGGTTTTTTGGAAGCTCCGTTTTACTCCAATTACAGGAAATGGAGCATTATAATATTCTGTAAAATTCGAAAGAAATATACATGCCGCGATCACCCCAGATGTGGTATGTACGTCATCCCAGCTCATATACACAGCAACCATAAATTCGACAAGATTTGCTTCGAAAATGTCCCTAGTTACCCTGGCGGCACTTTTAGAAGCTGAATAAGGCGTTTCGAGGGAAAAGGAAAACAAAAATCGGTTTATGGTGGTTTAGCATCCCAAACCGACTCAGGCTTTGAGGTACGACGTATTGAAGGGCTCCGGAAATTTCGAGCACCTGAGATTCTTTTACGGGCACTGACATCGCACAGTACACGGGCCTGCATAATTTCGCCTAGCGTCTTTCGGGTCAGCAGCCGAGCGTTAACTACTGAGCCACCGCGGCGGCGCGGGATATAGTTACTTGTTTCAAAAGATAACAGGCCAACCTCCGTTTCAGGAGACATCATATTTGTGATAAAAATATCCAACAGGGAAACTGTATCAACGTCGTCTCCTGTAGTTATAGATATGTCATCTAAATAACCATAATATGCTACAATGCTATAAATTCCAATGTGTTATAATTATCGCACATTATGTTAATGTTAACATATCACCTGTCATTATAAAGGGCAACCGAGATTTGGTGAGATTCAAGAGTAAACTTTCAAGAGGCTTAAAAGAAAATGTATATTTTTGCCTGCTTCAGGTTTTGTATACAATAGACACGATACTGGACAACGACAAGGCTGAACATTCAACATACGAATTTGCCACCAAGATTTCGTCTAATAGCTGCGAAAAGCAGCTCTTCGTATTCATGGCAACCACCGCTCCTCATATTTGATCATAGGTGGCCATGATAACAGAAATTTTTGAAAGGAAGACGATATCATGTGAAATAAACCCCGTTTCAATAAACAAAGGCACATCAAACTGCAGGTTTAATGACCCAAAAAAGGCATCCAATACAGTGGCGTTTGGTTTGGTTTAGTTTGGTTTATGGGGTTTAACGTCCCAAAGCGACTAAGGCTATGAGAGACGCCGTAGTGGAGGGCTCCGGAAATTTCGACTACCTGGGGTGCTTTAACGTGCACTGACATCGCACAGTACACGGGCCTCTGGAATTTCTCCTCCAAAGAAATTCTAGCCGCCGCGGCCGGGATCGAACCCGCGTCTTTTGGGTCAGCAGCCGAGCACCTTAAACGCTGAGCCACCGCGGCGGCGGTACAGTGGCGTTTGTTTCTCATACTATTGACATTATTACGTACTGAAGAATACCTTCCTGTGGAAGTTACAAACTTGTAAATGAAGAAGGGAAAGCGGAAAGTTGGGCAAGTTGGATAGCGTTCATGATGTAAAAATAGCGCACAGGGAACACAAGGGACGGAAAGTAAACGACGCAGACAAGCGCTTGTCTGCGTCGTTTACTTTCCGTCCCTTGTGTTCCCTGTGCGCTATTTTTACATCATGAAGCAGGGAGTATCCCAATGAATAAAGTGAAGGAAGAAATTCATGTCAGTGACTGGCCGTACAAGAACTGACAAAGATGTGAATGCCTATTAGTGCATTTTACTCAGATCAGAGCATGCCGATATTTTTATTGTATCTTATGATTGATCCCTGCTTGCAAAAATTTCGTCCTTGTTCATTGATACGAATTTTCAGTTTAATTCCTTTTTACGAGCAATAGTTACTCCCACTAGTTGTTTTTTTGCCGTTGACATAGATATGCGCGCTGTTTGAGAAACCAATGTCCCTATTTGACTGCTTGTGTTTTGTGTCATTAGAAAGAAATGCATAGCGCTTATATCGGCGGGAAAAGGCGACTAGAATGTTTGTTTCATCTTTCTTACTGGTGACCGTTCCATGAAACATGTCAGTGTCGGTGACAGAAACATGTTTGTCGAAGGCATTTCCGAATATCCTGATTACTGTGCTGGGTTGAACATCTGACTTTACGCCTTTGACATTTAGATTGTTAAAGCGTGCATGTTCAACGATGACATATCGTACTGAAGGATTCGAGAATGTCTTGTTAAACAAACTGCTGTGGCTGACCCAGGGGGCGCTGCTGAACAACTGCTTATCAACAATGAAGCCGAGTTCCCGAGCTGCTCTGCAACAGTAGCATTGGCGCCGCCGCGGTGGCTCAGTGGCTATGGTGCTCGGCTGCTGGCCCGAAAGACGCGGGTTCGATCCCGGCCGCGGCGGTTGAATTTCTTTGGAGGAGAAATTCGAGGCCCGTGTACTGTGCGATGTCAGTGCACGTTAAAGAACCCCAGGTGGTCGAAATTTCCGGAGCCCTCCACTACGGCGTCTCTCATAGCCTTAGTCGCTTTGGGACGTTAAACCCCATAAAACCAAACCAAACAGTAGCATTGTAAGCTAATCATCCAGTTTAGTACCGCTCATCTCCCGATCGAAAGGAACCGTGGGCAAAATCAACAACACTGTCATTGCCTATGAAGCGTTCAAGATCACTGTATTCTTCTGATTACAGTGGAAGCCAAGATGCCGCTTCAACTTCATATTGACAATAATTTGACCATTGCTGAGGAAAAAGTGAAAAAAGCTATGGCAAAGGTTTTCTTATATATTTTGCTGCTTTTTATCAAGACTCGTTACGCATAACTTCCTCTGTGGACAGTTTTAGCCGCGTAAGCTGCGGGCACACTTTTTTGCTCACCATTAAGTGAAATGCTAAAGAAAAACAGACTCATGAGCTGGCATATATTAGAGATTTGTACACTGTCAACCAGCCGTGATTTAAATGTGGCACTGATTTTTGTTTGTATTAGCATAATACCATGTACTGACAACCTAAACAGCAATGGCTCGAGGAAGTGTTCAGTCACCCATTCGTCCCGTAAATATTCACTGCAGACTAATGTCCGCATAGCCGGCACAAAATAAGAAGAAATGACGCTCCAGAAGGTACATTCGCACTGCACACCGATGCTTTCGCCTAAGTTACACACTGCCGCCGGCAAGTCGTAACCCGGGCACCCATCATCATAAAGCGTATTGAATGGAGAGCACCAAGGCGCAGAAGGATGGCGACGTTGCTGTTGTCGCCCCAGAAAACAGTCCGACGGCCGTACAGCCAAGATCATGTCACGTCGCACACACGGCAATTCTCAAGCACAGTACGGCGTTTGTAGTGAGCTTTTGCAGGTGCACATTTCGCTGCTTTGACGTAAATGCACTCGCTCCAATCGCAATCACTTTCACAATGTAGACACTTCTCACTGTGCTGTGCAGCTCATGCACGCACAAGAAATTCACCGTGAGCCGCTGTTACTCGCCGCTGTACTTGAGGACCTTCGTAGGAACTAGGAACGCTTGCATGAACCACAAACAGCTCCATATAAACACTTCGTGACACCGCCAACGCGTAGGTCTTGCGTCGGTTTGAAGAAGCGCTCTGGAAACTCTATCATAGTCGATGATTGCAGAATTCCACTCGGGGAACAGTCTCTCGCCGATCCTGCACGCCGAGAAGTTTGCAGTCGGTCTGGGCACACGCAGTATAAACATGTGGCCAATATCATATGCTTAGCGGCATAGCTGCCACCACCTATGCCTCGCTCCCCGGTGAAATCGACGGACGGCCATCTTGCCCCAGCAGAAGCAAAGGCAGAGGGGACTGAGACGTACCGTAAAAAGCAGCCAAGAGCTGCAATCCGGTCACCGGACGGATCTGCACACCGCACAAAAGTTGAAGTTTACCAACTTTCTCTCCGGTCGCCATACTGGCCAGACGCCTATTGTCTACACTGTGCGGAAGATGGCCGTGCGGAAGGCGCAGAAAAGCACTCGCACAACGGCCCTTGCGACTTACGACCTAGGCGAAAGCCCCGAACATTCTAGGCGACATTGCAACATTCTTGAACTAACTCCTTAAGCACAAAACGCAGTTTTATGCAGGTAACCAGAGAAATTTTTCCGTGGCCAGGTAGCGCTTCTTCAATTATGCACTTATAGCCAGGGAAGACAACTTTATCATACTTCCATATTTCACAAAAGCGTGGTTGACCCAGTCGCGTCAACACCAGACTGCAATATACTCAGGTTAGCTATAGACTAAGGAAGAGCCTCAGGTACCCGCTTACAAGGTAGTTAAAATGTCTGGCTATGCATAGTGAGTTCAGACTATCTCGCCATCGAAAATAGATGTGAGCATAAAATGCATTACACGAAAGACAGAGTAACTTAGGACAGCTCACATATACTGAAAGCCGCACTAAGTATGGAAAGTGTCCCTCATTAGCTGCTTCTATTTCTTGAGCGACCGCGCGCTCGCCTTTCTTTGCGAACGCTAGTCGCGCCGGTTGACATGCACAAAAACGGGCAAAGTGCCGAAGACGGGGTGGAGCCAGTGTTTGCTACATAGAACACTGGGACTTTCGCCTAGGGCGGACGACGCTGCCGTTCCCGCTCCGTCGACCACTACGTCGATGAACAATTAGAGCTGGTTGCTGGCCGTGGTGATAGATGGCGCCGCGTGACCTGTGCCGCCGGCACGCGCATGCGTTCTCACTCTGATGCGTTCTATCCATTTTTTACGAAGCGATGGTGCCTTTTTTCATCCTACTTTCTTCCCTGAAATAGATGCCTAGAATTGTTCTTGCTTTTTCGTTGCAGGTCACTTAATCCTTCAACAATCTTGCCGCCTAAATGCAAGCAATCACTGCAGGGGAAGACGGATCCCAGGAAAAAAACTCGCAACACCTACCGCGCCAGAAAACTTCATGACCATTAGATCTTCGTCGGAACTCAGTCGCACTGAATGCCTCTGCGGGGCGGGGATCTTCGAGGCACATGACATTCGAGCAAACAAAAGTGGTGTCGAGCCCGCTTACTTTGAGCCGGCTTCAGAGCGCATAGATTTTCCTCCTGCGGGCAGTGCTTTCCAAACAAAAGAAAAAAAAAACGTATACCGGAACATTGCAATCAAGGTCTTTCCTTTTCAAAGGTACTGCAGATTGCTTTCGCCTAATGTAGGGCACGAAATGTCCTGTATTCGCAGGTGTGGAGGTCGCAATGGTTTGCGGGAGTTTGTAAACAGCGAACGTGATTACATGACACATTCGCAGGAGAGAAACCGCTAGATGTCGCAAGGATATCGCATGTCGCAAGAATAGGCCTGAGAAGACCTAGTATTCGACCCTCCATCATTCACTAGCGAGGCCTGGAATGGATGTCTGGTGGCAGGTCCAGTCGTCGAAAAACTCTGCCGTATCCTTAATGTACAGTTACTGACCGCATAATGGTGAGCCTCTTTTGGCATATCAGAAAAATGAAGTGATTTGCGGAAACATTTTAACGCAACAGCGTCACTACCCCCATGACGGAAAAATTAGCAAAGGTCTAGCATGGTTAAGCGCGGAATATAGTGCGGTGGCACTAGTTAACGGTTGGCACTAAAGTCCTTACACGCTGTGAATGCGAGAGCATCCACTGACCTAAAGGGGTTTACATTAAAGGCATTACCGATAAAGGTATGTGACCTTGAAGCTATTACTATAAAGACCTTTTCCCTGCAGGCATTTTACCTTGCAGGCTTTCACCCAGGTGTGCACTTCAACCTAGTGCCAGGTGTACACACCTAGCAGTTTGCCCACAACTCGGTGGCAGGTGGGCCACCTGCCACAAAACAGGCTTCAGAGACGTACAGTCGCGAGTAAAAAAGATTAGCACACATGACGGAACACCGGAGCGCCGGAATGACAACGCGTGGCGCTGCGGGTGACGAAGAGGCTGATAACGAGAGTGCCGGGCCGTTCCCATTGTACAGTATTAGGGAGGTTCAGCGGACTGTCACGGACCAGCAATATTACCGGCTAAAAGCAGCGCTATCATCTATTTTTCCCGTGAGTTCCTTTTGACAAACCATCGTGGACATGAAAAAACAGTAATGAAAAGAAGCCATATTTGCTCATGATAACCGAGCCAAAATAAATGCCGCATGCGCAGTCACGTAGGGTCGGCACTTCAACGCTCGGGCGGTGCACGCTTGGTAAAGCTTACTTCCTGCCGTCCGCCCCTAGGCTGCAAACATGGAAACGGCCCGAGAGGCAGGTATGCGAACCGCAGCGCCGCGTGGTGAGATATCCCAATTATAATAGCCAGTGATCTGTGCTAATATTTTTTGCTCGCGACTGTACGTACTATCGCCCCCTGATGACTTGCGTGCCCCAGGGAGGAGGGGGGTGAGGTGACAGTAAAACATGTGACATGCGCGAAAAAAAGGCGAGTGTGGCCATTACAGAGACGCGCGTCGTCCTTGAGCTAGGACAGTGCTCTTAAGGAAAAATTCAATCCATCTTGAGATGTTAGGATCCAGGTTAAGATGACTTTATTTATGAAGCAACAATTATTGACACACTATCATATGCTTTCGAGAAGACTAAAAAGCAGTATGCGCATGTTGACATCAAGTATACACGGTAACTCACCAGTGAATGGAATTAAAGACTTAATGAAATTAAGCCTTCAATAAAATTAATGCCTGGCCACGAGAGGTTGCTCACGAAGAGCAACCTTCGTTTCCCAAGCCCCAAGCGATGGCATTACCTACCATCGCAGAGCAGTGGCGCCTCATTTATAGGCTGCGCTACTGCGCCAGCAGGGGTGTGAGGACTCCCAGGGATCTATTATTATCGAGTCCGCATATATTCTTCATACGTGGGCATTAAATCAATTAACGCTATCACATCTTACCCTTAAAGCGGAGCTTACATGTCCCCTCCAGTTTTTTCGTTCACTATGCTGTCGCACAAAAATTCGCAATTTGTTTTAATAATTTTCCTTTCACTTTTTCAGCCTGCTCTTTTTGTATTTTACCGGAGAGAATGAATTCTTGTGATACACAAGTTGCAGGTTTGAATAAAGTATTAGACGTGTCACATCGACAAGTAGCATTTTCTAATATCGCAGTAATTACTAATTAGCATTAACAGAAGCGAAGCCATGCGGCTACAGAGGAAGGCTATGCATATTTCACAGAAGCGTTGTAGTGAAATAAAAGTTCGTTCTACTCCGAGGACCGAAGGCGGGACAATCGCCTAACCGGGGAAGTCGCTCTTACAAAAAAGCTAGCCAAGACGACTAGCATATATAATTTCCGTAACTATAATGAAAACTTAATACGTTATAAAAACAGAGCTATTTTTGTTTTAGATAAACGGAGGGAAACACCGTCCTTCAGTCCAGTGACGACAAAAACGTCCGTATTCTGCCGTAATGGTTCCAAAGAAAAAAAAAAACCCAAACGTTCTATTAGGCAGCAAAACCTTACACGATGATTGAACCCATCGGCGTTGTGGACCACCAAACGCACTAATAACCTGCTTAAAGGAAGCAAAAACAGAACTAAGATGGTCGTGATGTGACCTTTACTCGACGAACCCTTGGTCCGCTGACTAAGCGTCAAGTGACGTCACATTCTATTAGGAGGAAAACTCAATAGGACACGATGGTTGACTCCATCGGCGTCGTGTGCCACCGGACGCACAAATAACTTTATTAAAAATAGAAGAAAACATAAAAAAGATGCACATATGTTATGTTTTTACACGACGAACCGTTGCCCCCGGACCAGGCATCACGTTACGTCCTATTTCCAGGCCGTCTTGTTTGCCCCTGCCCGACAATGTCCTTGAACTATTACGACGATTGACCGTAAGCATTGCGAATGAGTTTAACCCCATGTGCAAAGATGAAGACCCGAGGAGCGCATGGTCCGCAGGCGAATCGGCCCGTGAGTCGGCCTTGCATGCATGATCAATAATAACTTATTATCGGAAAGGAAGGACGCGTAATCTATCAGTGTTTCTGTGGACATCTGAGCCGCCCCAGCTAGCACGATAACCTTAAAGCAATGTTATTTTTTTTTGTTTTTTTTTCAAAAGTAAATGACACTGCTGTTAAATAATTTTTATAGCATTTTTCAAACGTTTCAAATGAGCAGAGAGACCAGACTCTACCCACTGCGGTAGCTCAGTGGTTAATGGGTTTGGCTGCTGAGCCGGAGTTCTTGGGTTCGAACCCGGCAGCGGCGGGCGCGTTTCGATGGAGGCGAAATGCAAAGGCACCCGTGTGCTGTGCGATGTTAGTGCACGATTAAGATCCCCAGGTGGTCGAAATTAGCCGGAGCCCTCCCCTACCGCACCTTTTTCTCTCTTCTTTCACTTCCACCTTTCTCCCTTCATTTACAGCGCAGTTCGGGTGTCCACCGAGATGCGAGACAATTACTGCGCCATTTCCTCTCCTCAAAAACCAATTTTCAGACCACTGTCACTAGCGCGCTTTTTAATATTCGCTTCGCTTCATGGCTCCCCAAGAGCTAAAATATTCTAAGCCGTAGCACCTACGACGATTTTTCTAAAGCGTTTGTTGGGTTACTACATATAAAGAGTTTCGTTTGAAGGCCCTTTTCGCTGTCTTCCTCCTCGCTGTACTGCCGTCACCACTGCGTGACAATATGATTTGAGGGCTTCAATTCTGCTAATGTAATATTGCCTCTTAAATGCATAATTAAAACATTAAATATTTTTGTTAATTGTCAGCTATTCTTTGCACAATGCTACTATTTCAGCGGGTGCCTAGCGGAGTTGATGTGAAAAGGGGAAGTGCAGCACCTATTTCTTTGGAAATTTGGTGCAGAAAAAAAAAGCTTGTATACTTGCTACGATTGCGATCTCTGGGAACAAAAGGAGGGCGACCAGAGGTATGTGCTCAGCAAAGAAAGCTGTGCTGGCTCATACACATACCCGCTCCCCCACCTCCCACGTAATTTTAGATGTGTTAGACAGGCTAGCTGCCTGGGGTCGCATTATGTCCTTACGCCACTACGTGGGCTGCTGTGGCGGCGGCTCCACTGTGCTTTTCTTTTCAATTGCATTTTCCCATCTTCGTCAACGCGGAGGCTCCAAGTACGTTCTGACGTACAGAAGATCGCTGTGTGAGAGGTGTGTGCAATTTCACTGCTCTGCACTATGTGATTTGTCGTGCCGGAGCCTTATTTCACCTTTATCTGCGGAGATAGATGAAGCGCGCACCGCTCGGTGCCCCAGCGTAATAAACTTGTCAGGGCCCGCGTGTCAAAAGCGTTGCCACTTGGCGACAAGAATCTAGCGTTCATTTAGCGCTTACTACAGAATGCTTGCTACAGAATGCGCTTACTACAGAACCGAGCAGCGTGCAGCGGCTTCCAGTGACCTTACGGAAAGTGTCGCTGTTCTTTATTGTAAAATTGGATTCTTAACGCGAAGGCGTTTTCTTTGTTTTGAGCTAATTAAAAATATGAGTAAACTTCAACAATTAATTAATTAATCGCATTAGAAAACAAGAAATGTTCTTAGGAGCGTCTCGCAGTTGCATTCTACTGCGTCGTAGGGGGCGCGTCCAGTTATTCCTTTCTGCTTCTTCTTGGGGTAAAGCTTTGCTCGCAGGGGTCGAGGCTGTGGAGAAGGGGGTATGGGTCTATTGTGAAGAGTAGTCTTTCCGACCAGGTGGAGAATTTGGCGTGCACGTAGCTGTTCACCGAACTAAGTGGTATCTGCGCAACTGCGCCAGGTTCCAGGGAAAAGGGCAGGCGAAGAACGACTGGGAAGCAGCGAGCATGCCCATGTACCAGTAGTACCCGCAGAAACCGTTCAGGAGAGGGCGTCCTCTTGACACCGCCTCCCACATCGGCGTGAATTTTTTTCCCTTTTTTTTGCTTAACCTCAATATGATGTCTTCCCTCTTGGAGAACGACTCCTGCATTCCAAGGTTGACTGTACCATGCTTCTTTCCCTGTTCCCGACTGTTTCATTCGTTCAACGAGGCAAGCTTGCCAGGCGAGCTGCTGGCAGCGGCTGGGGATGTGTTGTCTCCTGGCTGAGGCGGTCCACGCCTGCGTACACCAGTCATTGCCCCGCTTTCGTCGTTCCAGACAAGTCTTGGTCCCACGAGCAGCCTGAATTACCCTGAGCTATCTTTCAGGGCAACTCTCCCCGGAGAGCGCTTCATCGCCGTTCCTGTAGTGGCTCGAGTCGCTAGACTCTCTGCTGGGGGCTCTCGTGAGGCTGCTCAACTCCACGGCGGCCATGACGGGTGCGTATCTCGAAGCGCTCGATCCCTCCCCACGCGTCCGCAGTGCTTCCCAGCGCAACCTCCTGCGTCGTCGGATTTTGTCCGTGCTGCGCTCCGCGCACCGTACTGTGCCACCTCGAGCCTCAGCATGCTTCAGCCATCATAGCCTAGATTATTGCCGTTTGGTATTGTTCCAAATATGTACCTTTTGCGTGCGTGCCTTTCGCGCTCCTTTGTCGCTTCACTCGCACCTCAGCGCGCCCGCTCTCACAATCTAATATCCGTGCTACAAGGGTGTTTCGAACGCCTTCCAACCGAATGCCATTCGACTCGACTGCCAAACCTGCGCTGCTACACGAGGTTTTCGAACGGCATTCCGCTGAAATGACATTCGAGTGGACAGAACTCTGCGAACACATTCGGGGTTTTGGAAGGCCTTAAAGGCGCAACCCGCATGTACTCTAGAGCGCATTGTCTTCATGTCATAGGTTGGAGCACAAGTATTGAAGAGCAAATAAGTTCGTTAAACGATGGAATTTTTAATATTTTTTACTTATAACGCGCGGATCTTTACTACAAGTTTTGTTTGCAAGCAAATTGACCGCGCACTATGGAAGCCATTGTAGAAATGAAAGGCAGCCATATTGGTAAAGTGCCAGTTTTTTCACTTTGTGGTGTTGCATTTGTTTTGTGTTGTATATTTTGTACTTGTGTTCGTGTGTGCGTCTCTGTGTGTGTGTGTGTGTGTGCGCGCGCGTCTAGTGAGCCCTATTTTTGATTTTACAGTGAAGTTCATTGCCCTTTTTTTCATTTCTGACGTGTCCCTTAATCAAATGAAAATGAGTGAGTACAACTATGAACCGGAAAACAAGACATGAGCAAAAAATAAACGAACACAGCCTGCCCAACTGCGGCAGATTTGGACAGAAAGAGGAATGAGTTTCCTCTAGACTGTTGGGAGGAGAGGCTGGCCGACCTCCGTCGCCAAAAACGCAACAGCAATATATATGACGAAATGGCTGCTGCGCTTCGCGCTGCCGGGATCCAGAGGACAAAGCAGCAAGTCCGCACAGAGATTGAGAATTTGTCCAACAAACTCCGCTAAGAACTTTACTAGACTTAGCGCGCCGCTGCCGCACAGGAGGCCAAATAGTGATCGGCACGGTGTAGCTAATCCCTTCTTTAGCGGCAGACTTGCTGCATTGCTAGCAGTACTTGCGGCTCCGTTTACGAATCGCACAAATCAGAGGCAGACATGCAAAGCAAGGCGAGCGTAGATAAATTTTTGCAAACTTTTGCTGTGAAGGCGATCGCTTGTGTGCATTCGTAACATCGCTACTTAGAAAGTCGATGTAAAGCGGAAGTGAAATATATGTGGGGTATAACGTCTCGTTGTCGCACTTGAGCCATGAGAGGACGCTACAGTTCTCTACGGTGTGAAAGGCACCTCAAGCTGGTGTTTTATCATTTCGGCTCCATGGAAATGCAGCTGCCGCTTCTGTGGTTCGATTTTGCATTAGAAGCACAACGCCTTACGCAGCGTGACACCGCGACGTCTGTAGAGGTGCTTTTGTTTCTTTGTATTTGTAGGAGAGAGAGTGCAGAGGGTCTCGACGCGTTTTCTTCCCGACTTTGTACTACCGCGGTTATAAGATCACTTAATTTCACATATTGCGGATTACAAGTATAGGTATACAGGTGCAAGTGAAAAAATTATGGCTGAGGCTTAGCTAAGGTTAAGCCTAGTCAGATGCGAAGCATATTGGTGGCTAGGCTTGGTAATACATGGCTTTCCTTGGTTGCATACTTGGTCATTTTAATACAACCACTAGAAGCCTTCATCGTGGGGGAAGACAACGGCATGGCTACAGCGGAACGCCGACTAACCCCGAGACGCGCGTTGGGTGAGCGCCTGGATTGCCACGGAAGCCGCGTCTGCCTGCCCGTTGGAGCGAGCGTTTCACCTACACCGAGTGTGAACGCGCATTCGAAATGCGCGGGAATGCCGCTCGAGCCCATTCCGGCGTCTGTGCGATGGCATCGTCACGACTACGTCATGGTGTCACGTGGCGTGACGGCTAGGGGTCCCACGGCGACGGCGCGAGGTGGAGGCCGCCTCTCTCATCCGATGTCACGTGGTGTGACGGCACGGTGTCACGTGGTGTGACGTCACGGTGTCACGTGGTTTGACGTCTAGGGGTCCCACGCCGACGGCGTGAGTGGTAGCTCTAGCAATATGCTTCTCATAAAAAAGGCATTTCACAGCGAACTGTACTAATCCAAACAAAGTAGATTCTACTGTCTTAGTACAGTGCAGGCGGGGGCATATTATTTTTATTTCCTTTTGGTTGCCCCAACCTAACAAATGTCTTAGTATAGTTGGGTTAGGCAGTTGCATACAGTTGCACCCATTTATGTTGATTGGGGAGAATGAAGCTTGATGCAATTTAATAAAATGGTATTAACCAAATAGGGTCAGGGTGCCTATAATCTGCAATGCCAGTTGGATATTGTTGCAAGAATATAGTCATGGTTAGGTGCAGGACACATAATGTGCAGCGCAACATATGTTTAGGGCTTTGTGGCATGCATCCTTTCCTTTTCAGCCGCCTAATCCTAACTTTTGCACCACTATGGTGGTCAGGTATTTTTCTGTCGCACGAGAAGGCTTGGCGTTCAATTTTCAAGGGACACTCTTGCCTTTTGTCTCAGTTTCTGGCAAAAGAAGCAGACAACAGGCTCAGGCGTCATCCGCACTTTCACCGCCTGGCAACATTTCTGGGGCGGCTTCTCGCTAATGACGCCTCACTTGTGCTTGAAACACTGCTTCCTTAGAACAGGTATGAGTCATATAAGCACGTAGTTGTATCCTTCCTGTTCCTTAACTTTCTTTTCAGCGGAACACAAATGACGTTTACAGTTACATGCAAGCTTTAATGTTGTGCCAGAGTTGCTCCTCAAGGGAAGCTTTATATGCGGTGAAAGGTGTCCTAAGACTTCAGATCGGGTTTTTGACTGTGCATACATTTTATTCTATTTTACAGATCATTCTGAGCATGAAAAAAGGTGAGTGCACAATCACAGGGGATGAACCACAGAGCTTTGCTGCAGCCCACGACATCAGCAACTTGGAGGGTGCAGACAGCTATTCACAGCTGCCTTCTGCAGACTCTGCTGTTGCCCACTCAGCTGTAGGTGTGCAATAAATGAAGCAGTGTGGACAACGGCAGCCTGCACGAGGCCGCAGGAGGCCAGCCGCTGTTGATTTTGCAGCGCTGCTAGAGGATCAAAAGAGTTTCAGAGAGGACCTCCGCGCAACGAGTCAAAAACAGTTCGACCTGCGGGAGCGCCAGCTCCAAATGAAAAATATTTCGACAGGGGAAGCAAAGAATTAAAAAAATGAAATAAAAACATTGGCCGTGCGATGTTTGCAAGGAATGATTTATTCAAATAACAATAACCACTGCATGGCTCGCACTGCATTAAGAATTAAATGGTGCCGGGGACAGGCATGCTGACCAAGAACTAGAATGGCAGAAGGGACACAACAGATTTTTTAGCACAGTGGTGCGTCATTAATCTGGAGATATTTGTTCCACAGCAAGCCTATCCATAAAGCGAGTTATCCGTAATAACGACTCGTGAGGAAAAACATTCTCCACGGAAATAAACACTTTATGGTCAAACTTTTCTTCATTAATTAGTGGTTAGCAGCGAGGTGGAAGCTAAGACAAAGTTATAGAAAAGTACAATTTCGCAGCGAATAATGCAAGAAGAAAGCTCATGGTATAAAAGCTGCTCACTATATTGAATGCATACGAGATGAGCCGCAAGCAAGCATCAGAAATAGGGAACAGTGCAAACAGTTTTCGTACTCGAAACTCACCAGTGCAAGAAAGTGCAACCGTTCTGCGGGGCCACAATGCGACCCCGGGACAGAGATCCCTTACATGCTACCAGTGCAGCGCCAAAGAAGATTTTGCAAGACAGTGTCGGTGAAGCAAGATCATTAGCTGTTCCCACTGCTGTTGTTTGAGCATTTCAATCCTTCATGCAGAACGAAAGCATTGCAAGCAGGCTTTCCACACGGAACAAGATTAATCCTAGCTAGGAAACAGACATACATTCAACCTTTCTCGTATTCATGACAATATTAATGTGCTGGGTTAATTATATCCTCGCCGCCGCGGTGGCTCAGTGGCTATGGTGCTCGGCTGCTGGCCCGAAAGACGCGGGTTCGATCCCGGTCGCGGCGGCTGAATTTCTTTGGAGGACAAATTCGAGGCCCGTGTACTGTGCGATGTCAGTGCACGTTAAAGAACCCCAGGTGGTCGAAATTTCCGGAGCCCTCCACTACGGCGTCTCTCATAGCCTTAGTCGCTTTGGGACGTTAAACCCCATAAACCAAACCAAACCTAATTATATCCTCATCGGATTCAATAAATAATGGGTATTGGCAGTGCATGTAACGTGAAGGCCAGCTGACCAACGGTTGTTAAGGGTAACGGACTATATTCTAAGAGAAGGAAAGCATAGTAGGTGGTGGAAAAAAGTTAGGTCTGGCGGATGAGATTAACAAAGTTTGCGGGAATAAGGTGGCCGTGGCTGGCACAGGAGAGAGTTAGAGAGATATTGGAGAGGCCTTTGCTCCGCAGCGGTCTCAGTTAGGCTTATGGTGATCATAATGGTGCCTGAACTCATCAGGGCATCTGATAAGTTTAATCATTGACTCAGAAGCTGCAGCAAATATAGGCAGCAATCAAGGATGGAGAATGCTCCAGGCTAGAATGTACACACATGGGGGCCGACAGTATGCCAATTAATCGAGTCTCGCCTCGTTAGTCTGATGAGCAGACACATACTCACTTTTCCCCTCCACACACATCAAGTTTGCTTAAAACATGTCGATGAGTCTTGTCTGTCCTTGGCACACGGAAGCATACACAGATAATCACATCTTCTCCTCCCCCCTCTCCCCAACACACAAGGCTGTTCCCAGCTTGCCAACGAATCTTCTCTTTCTCCAGTAGACTGATGAGCACGCACACTAACACAGGCTGCTACCACCTGCACATTAACACCACCACCACAAACGAGGGCATTCACTGCACACTCATGAGCCGTACACACAATGCATTTACATACAAACACACTGCTTGGGAACACATGGTAAAGTCGTGCTCTTTCTCTGGCAGAGTATTGAGTACGCATGTTTTGTTTCCGGCACAACATATTCACTGCTGTCGATAAAACTACAACTGCTTCCCGAACAGCTTGTCCAGTGCCTAGCGCAACGTCAGTGTTGTGCGCTTCCTGCTCAAAAACCATACTGCTAGCCTCAGCCTTAGCATGCCTCTGGGGGGGGGGGGGGGGGCACCTCATCTCCTTTCGAAAGATAATCGATGTAGCTAAAGACTTTTCCCCCTCCCATGCAAACCCTTGGGAATCAGTCTGTTCACTCTGCTTAAGAAAATATCACTTAGCGCAGGGGCAACCTTCGAACCAATACATATACCAGATTTTTGAACATATACCGCACTTCATACTCCACTAACATGCTCTTTAAATGAATTCACTTCAAAAACATGCCATTCAAATCAATTCCAGAAAAGGGCTGGGGGGGGGGGGGAATTTTGTCTCGGGATATTTCCAAAAGCATCTGTCTACTCTGAGTCTTGAAGATCCTTTTCTTGTACCGAATTCGCAGAGTGTGATTTATTGATTTTATGGGGGCTTAGCGTTCCAAAGCGAGTCAGGCTATGAGAGACGCCGTAGTGAAGGGCTCCGGAAATTTCGACTACCTAGGGTTCTCTAACGTGCACTGACATCGCACAGCACGCAGGCCTCTGGAATCTCACTTCCATCGAAATTCTACCGCTGCCGCTGAGATCGAACCCATGTCTTTAAGGCCAACAGCCGAGCGCCGTACCCACTGAGTCACCGCGGTGGCTTGCACAGTGTCGTTGAGTATCTTAAGAATGAATATCCAGGGTGTTGTCTGGCGGTTAGTGTCGATGCAGAACTATTTTATTCTACCGCGCATCAGGACGTCATGAAAACCTTGCGAATGTGTATATCAGAGCACTGTGATGGGCTTGTGTTCAGGAACAGTTGCGTAATCTCAGCAGTCTTTTTTTGGAAGTTACCTTCTTTTATTTGAAAAGCATGTTTGTGGAGTATGCCAGTGGGGTATATGTTCAAAAATCTTGTATATGTATTGATTCTAAGGCTGGCCCAGTGCTAAGCAAAATTTTCTTATTCAAGGCCCACTGAATGATTGCCAAGAACTTCCTTGGGCTGGGGAAAAAATTTTCACTACGTTTCTTGTCTTTTAGAAAGGTTGTGATAGTATGGGACCCGTAAATATTCTCAAGTTATTAAGGCAAGCTAGCGACGGTTGTAAAGGATACTATCACGGTTTCTCGACGTAATTTTTTTCCGGCGAAAACACACCAGCCAGGGGAGCCTTTAATAACGATTTGTTCGGAAGAGGGCTCATGGCATAATGCGGTTTCTTGTTATATGAAAAAGCATCTGTCTAGTTCTCGTCTTGAAGATCCTTTTCTTGTACCGAATTCGTAGTGCGTGGTTGAGTACGTTAAAAATGACAATTCAGGGCATTGTGTAGGTGTTAGGGGCGATGTAGAAGAACTATTTTATTCTATCCCGCATGAGACCTCATGAAAACCTCCAAAATGTGCACGTCGGAGCAAAACGATGGGTTTGCTTTCAGGAAGAGTTGTGGAATCCCAACACACTTTTTTGAACTTACCTCTTTTTATTTGAAGAGCATGTTTGTGGAGTGTGGTAGTGCAATATATCTTCAAAAAACTGGTATATGTATTGGTTCGACGGTTGTCGTTGTGCTAAGTGATATTTGCTTAAGCAGAGTGGACAGAATGATTGCCAAAAAGGTCGAAGAGTTGCTGGCCTTTTACAAAGGTTGTGATAGTTTGGGACCTCTACATATTTTCAAACTTAAGCAGCAAGGCCTTGGTCTTAGGTTTACGTTAGAGCAAATGTTCCAACAAAATGAGCTGCCTGAAGCCATCTGGAAGTGCACTTCTTCGAAATATTTTATGCTTTCGCTCGGCATATATATCATCGCTGCATGCGCCGATGAAAAGTACATACTTTATGTCAAGTGACAGGGCACTGAATGGGCTCAGTAACAGCTAACTGAGGTATTCTTATACATCTACAAGGTGCCTCACGAGGAATTTATTCTTAGGCTTCAGAACATAAAGGACTCTTTTCAGAAACCATCTCAAAATTTGTTGCTATATGGACTTCTTCGCAATAATGACCCAAATTCTGCTACGGTTTTGTATCTTTGAAATGTCTCTGTGCAGTTGGAAGAACTGGAAACAGCTGCGAAGTGCTCACCTATTATGTTTACCTGTTCTTCTAATGTTGTTTGTGTGCCAGCAGCGGGCAGAAATGGAAAAGTGGGAGGAGGAAAGTCGCCACTAAATTTCCGGACCTCAGTCCACAATTTCTTGGGCGGTAGTGAACTGTTTATTGGAGAGACACATTCCTTCCAGGATATTTTTTCTCAATTCCTCTGAATACGTCGTGCTTTCGCCCTCGCTTTTTTAAAGAATAACAAGTTTTCCGCGGTCGGATACCCTCCAAATATTCCGCATGCTATGCTTCGTTCTTTTTTTTCCTAGGGTGAACTCGTGTCCACCAATCCTTGTGATTTTTTTTCTCATTTGTCCTGATGTTTGCGGAATTACTATCTTTGGGCAAAAATTATGTAGGTGGTAACTTTTTCATTTATTCAATCTATGATTAGCCCATCACTGAATCTTTTTACGTAAAGTCGCATTTGCGGAAAACAGTTACCACTCAGCTAGTTCCAGCGCTGAGGTCGTGCTTGAATTATTTGGGATTGAGGATGATAATTTTGAAACTGTCGGTAAGTGGTCACTTTTTCGAGGATCATTTAAAACATCCAAAAAAGAACTAAAAGAATCATTAAAAACTTGTCGCGGTGATGTCGTTGCCGTTTGTTTACGAGCTTATGTGATGCTGTATAAGTATCGGCAACACTTATCGAAACGGTGAGTGGCAAGCAGTCAGTTCCCTGTCACCGCTGTCCCCCAACAACAAAAAACGAAGTGAACCACGGCCTTCTGTATTTGTTTTCAACAGGCTGTGATATGCAGCTGCCAGGTGCCAGACATAAGTCTACCTTATCTGCAAAAAAAGCAAAAAGAAAACAACTGCTGTGGTTGCGAACTACCGGTCGTAATTTATACGCAGTTAAACACTTCATTTTTGGGCAAACCTGCGATTTAGACCGCTGTGAGTGCGCATTAAAGCTTACCACAGCTTATTGCGAAAGCATATGAGAGCGAAATTGCCTTACTGTGCTCTAAACATCAATGCGTTTGATAACAATCCTAGCGGTAAAGCAGGCAGTGTAGGTGCCTCGCAAATAAGGCTTTTATATTCCCCCTCAGAGCGTCTCCTGAGGGGGTCTAGTCATACCCGCGCTCGGTTCCCGACCCAAAGGTTGTCCGTTCGAATCCTAGTGCTTCAATGTGTGTTTCTGTTTTCTGTATTGTTGTTATATGTGTGAAGTGCTGTCGGAAACTATCCCGCTCTGAATTACGCTCGAAATCACAGTTCGTTTGCATTTTTTCATTAAACGTCTGCTCTCGGAGATTAAACTTTGCACCTCTTTCCAAGGAAACCAACAGTTAGACCCTTTGCCGTTAGTCTCGAAAAGGATGACGGCATTGACTGGTCAGTCAGTCCCCAAAAATACTAACCTTTCGACCCCTGTTAATCCCCTTTTCCTAAGAGTGTGGCAGACCGGAGATACGTGACTGTTCAAAACTTTGTGAGTGAAACAAGCCGACAAAAGATGAAATCCCGGCAGTTTAGTGACCACGTTGGCAAACGTAGTAACACATTTTCCGATTTACTAAAGCTGTTTCACAGCATCGCGTGGCACATATAGAAGATTCTGGAAGAACAAAAAGGTTTTAATGCTTATCATTCTAAGCGTTACAGATCACAAAAACACGCTAATATGCGAAGATCTCCCATATTTAAACATCCTTCCACACTTCGGCTGCCTGCTGCTGAAGAAACCAGCCATGAAAGTCGCTTGAGATAGAGGACGGACAGTCAAACTCGGCCAGGGCTAATTGTTCGAAACTTTTCCCGTCTATGACCGCTAGAATCAACTTTTTTTCGTCCTTCACACAAACCAGAGAGCTGAGGAGGACGCCGTCGTCTTCATCAAGGGCCCCTGGACGAGCGACGAAGACGGGTTCTGAGGGATACCACCCTTCCTTCTCCCAGCGGAGCCAGTCGCCAGTGCAGACGTCGAGCTTGGAAAGAAAAGGCCTGTGCTCCTCTCCATCTAAATGGCTGATGCTGTAGCAGAACCGGTACTCTCTCCCATTGCGACTTTGATTGACACGTGGGAACTCACTGCGCAGCTTGCCATTGGCCAATTCTATCGGTTCTAAGCAGACCCGCTCACCCGGACCTCGATTCAGAGGCAGCACGAAGCGCCGCATGAAGCCAAATTTCCATGGTACTGGATTTTTTTCCGTAAAACCCAGGCTCTTGATGAGGCTGTCATCAACGAAGCAGATTAAGTCTACCACAAGGTCGTCGCCCCGTTCGAATGCGTTGATGTGGTGGAACGTGAAAAATGCAGAGGCCTCGAACACGATGGGGTGAAGTTCGCCGGTGTTTTTGTTCATCACGTGAAATCGGACGTTCCTCTTAGAATCGAAGTTCAGCGCATGCATAAATGCAGTGTTACCTAGAAGCCTGGATCGAAGCATGGCCGGTAAGCTGAGGGCCAGGGGCTGCTCCAACACCACTACCCATTTCTCTGTTAGCGCAAAGCTGTGGATGTAGGGTACTGACATGCGTGTCTCCAGCGGTATTTTTCCCACGGCTCTCAAGCGGTCCACCGAGCTGTCCCCGTGGCCGTTGCCAGGGGGACAGTGTATCAGCACGAACGAAGAGCGCACTCCTATCTGTGTGCCAATGTTGTACGTGGCGCCATCATCCGGGTCCAGATGTGGGTGTGCGGTGGCGAGGTGCACGGCCACCAGGTCCCTCAAATTTTTCCTCTCGAGAGTCTCGAGCGTAGCGGGATCCACTCGGTACATATACGGGGTCTCTGTCATTGCGTACAGCTCGTCTCCAATGGGCATTACGTTCACTAGGGTGTTGTCCGTTTGATCCAGTGTGAAAAACGATGCCAGACGCTCGAATACAGTGGCACAAGGGTCTGGGTGCGCCACGGTTCCGAATTCGGAGACGACGATCCTGTTAGCTCTCCGATTGCGGATGTATGTCTGGCTCTGAAGAAAGCGAGTCTGGAAGGAAACTTTACCATTTTCGATGCTGAATTGCCGAACAAGAGCAAGACCGTCGAACACGTGGTTGTAGTGGTCGGGACCAACTGAGGACAATCCTGGGCCATTTCGCAGAAGCCTACCTTGCAGCCAAGCCGGCAGCTCTCCTTGCACCGCACCGGTCACTGGTTCCGATATCTCGGGATCGCACGAGCGTCCAAACAACTTTCTCAAATCAAGGCCTGGAGGCGATGAGACTTCGTGGCTGGATTCCATCACCTACCCTGCTCTGCGAGTCCTGGAAGAACGTCCGGCGGTGCGCGAACTTGCGTTGCTCCAAGGGCGTCGTATCTTTAAAGAGAGGGTGTGAACTGCAGATAGAGCGGCTGTGCGATTATAGGAAGCGCAGGCCGTCCTCCAGTTGCAGATACGCAGAGAGGCTCGGAGAATGCTTATCGGTCACCTATCGGACAAACAAGAAACGGCTGCACCCGAAGCACAAGCCAGGGGAGCGCTCACGCTCGCCCTCTCGCAAGACGATGAGAGAAAAACAACCCACCTTGCCGCCAGTTTGCCTGTCTTCGATACGCCGTTATTTCCAGGAACCTTCAGGCCCCGTTTCCTACCGCTAACCGCCGTGGTGGCTCAGTAGTTAGAGAGAACAGCTAATGAGCCGGAGGACCCGGTCGCCATACGGGCCGCAATTCTATGCAGGCGTGCGATGTAGCTCTGTGCTGTGCGATGTCAGCACACGATAAAGACATTGATGTGGTCAATATTTTCGCTATGTCAAAAGGGGACTTTAGCCAAAGAGCGCCCTGGCGCAAAGTATTTTTCGCTACTGAAGCGGGGGTGATAGGCCCATTTTAAAATCATTTCACCCAAAGGAAGCCGAGCACCAGACCGGGAGAAAGCTTGTACCCATTTTATGGGTACGGCCCTGGGAATCGAACCCCGCACCTGCCGCATGTGAGGCAGATAATCAAATGACTAGGCCATCGCTGCGGTCATGTGATCTAAATTTAACTGGAGATTTCTACTACGGCGTCGCTCACAGTTCGCGTGTCGCTTCGTAAGTGTAACCTATTTTTATTTTTCCCTCCGCGATTTGGCTGTTTAATACATGTAAAACGCACATTCCTACAAAAGGTAGAGGCTCTATTTCTAAGGTGATTCGGATCCAGCAATATGAATTTGAATGCATTACATTTTTTACGGACATAGTTTTACCAAATTCACGAGAACACAAAAGTTAATGCTAAACCAATGAATCATCACGGCACAGAGTGCGTACGCACGACTGTCGTGGATAGGGACCGATGAAGCATAGAGGCGAATGGACGCACTTTGCCCATCATACCAAGAGAATATCTTTAAATACCACTCTTAAGTGTTCTTCATCTGCGATGCCGTTCCTTTTTGTCTCATTTTTTACCTGCCCGTGTGGAAAATAGAGGAGTGTAGGTTGAGAGATTTTGACCAGTGAATTCTCTCATAGGAGTAAGCAAGGGTATAATGACACACGTTCTTTCTTTTTGCCTTCGGGCTGTAATATCATACCAGATATCTCTAAACTGAATACGATGGCAGTGTCAGGATGGCCGAGCGGTCTAAGGCGCCAGACTCAAGGTGGAATACCCTTGGCTGTAATATATGGGCGAAACGTTATTTCTCCTCCACGAAAGTTGCCGTGGGTTCGAATCACACTTTTGACACACGTTCTTTTCTTGTCTTCGGGCTGTAATATCATACCAGACATCTCTAAATTAAGTGTGGTGGCAGTGTCAGGATGGCCGAGCTGTCTAAGGCGCCAGACTCAAAAATAGCCTTGCCTGTATTATATGGGCGAAACGAGGTTTCTGGTCCACGCAAGTGGTCATGGGTTTGAATCCCACTTCTGACACACGTTCTTTTTTTCTTTTCAGGATGTAATATCGTACCGGATTTCTCTAAATTAAATATAATGGCACTGACATGATGGCCGAGGGGTCTAAGGAGCCAGACTCAAGGTGGAATAGCCTTGTTTTTAATATATGGGCGAAACGATATTCCTGGCCCACGCAAGTGGGCGTGGGTTCGAATCCCACTTCTGGCAGAAGTTCTTTTTTTGTCTTCGTGATGTAATATTATGCCAGATATCTCTAAATTAAATATGATAGCAGTGTCAGGATGGCCGAGGGATTCTACGTCCGGACGCAGAAGCGAACGGACGAGTTATCATGTGCTCCCACGGAGCGGTGTCAGCGGCCGCTGCTGGTCGCGGAAACTTTTTTTGCTGCTTCGGATGAAGAATACCAGGTCATCTTGCCAACGCTGCCAAGAGGAAAAATTGTTTTGAATATCATCTTTATGCACGCTGATCCGAAGAACAGGCCTCACCGCGTCGAAAATTTCCGGGATGCGCTGGTTCGTCTAGGCTTGCTCTCCGAAGTGCTGGCTTTGGGGTGCGTACCAGATGAACCATATGTGGGCTGTCAAAATGAAGAGCGCCGAAGCGACGAAGAAGCTTTTGACTGCCAGCGATGTTAAAGTGAAAAACAGCCCGTGTATCCTCGTGGATCCGAACAACCAAGACCTTCGGCTTAAGATTCACTGGGTGCTGTACGGCGTCGCCGACGAGGATGTGCACGAGGCCCTGTCCCCGAACGGAAAGGTGACGAACTTGACGAAGGAAAGGTGGCGGGCTGAAGGCGTGGTGGACAAAGGCACCACAACACGTACCGTCACCTTGAAACTGAAAGTCGGAGTCAAGACTGACGACATTCCACACCAGCTGAGAGTTTCAGGTGAGCTCGCACTTATTGTTGTGCAGGGAAGGCCACCACTCTGCTTGCGGTGCAAGTCGACCGGGCATATTCGACGGGATTGCAAGATTCCGCGCTGTTGCCTGTGCCGCCGCTTCGGACATAAGGACGGGCAGTGTGAAAACGTACGCAAGTGCGGCGGAGTTTGGAAAAGGTGACGGTATTGCGGAGCACTTAATAGATAAAGTGGAGGCCGAAGAGGCGTCAGGGGCCTAACGGGGACTCAAAGAAGCGGATGCGGCGGCTAGCTCGTCTTTCTTCTGAGCAGGTGCCTGAAGACCATGAGAACACTGTTCAGGCACCACGCACCGTGCAGCATGAACATGCTCCGGCAAGGGGAACTAGCGCACGAGAGAATTCCTTGGGTGACGGTTTGGCGGCCGTTGTCGGAGAAGGCACAGCTCCCATGGACGCTAGTGAGGATGTGTGCAGCGGCCGTGCGGCGAAGCGTACTCGTGAGGGCGACAACATCTTGACAGACACTTCAGAGAACACCGTGAATGAGGAACCGCCCGTAAAGACGGTCCTAACTCGGCGCGCAAGCTTCAAGCCAAAGCCTACCATCCCACCGGAACGGAGACCTGCGGGAACTACGCCCCCGTCATGACGGGGGAAAAGTGTTTTCGTTACCAGCGTGGAACTAAGAGGTGTCTGTGGCGTCGGTGACGGGGCCGAGACACCTAAGCATTTGCCGAGGCGCCAAGCACTAGACCTTCGGAACGATGTTGCGGCACATAGGACGTCTCTATTCGCCGACGAGCTCAAGGTGAGACCATGCGCCTCGTTTCACTCGTTGAGAACATGGCAGCAAATTCCATCACAGCACTGCGTGTAGCCACTTTGAACGTGCGAGGGCGGTCTGCGCGGCGTAAGCAGTATCAAGTGAGACGTGCTTTTTTAGAAAATAACTTAGATTTAATTGCAATGCAGGAGGAGACGAAGGTTGAAAGTGAAGAGCCGACGAACCGCATGGTCGAGCCTTTAAGAGAAAGATACGAAGTATGTGTGTGCCATGCTGTCGGGGCGTCGGGAGGTTGTGCTTTGTTTGTTCGCAAATCCTTGGCTGTCCAATTTGAAGCATGGAGTGTGTGTGAAAACGGTACATTTATTGTCTGCGATTTTTCTTTGTGAAACGTTGAGTGGCGAAGTATCTGCGTTTATGCGCCCAATAGGGAGAAAGAACGTAAATTGTTTTTTTGCAAACGTAGGGCCTTATCTGAAATGTGACAGATACGTTATTTTACTTGGAGACTTCAAATGCGTATGCAGAGCCGAAGACAGTTGGTCGGCAAGCCGTTCGAAACAAGAGCGCACATTTATTGAGCAAACTGATGCTTGAAAATGGCTTGGAGTACATCGGATACGCTTTATCGAGTGGGGATATACCACAGTTCACGCACTTTCAGCGAACAAGCCATGCTAGACTCGATAGGCTGTATGTTTCCACTGATCTTTTGCCAGTGTGCACACGCTATGAAGTGAAACATGTATCTTTCAGTGATCACAGTATAGTAATTGCCACAATAGGATTAAAGCAAACGAAGTCGCTGTTCAACCGGGAGTTATGGAAATTGAATGTTAAACTGCTACAAGACGAAGTTTTTCTAAACCAAGTAAAGGAAAGTATTCAGATTCTACTAGACGCTCAACTAGGAAGATTAGTCGATATGTGGGAACTGTTTAAAAAACAAATAAAAAAGATAAAAGCCATTGAAAGAAGTAGCCTCCTAAGGCACAATAAAAAGAAAAAATAAAAAGATTTGCAGTTGGACCTTAAGTTTGCCCTGAGTTTGGAATGGGCGCATCCAGGCTGGTATACGGAGGAAATCAAAGAACTCAAAAATAAATTAGAAGTTATCGCCCAAGTAAAGAGAGAGAGAGAGAAAACTTTTATTTTTCAGCTCAAGTCCGAGCCTTCTTAGTTGCCCGTTTGGTGGGCGCTATTTATCGGCGGTGGCAGAGTAGGGCCACGTGTCCCTTGGATGCGTCGGATGTGGGCGGCGAGGAGCGGCCAGAGGGTGGGCTGCAGAGAGGTTGGTGGAGCGGTCCATCGGGCCCACGTGAGGTGAAAGGGGGGAGGCGCCCAAGTAAAGCACACGGGAGCCGTTGTGCGGGCATGTGCCGACAGACTGCTTTTAGGAGAGGCACCCACGAAGCGATCGCTATCAGACCAAAAGAGATACGCAGCAAAGAATGAAATCAAACAGATAAAGCACGGGGATTCTGTGGCCAGCGACCCCGATTTAATCCGGCAAGCTTTTGTAGATTACTAGTGTGATTTACTCGGTCGGAAGAGAAGTGTAGACGACGGATTTGAACAAGAATTTCTAAGCCTCATGCCAAAGTTAGATCAGGATGTGATGTCTGCGCTAGAAGAGCCAATCACGGTGGAAGAGATAAGGACAGCAATTGGTGAACTCTGCTTTGGCAAAACGCCTCGACCAGACGGCATAGACGCGGTGTTTTATAAGTATTTCAAGGATGAACTATCAGCTGCACTACATCGCGTACTGAAACAGGCTTATGACGAAAAGCGACTGCCCCTGTCTTTTCGGAGAACGCACGTTGTGCTTATTCCTAAAACAGACGACCCCGTGAAACAGCTTTAAGTAACATCGTATCGCCCCATCAGCCTGACAAACGTGGATTATAAAATTTTCACGAAGCCTTTGGCGAGAGGACTCCAGAGCGTGGTGAAACAAATAGTTGGACCCCACCAGACAAGCGCGATTAAAGGAAGATCAATTTTTACAAACATACATTTGGCCAGAAGCATCATGGAGTGTTATGATGCATGGGGGGAACGTGTCGCCATGATGCAGATCGATTTGCAAAAGGCCTTTGATCGCGTCGTCCATGAAATTCTCTTAAGCATATTAGAACACGTTAATGTAGGTTCGGTGATATTTGAAGGCGTTAAGATGTCATGTGCCGAGAGTTTCACGAGCCTTATTGTCAACAAGTGCGTCACAACGCCCTTTCAAGTGCCAACATCCGTGAGGCAAGGATGCCCACTATCTCCTCTGTTGTTTGCGATATACCTGGAACCGTTTTGTTTGAAGGTTATTCAAAATGAACAAGTGATGGGTTTCCGTCTAATGGCGAGTGAAGTTAAACTCTTAGCTTACGCTGATGATATAGCAGTTTTTTGTACAGATAGGAACAGCATCAACGAAACAGGCAGCATTGTAAACAAATTTTGTAGAATGTCAAGTAGCACTGTGAATTGGGGTAAATTGGTAAATTGAATTGGTTTTTTGAGGAAAGGAAATGGCGCAGTATCTGTCTCACATATATCGGCAGACACCTGAACCGCGCCGTAAGGTAAGGGAGGAAGGTTGGAGTGAAAGAAGAGAGAGAGAAAGAGGTACCGTAGTGGAGGTCTCCGGAATAATTTCGACCACCTGGGGATCTTTCACATGCAGTGACATCGCACAGCACACGGGCGCCTCTTGCGTTTCGCCTCCATCAAAACGCGGCCGCCGCGATCGGGTTCGAACCCGGGTACTCCGGCTCGGTAGACGAGCGCCTTACCACTGAGCCACCGCGGCGGGTTGAATGGGGCTAAATGCTTGGGTTTTTGGCACGGGAGCTGCGATACCAAACCTTTATCATTCCGAAACATGCATTGGACTGAATCACTAGTAAGCTATTTAGGGGTACCCCTTGAGCATTACAAGGACGCTACTGAATTTTGGAATCGCGAAAGTGACAAAGCGAGAGAGAACACTCAAATTGGGAGGACGCGAGCTGTCAGTGTTTGCTCGGGCAACAGTATGCAACTTGTTTATAGTGGCGAAAATTTGGTATGTGCTTCAAGCTATGTGCATGAAGCGTGTAAATGTTCAGAAATTGCACAGAATTCTCGCCGTTTTTGTGTGGGGCTCTACATGGGAGCGAACGACTCGGACCAATTTGTTCCGGTCGGTGAGAGAAGGAGGTGTGGGGCTAGCCGATTTGTTTTTGGGACAGGTCGTCTCCAGATTTATGTTGCTGCGGGACCAAAGTGATCCTTTCTTAAGAAGCGTCATACAAGTTAGGCTACGTGAACTCCTTCCCAATTTCGTTGTGTCGCCGAGTGACGTACGAAGCACGCGTGTCCGCGGTTTCCTGTTTGAGGTTGTTGCTGCTTTCCAGATGGTGAAAGGTCGTTTTTCTTTAGAATTTTCGTGTACAGAGGGCAAAGCACATGCCTAGAACAACCAAACTCTGCGTTCCGGAGGTCCCAAAGCCGCTGCAACCAAGACGGAAAAAAATGACGATGAAATTCTATGAGTTTAACAGCCCATGTTTACATCCAGACCATTTTTAATCAAATCTAAAGGCTAGTTATCGCGTGTTACGCCCGAAAGACGCTCAGAGCGTGTTCTAGACATGCGTTTTGCCCTCTGTACTATCTCTAAGAAGCAATTGTACAAGGATATATGTGATTTAATGATGCCCGTGCCTTTGTATCGTTCCATATACAGTGCAGGTCCAAGAGGAGACGTCCTAAAAAGAGTTAAAAAGATGCCAATTCCTTCTTCAGCCAAAACATTGTTCTTCCGGCTCCAGAGCGATACACTGCCGGTAAAACCCTGGCTTGAAACAAAGGAAATCTTTATTCCGTGGTCTACAAACTGTCTATTGTGCACAAAGCCAGAGACCACAGAACATATCTTCCTCGATTGTTGGGGTGCCATATTCCTGTGGGACATCTTTCAAAGAACCTTAAAAGAAGACCTCCCATTGACACCTCGTTGCATCCGGTTTGTACCTGTCCGAAATCTTGGTAGCGTACCCCTAGATATGGCCATGCTGCTGGGCATGCACAGCCTGTAGAAGTGGGTATGGCAGTCCGAAATGCAGACATTGATACTCGCTCTGCGAGGTAGTATTTATTGAGAGCATTTCATATGTCAGAGATGCACGCAAGTCCCGAAATAATCCCCCAGAATGTATTGGTATAATAGATGAACGTGCACACTTGAAACACTTTTAACGAACGCTCCACCCAGTGTCGCAGGACGTATTTTAACATTTTATGTACAGTGACCCTGTTTTTCGAAAGCCGGCAATGAAGAAAAAAAAAAGGATGGCCGAGTGGTCTAAGGTGCCAGACTCAAGGTCGAATAGCCTTGCCTGTATTATATGGGCGAAACGAGGTTTCTGGTCCACGCAAGTGGGCGCGGGTTCGAATCCCACTTCTGACAGACGTTCTTTTTTTCTCTTCGGGATCCAAAATCATACCAGATGTCTCTAAATTAAATATGATGGTAGTGTCAGGATGGCGGAACGGTCCAAAGGGACACACTAAAGGTGGAATAGCCTTTCTTGTGATATATGGGCGAAACGGGATTTCTCGTCCACGCAAGATAGCGTGGGTTCGAATCCCTCTTCTGGAAAGTGTTTTTGTCTTCGGGATGTAATATTCTACCAGATATCTCTCAATTAAATATGATGGCTGTGTCAGGATGGCCGAGGGGTCTAAGGCGCCAGACTCAAGGAGTAAAAGCTTGGTTCATGGTGCGAAGCAGGTGAGTGCCGAGTCATCATAGCCTTACCTGTAATATACCGCCTGTTCCGTATTTATCTGTCCGTGTTAGAAAAAATCCTGCGCAAACTACTAGAACATATGGGCTCAAACGCCGACTACAAGGTAGCTTATGATAGTCTTTGTTTTTCGATAAGTAATTTAACATCTAAACTTGCCTGCATTTTCAGGGATCGGCGAAAAACTGCATTCGGCTGCGGCAGAACTTTTCGTCGAGGCGAGCAAAGCAGCCAGTTTGACAGGCTGCGCCATCTGGCGAGCGGTGAGGCAACCGAAGTCACGGCTTGGGGGTGCGGTTTCTTCGAATGCGCGTGTCGTCCGCTCCTTGAAATTAAAACGATCGGAAAGAGATATCATTCTTCTTTCTAAAAATAACCCAGAACAATGTTTAAAATAAAATGCAAGACACTAATAAACGGGAGCTGATCACTTCTGTTTTCCATCTTGTTTTCAAAGCCGTCTGTTTACGATGGTTCGGTCCGGACGTTACGTGAGCTTCGTTTTAGCTCTTTGGTTTGTGTTCGTGTTGTGCAGAAAATAGGGATATGCCGTCATACTCCGCGGACGAGGAGGCTGATGCTGTAATGTGGCTTCCCTAATGTAGGTCAATTCACTTCATCCGTCATGAATTCAAGAAGAAGGTCTGTCATCGCCCGCCCTCTGAGAAAGCAGTGCAAAGGTGGCGGAAAAGGTTCTAGAAAAAGGGAACGGTGCAAAGGAAGAAGCGGAGCGACAAAGGCAAGGCGCAGAGCAGCATAGCAAATGCTATTGAAGCAGTATTTGCATCGGACCCGCACTTGTCCTGCAGGCGCGCTGCGCTTTTGTACGGGGTGTCTTCGTCAACGATCAGCCGGGCACTTAAAAGTAAGGGATACTACTCGCACAAAATGCAAACCAGACAAAAGGTTTCGGAGCAGGACATGGAGCGCCGGCTCGTATTCTGTCGAGAAGAAAAGCGAAGAATTACGAAGGATCGTGCCCCCTGCAGTTTTTGCTCTTCACGGATGAGGCAGTTTTCCGCCTGGACGGTCAGGTCAGCAGCCAAAATGCAAGGTACACTCTTAATCTGGTTCCACTTATGTTCCACATAAATTGAGTTAGCTCACCAGTTTCACTGGAACAAGGGGGATTTTATCTGGATCACACTTAATTATGTGGAACCATAAGAATTTTTCATTTATATTTGTTTTTCTTTATGTGGAACAGGCCGTCCCGCAGCGAACCATGCAGGTTTAAGTGGAACTTGCTTGTTGTTGAACTTATTTTGATCCGCTTTTCTCACACGTTCCACATAAGATCTCAGACCGCACGCTTGAGAATTTTCTGCATTGCAACCTTTGTCTACACCCCGCAGTGTAATGCACCACGAGGATACTGTTGTTATGGGTCAATGCGCTGCTATATTTATATATACGCCACCAGAATCGTTTTCGCTTAGATTTGTGGATCGATTCGGCCTCGCCATACCATCAACAATAGCCACGGTCAGCTTCGTTGGAAGAGCGACTGTCCCGCAGATAATGGTGGTCCCGGGTTCGCTTCCTGTTCAGGACTGAATTTCTGAAGCGAAAGCTTTACTACGCCAGCAGCCGAGCAGCCGAGCACCATAACCACTAAGCCACCGCGGCGGGCTAAACTGATTATTGGCTGAGAGGCCACCTAACCTTTTAACTAACCAGCGACGCAGAGTCGAAGGCTTCTCCAACTTCGGCACTGGACGCGGAGATGGTTTCAACTGAGATGGAGCGCCGGAACACTGACTTTGTGATCAGACTCAGCGAGTGTGACGACTCGGCTACGCGTGCATTTCATCGACGCTTTACCGACAATTCGTTCGGCAGTGTGCGTGGTGTTTGTGAACGTAGCCATGCAAAGGAAGCTTTAGCTTCTCACCATGGTTAGCCAAAGTTTAAACCACAGCTAGTTATTCTTGAAGCGTCGCATTTTTTTGCCTATTTTTTATTATTGCTTTTGCCCCGTGCTTTCGCTGAGTGTTTTGAGGACGTTTGCCACGCGAAATCATTCAACAAGGAGCGGGATAGATGATGACCTTTTACCGTCTTTGAGCGTCACATTGTGCTCTAGCTTATAAACGCCTTTTATGCACCCACGGCCACAGCACATAAAAGGCCCCCTATACGCAATAAGCAGGGCGTCTTGCAACTTCTCGTAACATTTTAGTATAGGATGTTAAAACATCCATTTCATATTTTAAAGTTAAAGAGTTCCATATCATTTCAGCAGAAAGCTTGGATATTGTACAAATCCGTTGCTTCACACATCCGTCAATGCGACCGTAGTTTTCTTTTTATTTCAAACGTATACCACGATACCCACACCTAAAGCGCAGCAGGGACCGGAAGAATGCAATGCATGACCATTACGCTCGAAACGGCAGAAATATTAAAGAGCCACTGACGCTCTTTCCAAGATCGCGGCACTGAACCATGGTAGCGGCGTGCGCATTTAGGTGCCCGCAAAATGCTAAAACAGCCCTGTGCTACGCAGTGTTAGTGCATGTTACTGAGCCCAGACGGCAGAAATTACTTCCGATCCATCACAAAGTCGTCAACACCGCCCGCACACACAGCCCGTACGGAGCTCGGTAGTATGACGCAACTAACGTTCATGTGCATGCAACGAAACCCGCCATGACCCGCGCCGACGGCCCCGGACATGGAGGAGCCCGAAAAACGTAACACCATAGTAAAGAAAAGTTCCTCCCTCATGAGAGCACAGATTTTTTTCTCGGAGCAACTAACATGACCACAGCGCCACCGCTTCGTCAACTGAGGCGCCCGCAGCGCTGATACAATATCTCTCTCGCGCGCCACTGGCGGCGAGCTCCGTTAATTTTTGCGTTCATTTTGTATTCCGCACTACGCCGCGATATTTGAGTACCTTCCGCCAAGAGAGGACGCCGTCTCCTTTGGATCGCTGAAAATTGCTAAAGGTAGGTGGTTTTTTCTTATTTACTGTACGTTTAATTAGTGGCGCTTGTGTGTTTTGTGCTCCTGCTAGGTTAGTCATTATGCCGCGCCTGTGGGTTAGAGCAGGAACCAACGGTTGGACGATTCAAATGTGCACGTGTTCGCTACGCACGCGGGCAATGGCGTTGTCAGTTTTGCGGATAGCGCTCGCTGTTCTGCCAGAATCCTCCTCTCGGTTACTAAAGATATTGCCAGAAATTCTTTGTCAGCTATGACCGCCGTACAATTAGGAATGCTGTTCAGTTGTACGGCGGTTATGTTTAAAGTAGCAGGAGCTGCTAATTCCACGGCCGGCGCCGTTCACGGCCGTTGCGTTCCGGGCGCTTTTTTACGTGTGTGGTCAGGTTTACGCGCGCTCGTCATGGACCTTGCGAATTCGGGTTCCGCAACGAAATGGACCATACGCTATAGTTTCCTGTGGTTGTGGATTGCAAGTGGCCGGTGCCGGGCGGATTGCAGTTCTGGATTTCGAATTACGTAAAGCTCGATCTGTGCCTATATCAAGCGTAGAAAGTGCCGATTGACAAGCCCGGAGGCATCGTTCTTATTCTGAAGTATGTATACTATAGCTAATAGCGCCCTTTATATTTCCCTCGTTAAAAAGTTAGCGGCTCCAAAAAGGTGAGCGAAATGATCCTGTGCCTGTACGTCCAGGTAAAGTAAGCGTGCGCAAGTTTGGTTGTATGCTATCTGGTTTAGTGTTCATTCCTGTTGTAGCAAATACGGTGCGAATCGTAGATCTGTTTTGTAGACGCAGCGTAAATGTGATTTCTTTGCGTGCAATGGCATATTGAACCAGTTGTCAGGGCGATGAGGAAAATGTGATAAAATATGTGCTTGTTGTTTGAATGCTTGTCAGGAATGCTTGTTATTTGAAAAGCTTTTGATATTGCAAGGGTAACTGCATGCAATATCGCTATATTATATTATATTACATTATATTATATTATATTATATTATATTATATTATATTATATTATATTATATTTTTGAAAAAGTAAAATTTTGAAAGCTCCTGTATATATAATGTAAGCTTTAGATTAGATCTATTTTGTGAAATGAAGATATCTTTTTAAATGTGTTTTGTTTCCTTGCCGAACTTATGTTTAAAGGATTGTACGAAATGTAAGCACTAAATTGATGCACTTAGCTTTTTCATATTATGGTTTTCCCACAGTGCAAATTCATTAGCTCTGTAAGCTCGGCAAAGAAAACAAGAGAACTGCATGCAAAGAAAGTAGCTGCTGCATCTATTTTTCACAATGCTGATGTTTCTCAGCCAGCTGTTTCTCTAAATGATGCCCTGCTTGAATTGAAGGTAACAGTAGCCTTTCTTTGCTTATAATGAATGGTTTCTACCTCAGTACTATACCTGATGATGAAAATGCACAGCTTCAAATGTTACTCTGGTATTACAAGACCTTGCAGTGACGTAAAAGGCATTGCAATGATATGCAATGTCCTTGAAATAATCGTGGGATTGCAGTGCACACAGTTTTCGGCTGCCGTGTGATTTTGCTAACAATACTCATTGAAATGAATTTTGTAAAAGCTTTTGTTCACACTTAGGCACTACAAGATGCTGCATTTGATGCTGGACACTAGAACCTGACAAGAATGAAGGCCCTTCTTCATGTAACATTTGCGGCTCATAAGGTTGAGACTCCACAACAGCTGCCTGCCTACTTATTGAATGCAGACTTGGTAAGAGCATGCTATTTTGCTTTTGGTTCTTGTCAAGAATTTTGAACAAGCTTCATAGCACAATGCAACCTGCAAAGCACTTCAGCACATTCCCTATGAGTAAAGATAAACTGTTCTGTTGCTGGCAGTGATCACTTTTCTCAGTGCATGTCACTAGTTGCATATTCCTTCATCTGTAAAGAGCTATTGCAAGTTGCATTGGAAAACAAGGATGTGGTTTCAATGTAACTTACCCTGGAGCACATAAATGAATCAGCATATATGCAGTGCATTACAGAAGTGTCAGCTGTACAGGTAATGATCGGCAGTATCTGGATCATTTTAGTGGCCTTACCTTTACTTATGTAAAAATAGGAAAGGTAGAGCATAGATTCTGCATTTCACAATTTGCCCTAGCATCTCTGCATTTGGTGTCTTGCTGCGTGAGGTCCCTATAGACTCATGAAATTGTCAATATTTTTTATATCTTTGCAAATTATGGGCAGTTTCCTTACGAAGGTCGAATAATAGTTTCTGTAAAATATGTGCTTAAGTTGGTGTGTTTTTTTTTGCAGCTTACCCTTGAAGCAGAAATTATTTTTAAAGCAACAGTGCAAGATATGGAAAGATAAGAGATGTCCAGCAGGCACTTCACAGGGGAGATTTTGTGGAGCTGGATGGGTATCTTCGACCAAAAAATTCTGAATTCTGTGTGATCACACAGGTAAGACAGCATCCTTTTGTAATTACTGCTGATAGACTTAAGCAACAATGAAAATGTATAAAATATTTGGGGTCCCTGGGCGTCATAATAGGTATTTCTGTAATACTTGGCTGAAAATGTGCAGGAACCTGTGGTGCATGTTTATTTTATTGTTTAATATAAATGATGAATTTTTCTTGACAAAGAATGTATGGAGGCTAGCATTCAGTTCTTCCACTGCTATAAAAAATAGCCATTCAAATGAGTGTTCACTGGTATACATTCAAAAGAATGCAGAATGGAAATCATTATAGGCAGTGATTAATGTTTTTCATGCTTAGTTAAAACTGAGCTTAAAAAACTATAGACACTTAACATTTTGATTCGTGTTTTCTTGCTTGTGGTGATGTGTGAGGCGTTATTATGCATGAATTACCACCCGGTGTTCTCCTACGACTAATAAATAATTTATAATCGCATTTCTTTCTCGTGCTGTTTCGGTTTCAACAGCCGAATTAGGACTCTGACGTCAGTGTGTGTTTGCAGGTCATGTGAGACGTGAAAAACTGCAGTATGATCACTGCTTCCTCATTTGTTGTCCTTGTGGTTCTTGAAGAAGGCTGGCTTCAGCAGTGCAGTAAATCAAAACAAAGAAGCAGCGACTACATGGACGTTTTTCCATGCCTCACGTGACACAAAAGCACTTTTTGATGTTACAGCTATCGTTCAGCTGTTGAAGCCGAATTAGCATGACAGAAAAAGTTCAATTATAAATTACTTAGTGGCCTAGGCTAATATTACATGGTGAGTCATACGTAGTAGTGTCTTTCGCATCCTCGTTGAGTAATTTAAATGAGCATTTATTGTTTTACATTTGAAATAATGTATCATGCAAATCATCGTATCAAGGCAGTCAATGAATTGTTGTGTAGAGCCTGGACTGTTTTTGCATTAAAGGGGAGATGCAACACTGACAGGCCTGTACCAGGCCCATGTATCATTATTGACGACGGACTGATGATGATCGTCACCAGGAAGAACACCATTTCCATGGCTCCCGGCTCATCTATGGAGAGTGCCCTTATTTTGTGCCTAGCTATCTACTTCATTTTGGACCTTTCTTATCCGCATGCTTTTGGCTAAGCTTTGGGACTAGTTCAGACATTGCTGCTGCAAAACGAAAAATTTGATAAAGGGCTGATATCCTTCAAACTGAAGAGTCTGCTTAAAGGCCTCCGACTTATTTAGACACAGCCATTTCTTAAGAGACAGCTGTCATATTTGAAAATAAAAGTCTCAATTTCCTCCGAGTAATTAAGTATTGTATTTTTGTGGCAGTGAAATAAAGCTTTGATGTAATGGATGCTTGTGTTCATCAACCATGAACAACACTGCTGAAGTGCAAGCATAATATCTGTGTATTATTGCCCATTTGTCTGTGCAGGAGGCGATTTTAGGTTGCATGGTGATGAAAGAAGAGTTTTAATATCTCATCCCACAACCTCAAGCTTTAAACTTAGGGGTGCATCAGACTCTATTTGTATAGTTTGGCTGATGGACTAGGTGTCCAACCAACAGAAATCATGATTGTATACTGTGAATTTGATGCAAGAAGTGTGGTTTAACGGTACAGGAATATGCATATAGCATATCTGCTAAGAATTACTACAGAATGATTTCATTCATATCAGGTGTTTTGTGAACTTTATATTTCACCCTATAGTCCCTTGTGTGCAGTGCACTGCATATGCAATACTATTGTGAAATAATTTTGTTCATATATAGACAAAATTATTTTACTATGGTTTGTACAAACATTGCACTGCGTGCAAGGAACTCTAGAGTGAAATATGTGGTTCACAAGATACCTGGAACGGGGTTCCAGCTATCTATATGGTGCAGCGTTCCTGCTAAATTCCTGGAACGCTGTTTCAGATATATAGGCGCAGCACTGTTCCGGCTAAAACCTCGGAAATTTGTTCCACATATTTTGGAGTATCTGGAGCATAGTTCCAGCTATATAGGTGGAACTTTTTTGCAAAAATGTTCCAGCTACTAAGTGGATCCTTAGGTGGAACCAGACTAAGAGTGTATACTGGGCGCAGAACAACCCTAAATATTTTACCACAAGAAACGTACAGTCCACACGCGTCGTCGTTAGGTGCGGGATTTGGCGGGAAGGTATCGTGGGGCCTTTTTTTTTCGACGACACAGTGACGGCCGATTCCTACTTGAACATGTTGGAAAACAAGATTTTGCCCGAACTTGAAGGGCTTCACATGCCGAAAGAAAATGTGATATTCCAACAGGACGGGGCTCCTGCTCACTATGCAGCGAGCGTCCGAAGTTGGCCGGAGCAAACTTTCCCCAACAAATGGATGGGACGAGGTTCTCCCAACATGCCGTGGCCGCCACGTTCGCCGGACCTTACACCGTGTGACTACTTCCTCTGGGGATTTTTGAAGGCGCAAGTGTACAGCCGGGGCCGTGTGCCCAGCTGCAGTCAATTAAGGCAGCGCATTGAAGATGCCTGCCTTGCGATTTCGAACCGCATGAGGGATGCAAAAGGCTGCAGAAATGCATTGCGGTTTCCAGGGGACACTTTGAGGTCTGAGCACCGTATGCTAATGCGTGAAACATTCAGGGAAGCCCGCTGCTGCGCAAGATCGTAATAATTTCAATGAGCTGGCGACACGCACCTTCGAAGCCATTCCCGCCCAAAGCCGTGACATCGGTTGCCTCACCGCTCGCCAGATGTCGCAGCCTGACAAACTGGCTTCTTTGCTCGCCTGGACGAAAAGTTATGCCGCAGCCGAATGCACTTTTTCGCCGATTCCTGAATATGTGGGCAAGTTTAGATGTTACATTACTTATCGAAAGACGAAGACCGCCATAAGCTACCTTGTAGTCGGCGTTTGAGCCCATATGGTTCAGTAGATTGCGAAGGAGAATTTTTCGTAGCAGGGACAGACAAATACTAAATACGCGGTATGGGCGAAACGGTATTCCTGTTCCACGCAAGTGGGCTTCGGTACGAATCCCACTTCTGACACTTTCTTTTGTATTCGGGATGTAATATCGTACCAGATATCTCTAAAATAAATATGATGGCAGTGCCAGGATGGCCGAGCGAGATTCGACTTCCGGCCACCCAGCGTGACGGACGTGCGATTACGGGCTCCGTTGGCGCGGCTATACAGCGGCCGCCGCAGAAACAGGATTTTTGCACCACACACTGATAATCAGGTCGTATTGCCGAATTTGCCTACAGGGCGTTTTGTAGGGAACACTGTTTTCTTGCACAGTGATATCAGGGGCCGCCCGTTCAGGGTGGAAGACTTCCGCGACGCGGTCGATCCGCTTTTTCTCATGCCTGAAGTTATCGTTCATGCGGTACGCCCCCAGTGCGATGTGTGGGCCGTGACCTCTAAGGATGCCGAAGCTGTGAAGAAAATCGTCAGCGTGGATGACCTGCAAGTGAAAAGCACCGGGTGTCTTGTCATTCATCCTGTCAATCCAGATTTCCGGATGCAGCTTCACTGGCTTCTTCACAGTGTACCGGACGACGATGTCCGGCACACCTTAGCAGCATTCAGGAAGGTGACCGACATTAAGGAAGAGGTGGCGAGCACAGGATGTGTCCGACAAGGGCTCAACAACGAGGCTTGTGGACCTCAAGTTGAATGCCGGTGTCCAGCTGGATGACCTTTCGCACCAGGTGAACGTCAGCGGCGAGTTGGCTCTTGTGGTTGTGCCTGGCAGGGCTCCGCTTTGCCTGCGCGGCCACGGCACAGGTCATATTCGGCGTGAGTGTCGCATTCCTCGCTGCGGAACCGGCCGATGGGTCGGACACGAGGAACGCCTGTGTCCTCGCGCTTATGCCAGTGTAACAGGCCCTGCGAATGGTGACAAGTCGTCCGAGCTATACATGGATGAGGCTGAATCATAGGATGCCCGTAAGCAGGAAAACCCGCTACGATAACCACGAAACCCACGCTTGATGTTCAGGTAGCGCAGAGCCCTGCATCAGCGTCAGAGCAAGAGCCCCAAGTTTGCAGAAAACTCCTGGGCAAAAAGAGAGTGCTGCGTTTAAAGAAGTTACGACGGAGCGCATGACGAACGACTTGAACTCCGGGTCCACCGAGTCCGACCCAATGGACGTTTCTCGGGGAGAAGCTAGCGTTGGTGCTTGACTTGTGGCAGGAAAGCGTTCGCGCGAGCAAAAAGATGCCCATGAAGAGCAGCGTGACGCCAGTGCCAGCAAGAAACTACCATCGAAAACGGCAGTTCTGAGGCGGCCAACCTTCAAACAACGTCCGAACGTCCCGAGGTAGGCGGGAAAACCGCCAGCCCCGCCAGAAGAATGCGGAGAAACTTCTCAGAAATGAGATGTGCTAAGCATTTGGTGTGGCTTCTGTGAACCCCTTCCGGGCAGCATAGGAAGGCTGAATCTTCTAGATGTGGTTCAACGATTAGTTACAAGGCTTCGAAAATTTTCGATTGTGGGAGATACTTGACAGCCTTTTGAAAAAAAAAAAAACGCCGAAATCACTAGAAATCCCGGCTTTGGATAGTGGTGTTCACCATTCTCTTGAGTACGCGGAAGTTTGTACAGAGGACTGCTAGAGTTGTTCGTCTTCACAGGCACGCAAGCAAGGCGCGCGAAGCATGAGGCAGGCGCAAAGATGACATCACGTGGCAAACCTTTCGTACACGCGTTTAAGTACAGCGACGCAACAGTACACCATATGCGCAGCTTCACTTTCGTTCAGGAGCTAAACACAGCGACAAAACCAACACGCGAAAAAATGGGCCCGTGCACACCGACTGCTCAAAACTGGCTCTGGCGCACCCGCAGGAAGGATCGGCTCGGAGATATTTTTTCCGGCAGCGGAGACACCCACTGGAAATCAAAGCGAGCTGCTGCCTGCCCTGAAGAGAGCGCGCACGTGAACGGGCGAACCAACCGACCGCAAAGAGCAGCAGTCGGGAAAGGGAACTTTTAGTCTGGGCGTTCCTCTTCCTCTAGCATGCGTGTGGTTTGATTGCTCGACGCTAGGGGTAACGACGATCTCTGCTCGACAGAAAACTGGTTCATGTAAACGCGGTAGGGTCGGGCTGGTCAGCCCGACATCTGGCGCACCCCGACCCAACCCGCAACGTCGGGCTCCATGTATACGAGGCTACAAACACACAGAACACAAACACAAACGGAGAAAAGCAAACGGGTGGTTGCCGGGTGCGCGCTTCGCCGCGTATTTTCCGCCCCTCCGGTCGTGAAGCGATGAGGAGGCCTAAAAAAATGAAAGGGAGGCTGGCTAACAGGGCTTGACAAGAGATTCATGAAAGGATGCGCTCGCTAACAAGTTTAGGTGGTCGAGATGATCGCTCCTCTCGATCGTTCAGTGTGCGGAGAAAATGCAACGACGCTGTTTAGAGGTTGGATGCGCACGCAGCAACTGGAGTCGAACCACGATCCGGCGCAGATTTCCAGGAGATGATGAGATGAGTCGTGTCTGGCTCCTACGCATCGGCCTTTCTGACACAACGGTAAAGATTGTGGTGGTTACCGGAGGACACTTCGCTCCGGACGACTACGTCCACGACCCAAGCAACTGGGGAGAGGAAGGACAGAGAAGAAAAAAATCCGACGAAACGCCGCGAGGACACCCAAAGAGCAAAATAGAGAGGACTTTGGGAGGCCCGCCGCTCTCCCCCCCCCCCCCCCCCCCCCCCTCAAACTGACCGGGTAGAGCGAAGAAAAGAATTCTATTCAAGGCGGGGCCATGACGTAGCCATGTGACGCACTCCACCAGATACGACGCCTCCGGCTAACAATGGAGGAGGAAGGGTGATTTTGCCTTGCGCAGCCTACTCGACGAAGCACGAGAGAGAAAAATCTCGAGGAAGGAACGGGAGGAGGCTCGCTCCAAGAGAGGTAGAGAGTATTTTCGACCAGAGGGGGGTCCGCGGCCCTTTAAGGGTAACGGAGTGGATTCCAAGAGAAGGCAGGAGCAGCAGGGGTGGCAGGAAGTTAGGTGGGCAGATGAGATTAAGAAGTCTGTGGGTATAGGCTGGCCACAGCTAGCAGAAGTCACGTTTAATTGGAGAGAAAATGGGAGGGGTCTCTTCCCAGCAGTAGGCGTAGTCAGGCTAATGATGATGATTAAATTGAAGGATAAATGGGAAACAACTTGGAAAAACGAAGGAAAGAACAAACTGCCCTTCATCAAGTTTATCTTGGGAGAATAGAAATCATGCAGGCATCACAAACGTTTCGTAGACGTAATCTGATGTCGTCTTCGCATTAAACACACACACACACCTGACACAAAAATTTTCTGTAAAAATGAACTCGCAGTAAACCATATTGTCACGTTGTAGTGACGCAGTCCAGCGGTCAGGAAGACAGCAACAAGACTTGCAAACGAAGCTCCTTATTTGAGCTTACTTGCGCCCGCAAAAGAACTGAATCACTCGGCGTCGTCGTAAGCAATAAACGTGCTAGCCAGTCGTCGAACTACGAATGCCCGCCGCTCGCGGCATCACTCAATTTAAAGCCGGCAAGGAAACTCCGAGATAGCAGGTCAAGACCATCTACAGTAATCTGTAAGAACATAGATGCAGGTCTTCATGGCTGTGACGAATCGAGATTAGTCTGGTCGCTTCCTGCGTCACGAACAAAAATGATAACACCCCTTTCCTGCGGCCTTGAGCGCGAACGAACGGACACTAGAATGATGCGTGGTGTTATCCCCCTCCCAAAGAAGCTTGGTTTATTGGTTTATTGGGGTTTAACGTCCCAAAGCGACTGAGGCTGTGAGAGACGCCGGAGTGAAGGGCTCCGGAAATTTCGACCACCTGGGGTTCTTTAACGTGCACTGACATCGCACAGCACACGGGCCTCTAGAATTTCGCCTTCAAGAAATTCAGCCGCCGCGGCCGGGATCGAACCCGCGTCTTTCTGGCCAGCAGTCGAGTACCGTAACCACTCAGCCACCGCGGCGAGGCTCCCAGAGAAGCGTCGCCTCGATGCTTCAAGAAAGAAAATAAACACGGAGAGTGGAAACATCGAGTCCTTTAGCATTCATAATATGGTTTAAGGCTCACGACATGTACGACTTCCGGGCGTGTGTGTCATCGCTTAGATGCTGTCGTGCCGTCGGGGTTAATTTCATAGTCGAGGTCCCCGATCCGATCTGAGAACCTTGTACGGGAAAAAGTAGCGTCGCAGCTATTTCTCGCTCAATCCACGGCGGCTAACTGGCGTCCATATCCAAACCCGATCACCTGGCTTCTAATTCGTGTCTCGTCGGCGCAGATTGTAGCGTCCGGCGTCGGTGTGCTGCTGGTCTTGAATGCGAAGCCGCGCAAGTCTGCGGGCTTCCTCGGCGCGACGAAGGTAGGTGGCGACGTCCAGGTTCTCTAACGTCTGAAACGTGCGGTAGCATTGCGTCGAGTGTTGTCGTGGGCTTCCTGCCGTATACAAGCTGGAATGGGGTATACCTGGTCGTCTCCTGGACGGCAGGTTTATTGGCGCAGATCACGTAAGGCAGAATGGTGTCCCACGTCTTGTGTTCCGCGTCGATGTACATGGAGAGCATGTCTGCGATGGTTTTGTTCACACGCTCTGTGAGTCCATTGGTTTGCGGCTGATAGGCAGTTGTCCTCCGATGGCTTGTCTGACTGTGGTTTAAAATGGCTTGCGTCAGTTCCGCTGTAAACGCTTTTAATCTGTCTGTGATGAGCACTTCGGGGGCGCCGTGTCGCAGGAGAATTCTTTCGACAAAAAATTTTGCGACTTCTGTTGCGGTACCAATAGGCAACACTTTTGCTTCGGCGTAGCGGGTCATGTAGTCGGTGGCCACGTTGATCCTCTTGTTACTTCATGATGAAGTCGGAAAGGGGCCGAGGAGGCCCATCCCTATTAAGGCGAAAGCCTTTAATGGCTCATACTGTCGTGACCAAGACGTGTTAGCGAATTTGACCGCGATTCAGATTGGCCGAAATGGTCGTGACGCCACTGCGCACGAATTTTGAAGGGTGTCTGCGCAAATTCCTTTCCTCAAATACAATTTTTATTTTCTTCATTACGGCCCCTCTTTCTCTTTCTTCTTTCACTCCACTTCCTCCCTTCCTATTTGGTACGGTTCAGGTGTCCACCGAGATGAGAGAATTACAGCACCATTTCCTTTCCTCAAAAAGCGTTGCGTTCAAAGGGCAACGCATCGCGCCGAACGGGTGGTGGCATTCCGTGCACTCCCTGGGAGCGCTACAACACGCTGTCGTGTTCCACTCCTAAAGGCAAAGATTAAGCGTCATTAATTGGCAGTTAATTAATGCACCAGCAGAATGTGAAGTGAACAATCGCGTAGCAGTATGCAGCACTCAGGCTTTCGTCTTTCGCCACTTTAGCCGCTAAAGTTACTTGGAATTTTTTTGCTGAAAGGGCTTAGTTGGAGGTGTTATGTGGTTCAGGAGTCCAGGTGGTCTAATCAGAGGCGTTTTGCGTCGCTGACACTCACGGCACGTTTTCACGTAATTGAAAACGTCGGTAGCTAGCTGCGGCCAATATACCTCTCTTGGATGCGGTGCAGCGTGCGATCAATCCCGAGATGCCCTGCAGTCGGCTCATCGTGACATGCCTGCATAATTTCTTGCCTGAGATTTTTGGGCACGACAAGAAGATCCACTGTCCTGTTGGGCGCGAAGTTCTTCTTCAGGAGGACATTATTGTGAACAACGAAGGACAACAGTTGGCGCTTGAACCCTCGGTGAGCCGATGCGGTCATGCTAGGCTTTGCAACTCAGGATCTGAGCGCTGCTGCTGCGCGAAACTGCCGGCGCTTACTGGTCCTAAGAAAGCGTTGTTGTCTTGCTCTTCGCTTGCTGCCTCGATGGGGGCTCGCGAGAAGCAGTCTGCGCCGGAATGCTTGCGGCCAGATTTGTACACTACAGTTATGTCGAATTCTTGGAGACGAAAGCTCCAACGAGCAAGGCGGCCGGAGGGATCTTTCAAATTGGCTAGCCAGCACAGAGCTTGGTGATCGCTCACAAGCTTGAATGATCGTCCGTACAGGTAGGGGCGAAATCTCGACGTGGCTCACATAATGGCGACACATTCTTTCTCTGTCGTCGAATAGCTGGCTTCGGCTTTCGACAGTGAGCGGCTAGCGTGCCCGATAACTTTCTCCTCTATACCATTTTTCTGAAGGAGGACCGCTCCTAGGCCCACACTGCTTGCATCGGTATGAATTTCGATATCGGGATTTTCATGAAAGTGCCCGAGCAGAGGAGGGGACTGCAGGCGGCACTTCAGCTCTTTGAAAGCTTCTACTTGCGCGGTTTCCCATTTAAAAGGCACGTCAGCCTTGGCAAGTTGGGTCAAAGGTTCAGCGATGCGCGAGAAGTTCTTGACGAATCGCCGGTAATAAGCGCGCAATCCAAGAAATCTGCGGATAGTTTTCTTGTCATTAGGCTATCGCAGCCGTTTCTGAGGGTCAGGGCGAACTCCAACCTTGTTTACGACGTGACCAAGGAACAGCAGCGCCTCGTAGGTGAAGTGGCACTTCTCTGATTTCAGTGTTAGGCCTGAAGACTTGACTGTTTCCAGCACTATCTGATGTGGTCTTCAAAGCTTGAGGAGAAGAAAACATTATCTAAGTAGACTAGACAAATTTACCACTTCAAGCCTGCGAGTACCGTATCCATTACTCGCTGGAACATCGCTGGGGCAGAGCAGAGGCCGACTGGCATCACCTTGAACTCGAAGAGTCCGTCTGGTGTGATGAACGCAGTCTTCTCGCGATTTCTTTCATCGACGTCAATTTGCCATTAGCACCTCTTCAGGTCCATCGATGAGAAGTACTTAGAGTTGCACAGGTGGTCCAATGTCTGAAGGGTATATGCTTGGGCTTGTTGGTTCATATTTGAAAGGTAAAACCGTAGCGCAAAGAAACAAGGACACAGAAAGACGGATGACACACTGCGCTAACTTCCAACAATGGTTTATTTCAGAAAGGAAAGGTGGTTTTATATCGATATCAGAACCAACACGCCGTCAAACCATGCGCTAGCAAAGCGTATCAGCCAGATATGCGAGCTCTCTCGCCAGCAATGAAACAGAGGGGGTACTAACACAATCATCTTTCTAAAGTGATATCCATTCCACTTCTATGATTTCTCGTGTCAACCGGTTATTGTGCACTTTTAAAATCATGCATTGTTCAAGAAGCGGTATGCAGTGACACCCACGGCAGTGGGCTGACAACCCTTTTCCAAGCACATCATCTACGTCACGCCCATGCTCTCGAAGCCTATCATTCAGGCATCTGCCGGTTTGCCCTACATACTGCTTGCCACAAGAAAGAGGAATCTGATAAATGACATTTTCAATACAACTGACAAACTTTTTCCTATGTTTTTTCGTACAACCAACACCCTTTTTAGAATTTTTGAAATGTTTCGCACACAGATGGCTTAACTTCTTAGGCGCCGAAAAACCACTCTGGCGCCCGAACGTTGCGCTATTTTTTTGAGATTATGAGAAAGCTTATGAAAATAAAGAATGACGGCAACTTTTCCTTTCTTACTCATGGCTTCTTGGTTATCCTGGCCTTTTTTATTGCAGACTTTCTTCAAAACACCTTCCGCCACAGACACTAGGACATGGGAAGGATATCCAGCATTCTCAAGCCTCTTACACTGCTGAGAAAAACTTTCATGCATGAGGTGCGGGCAAGACTCCTTCAAACAATTAAAAAATGAAAGGCTAGCAATAGATCTTTTTACGAGCTTAGAATGGGCTGAGCTTAGAATGGGCTGAATGAAAAGGTAACAATGGTTTTTCGCCACGAGGTTTGAACATCCAGCACGTCCGGTCATGATGCATTGTGATGCTGATGTCAAGGAATTAGATAACCCTGTTTTCAGGTAGTTCATACGTTAGTTCAAGAGGACTAAAATGGTTACGAAAAAGAGTGAGAACATTAAGAACGTCATCCATAAAGGAACTGTCATTACTGTTAAGTGCAATCAGAAAGTCGTCAACGTACCTAAAAATCTTGACTACATTGGTATCTTTTATAATATAAGCAAAAGACCTATCCAAACGGGCTAAAAACAAATCGCTGAGGATGGGTGCAATGCATGAACCTATCCAAATGCCATCTTTCTGAAGATAAGGTTTTTCATCCCATACTATGAACGTTGACTTGAGATATAATTTCAAAAGTTCTATAAATCCATTCACCGAGATGCCAGAAGCATTTTGAAAAGCAATCGGCCCTTGCTGGTCTATACATTCTTCAATACAGGATAACAAAGCATCATGCGGAATGGAATAAAACAGATCTTTTATGTCCACAGAGAACGCGCATAGGCCTTGTCCCTCATGTGACTTGAAACAATCTAGAACCTGCTCAGAATTACGGACTAGAAAGGGATCCTGAATGGAAAGCAGCTTTAGTTTTTCTTGTAGGAACGTGGCAACCGATTTTTTCCAAGTACCGTTCTCCGATACAATAACTCGGAAAGGAACATCAGTTTTCCAATTTGTTGTCGATGCGGGGGAGGGGGTAGGCATCCTTTTTTCGTAATGCTCTTCAGGCGGCGGTAATCGACGCAAAAGCGAAGGGTGTCGTCTTTCTTTTTCACTAGGATGACTACTGCTGCCCAGGCGCTCATTGATGGCTGGATGACGTCGTCACGAAGCATTTCCTCAACTTGCTTGCGGATAGCTTGGCGTTCTAGCGGCGATACGTGGTAGGGGCTCTGCCGCAGTGGTCGGGCGTGTTCGTCTGTGACAGTGCGGTGCTTGGCAAGCCGGGTTCGTCGCACATTGGATGCTCATGAGAGAGAGAGAGAGAGAGAGAGAGAGAGAGAGAGAGAGAGAGAGAGAGGGAAAGGCAGGGATGTTAACCAGAAAGGATTCCGGTTGGCTACCAATGCTTATGAGAAGCAATCGTTCGACCTTTCAATAAAACTGCATATTTGGTCTGGTCTGCTCCGTGGTAATGCTGGATTGATATCAAACGTGGGTTGTTGGCCTCGAACAGATGGTTCTACGGTTTGGTCGGGGAGGGCAAATATGTCTCTGATGTCTGCCAGCTCCTCGAGAAAAGCAATCGTCGTACCTTTGTTTAGATGCTGGTATTCTTCGATGAAGTTGGTTAGCAACACCTGGACTTAGCCATTTCGGATTTCGGCGGCTCCCCTTGCGACGCCTAGCCATCGATCCAGGAGTAACTGGGTTGCGACGACGAGTAACTGCGACGACGCCATCGGCATTTTGGATGACTCCAGTAACTTTGCAGGCGACGACACTCGATCGGGGCGGAACGCTCAATGCTTCGTCGAGGTCGTTTAAGGCAACGTGATGAGTCGCGCTCGTCGCAGCAGGTATGGTTTTGTCCATGGAAAGCTTGATCGACTTAGATCGAAGGTCGATCATCACCCGGTGTTCATTCAGGAAGTCCATTCTCAAAATCACATCCCGCGAGCATTGCTGTAGGACCAAGAAGGTTGTAGCATAGGTTCGCCCATTCACTTTAACTCTCGCTGTGCAGCGTCCTCACGGCGTAATAAGGGTACCACCTGCGGTGCGCATCAGCGGGCCATCCCAAGTTGTTGTACTTTCCTGAGTCGGACAGCCAGTGGCCCGCTCATGACGGAGTTGTCAGCTCCCATGTCGACCAAGGTAGTAACCGCGTGACCGTCGACCGTAATTTCAAGGTCACTTGTTCGCGTTCTCGTATTGCACGTTGTTTTCGGCGTCAGATCTCGGCTTCGTCAAGAGTGAGGCTGCGTTCGACGTACTCCGACGTTAGTTTTCTGGGCACCATTAAAAGCTTCTAGCCTGGCCGCGTCGTCGTCGGTGTTGTCGTCGTAGTTGAGACATGGTCTTGCGTTTTCGTCTGTGGAAGATATTTGTTCTCACGCTTAGAAGCAACCTCACCTCCAGAGGCTGCTTAATTTAGTTTAACCTTCGGGGACTGGGGGAGCGTCCACGCATGGCGTAACCTCGGCTAGGAGACAGAAAGCGCGCTGACGATGGCGACGAGCAATGCGATAGGCGGCTCGGCGGTGAGCATTCTGCCCGATGCAAAAACTCTTCGATTTCAGCAGGTCGCTGTCCGGGTCGGGGTCGTGCGGCGTTGTAAGAGAACCCTTGGATGCCCATTCTTCTGTATGGGCAGTGCAGGAAGACGTGACCGGCTTCGCCACAGTGGAAGCATAGTGGGCGGCGCTGGTCGGGAGTTCACTCGTCGAATTTTCTCGGCCGTGTGCGACGCTCGTAGGACGGGCGGGTTGGGGCGAGAGGGCTGCGGTCCAGCGCAGCTGGCTGAGGGCGATAGGGGTTTGGGTCCCGTCGTCGAGGTGCAGGACGGCGCACTGCTGCGGCGCAAATCATGGCTGTAGGCTGCAGAGGCAGCGTGGTTGTTGGCGTCACACCAAAGGCCTGTTGAACCTCGTCCCGGATGACGTCAGTGAGGGACGTAAGCTGCGGCTGCGTTTCCGTTGGCAGCAATCGTCAGAGCTCTTCTCGCACAACTTGACGTATACCCTCCCGCAGGTTATTGTTGTTAGCGGTATCCAGGCAGCTTGCTGAGAAAACGCGCTGCTGGCGGTCATACTGGCGGGCTCTGGCATCAAGAGTTTTTTCCATGGTGGATGCCTCTTCTACGATTTCCGCGACGGTTTTCGGTGGGTTGCGGACGAGGCCGGCAAAGAGTTGCTCTGTTACTCCTCGCATCAGCAGCTTTACCTTTCCTTCTTCCTTCATGTTTGCTTCGATTAGCCGGAAGAGACGCCTCATCTCCTTAGTGTACACTGCAACGGTCTCGTTTGGATGTTGTGTGTGAGACTGTAGAAGCTGCTGGGCTCTCTCCTTTCGCACGACGTTTGTAAAGATCGTACGAAGCTGCTACTTGAATGTTTCTCAGTTCGTAAGGCTAGCTTCCTCATTCTCAAACCAGATTCTTGCTGGTCCCTCCGAGGCGAAGAAGACGTACCTTAATTTCGTGGCATCGTCCTATTGGTTGATGATAGCCACCCGATCGAACTGTTCCAGCCATTCTTCGGGGTCGGCCTCAGCCGAAGCGTCGAAGGTTCTTGGCAACCGGGGCTGCTACAGAATGACTGGAGTCGACGTTTGGGGCAAGGTCATGGTGGACGTTGCTGTTTGCTTTCGCTTCCGGGTAGGCTCCGGCAGAGTCCCGAACTGAGGTGCGTCCCCTAGCAGACGTCGGCTTGCGCGGTGGACTGGACTCAGGTCCTGCGGTGAATGACTCAGAGGGCTGGCGCCACGAATTGTAGGGGGTGTCCGGAACATGGAAGGCTACCCAGCACCTTCACCAGATGTCACGTTGTAGTGACGGCAGTTCAACGGTCAGGAAGACGGCAACAAGACTTGGAAACGAAGCTCTTTATTTGGGCAGACTTGCGCCCGCAAAAGAACTGAATAACTCGGCGGCGGCGTAAGCAACAAACGTGCTCGTCAGTCGTCTAACTACGAATGCCTGCAGCTCGCGGCATCGCCCAATTTAAAGGCGGCAAAGGAACTTCGCAATAGCAGGTCAAGATCATCGACAGTAATCTGGAAGAACGTAGATGCAGCCCTTCATGGCTGTGATCAATCGAGATTAGTCCGTTCGCTTCTCGCGTCACGAACAAAAATGATAACACCCTTTTCCTGCGGCCTTGAGCGCGAACGAACGGATGCTACAATGATACATGGCAATATCTTATTCTCGCGGACAAACCTTGAAACACCCAAAAAAAATTTTGCTCCAATTTACAACGAACGCATTCCTTTACAGCCAATGCTGCATTAGATAAAGATGCACTTGTTGACTTGTCACGGGCTTTTAAGTTTTTAAAGCGAGGAGATGTTTAAAAAAAACTACCGATTTGATAGATCATAGTCAATTTATTACATGGAATTTTTTACTACACCGCAGCCAGTTCCGTGTTCGTGAGAAGAAGGCTAAGGTCATTGATTTTTTCGGAGGCTCGAGATGCTTGCCCAGCCAAGGATGGTCTCTGAGGTTACGCGACCTTGTTTAAAGCTTGTAATATTAGCGATTTCAAAATTTTTGTCCTTTATCGTCTTTAGAGAGTGCAAAATCATCTTTCTAGCCCTTTAAAGCACCCTTGTTTTACGCTTTTTTCATGAAATTCAACCGAAAACAATTTGTCTATACCTTGAGCATGACGCATGGTAGCCCTAGATGCTTTTGAGCCACTAGACACAACACTGCACGGCAGAATGAAGGTTGCGCGGGCGTGTTAATAAAGGATGTTAGGGGTTGAAGAAATGGTGTGTCTAGATTCCTTAGAACCTTATAGGAGACGCCGTCAGAGCCTGACACCGATTGAGTGCGTAGCGGAGTGATCACTTAGCGGATCTTCGATAGCGTCATGTCTGCATCAAGATAGCGATTAGAGTCCTTTTTTGAAGTCCGCTTGTATCAACATGCAGTGCGTGGTGCATTGAAATCTCCTTTGAGCGGGGATAAGCACTTTTTCCAATTTGAATTGAAATCTCTTTACCATAAATGGCTCTTTCGCTGCCGTACAAACGGAAACAAAGCCCCGGAATGCCAAACTACCTTATTTTACGAACAAAAAAAAAAATTGTTAGAGTTGTCCTCAGCGCCCCTTTAATTCAACAATAGAGGGCCTGCGCGTATCGCAGAACAGGACTGAAAACAAGCTGTCCTGTTTAACCCAGTGTATTGATAGCATTGCGACACAGTTATCCAGCCACAAGGTCTTAGCACGAAGGTAAAACACATGGAATCAGCAATATTGGAACTTTAACTACAGCGCATTTAAGTAAGGAACCAGACAGATAATGAAGAAAGTAGAGGCAGGACAAATAATCACATGATTTACTGCATAGGAAAGGCTCTCGTAGAGTATAGCTAGAACTGGGAAATAAAGTAATTAACGGCATTTTAAGGCGAAAGCCTTTAATGCCTCATACTGTCGTTAGCAGACGCTGTCGGCAGTCGTGTTCGACAGACGCGTTGGCAGCCGTGTCGATAGACGCGTCGGCAGATTTGTCCGCCTTTCGGCGTCACTGCTTAAAAAGAAACTGCGCCAAGGGTGGGAAAAGAACCAGAGCCATTGGCATTTGAAGCGGAGACGCTACCACTCCGCCACGAAGGCTCAAGGTTCGAGGAAGAATAAAGGCGCATCTAGTGACTGCATGGGTTTCATAAATAAAATAAAAGGTATAAAGTGAGGGAAAGGAAAAATCAAAAATAAAAATAAGAAAATAAACAAAAATAAAACAAAATAAAAGTAAGACATGAAAATAAGAATAATAAACAATAAAAATAAGAAAAGAACAGAGATAAAAATAAAAAAAAACAAAATATGTAAAATAAAAAAAATAAATGAAAACAAACAGTGCGCCGGGAAACGCTTTCGCCTTGCAGCACTTTAGAGAGCCAAAGTGCCCCCTGAATTTTTTTTCTTGATATCTCTGGTTTCACGGTGAGTGGAGTGTTACGATGCCATAATCAGTGTTAAAGGGAAAAAAGGAAATCGCCACCTGTCATCTTAAAATCCGCGACTACCATGAAAAAAATGTCATTATGATTATACAAAGACAAAAACATCAGCATATCGGTAACTGAATACTTTTCTAAACAACTTCAGAAACGAGGAAACACGTATAAAAAATATATGAAGCTCACCTTTTACGGCGTCCTTTCTGGTTAGGACGAAACGAAAGGCTGTCCCTTCAGGCTTAAAAAGAACTTAAACTGAATCTGACTAATAGCCACACGTCATGAAAATACTACAAGCTAACTGTAGGAGCGTTCTAAATAAGACTACTGAGTTGAAAGCTGTTCTGCTTTTGCACTACTTAGCTATAGTAGTTTTGATTGACACTTGGATCAACGACACCGTATATGGCACCGATTCTCTCCCACTCGGATCAGTTCCTACAGAAATGACCGTAATGTTAGAGGTAGAGGTTCTAGCCAAATGTTTAAATCATCCCTGCAAATATTTCTATTACATTATACACCTTATGACGAGTGCATCTTTTGTACAGCACAGAGACCACCAGAGATAAGGAGCTGCTAACCGATGCATTTAAAGGAGTTGTTGCCTACTGCAAAGATTGAGCTTGACAAATGTCGATTAATTCCCAAAAGCTGTCCTAATGTTCCTTAAGCACAAGAAGCATAAACTGAATATTCAGTACGGTACTAATAACATATTTTTCTTTCACGTAACATGCTATAAGTATAGTCAGCCACCGCTTGAACAAAGTGTCTTTTTTCCAGGTCACCCTGGAACTCTGCGCGCAATCCTCAGAACAGAGGCGAGATATGACGATGATACGTATATACAGGTGAAATAGGTGCACTTCCCTTACTTAACATACATTTCCCGTCGTCGCAGCAGGTCGATCCTTCTGCCGCGCAATTCTCGCTCGTCTCCGCGGTCAATGAGCGGCACTCAACAATCGCTTGCGACTTCAGCTCCGCCTCTTCCGATTGCACCGCGGAACGCTCTACCGCTACACATGCCACCATACTGGTCATCGGTAGGCTCCCTTTGTACTCGCTCCCTTCGTCATTGAGTTTTAGAGGCTTACCACGACGACGCCACTGCTAGTCATTTAGGCCGCCTAAAACGTTACGACCATATATAGAGCAGCAACTTATGACACGAGCTTTCTACCAGCGTCGCTAAATACATATCATCCAGTCCGTCTTGCCAACATCGTAAGCCCTCAGCATCTCTTCCTGCTGGCCCCATGCAACCTCAACCTTGCCCATCTGTGCGTTTGACCATCTGACTCAGTACGCTGAAACAGCCTCTCTTCTGTCCGATGCCGCCGCTGAGGTCGGCCCTTTTTTTCTCCTTGTGGCAGTGTTACACCACGATGCTCCACGTATAGTGATCACGGGCGATGGCAATACATTTCTTTCCCCACTCCTTGAGGAAGTACTCCGCGCCTCCGACACCGTCCCCGAGACATCCTCCAGTTATCATCCTCATACCAATGGCAGCATCGCGTGTTTTCAGGATACTTTGTCCGATTTGATATCCATGTTGGTCAGTCTTGACCACAAGAACAGGGATAACGTTTTGCTTTTCGTCACCTCCACCGCATGCCTATAATTACGCAGTTCAGCGCATCACTGACGTCACCCTTTCTTCCTAGTTTACGGCGTCAACCGTACTCAGTATTCGATGCCGCCTTCTTCTCTGTTCCCACCTCTCCATCTGCATCTCTGGGCGAACAGTTTGCTACTCCCATGCCCCATTGTCCCCATCTTGCTCGCCTCAACACTGAAGTCGACCAGCAACAACGCAAATACCGTTATGACCAGCACCACCACACCATCTCCTTTTCCCCCGGTGACGAAGTTCTCTGTACACCAGTCTGCGCTCCTGGTTTGTGCGAGAAGTTTCTTTACAGCTTCATTGGACCTCTCACGGTCCTGCAACGAACATCTCCCGTGAGCTACCCCCTCGTCCCCTCGCACACCGTTGCTCATCGGCGTCGACGCTCAGAAGAGGTCATTCACGTCTCCCGCATGAAGGCCTATACCCGCCATCCCTCCTACATCTAAACAATGGCCTGGGTGGCCGCTTTCTTGCCGGGGGATTTGTTAGAGCGCAGTTCGCGAACGTTCACCTATTTCACCTGTATATACCCATCATCGTCAGCGCTCGCCTTTGTTTGGAGGATCGCGCGTAGAGTGCCCAGGTGCCCTGGAATAAAGACACTTCGTTGAAGCGGTGGCTCACAGTATATGTATAGAACTCTGGATCACTGATGACCGCAACTGGACAAAGGACATTGATCATGTAGCATCTAACGTTAATCGCAAGTTGTTCTTTCTATGGAGGGCTTTGAGACTCTATTTCTGTCCACCTACTCGAATACAAAACTGAATCTGCCGATACTAGATATGGCGGTGCTCTCTCGGATCCTTTCACAAAACTTGCATTATCAAGTTAAGAATAGCGCAAAAAAAATCGCTCGCTTCGTTTATACCAGCTCTGGACATACTTCAGTGACAGAATATAGCAAAAGCGAACTTGTCATCATTACCGCAAAAAACCGCGTATCATAACTAAACTTCCTCTTTCAACTTATTACGGCCAATATTAGACGAATCTCGCCGGAATAATTTCTTTGTCCTCTGGTAATGCTACTAAGCAAAGTCGCGCAATAACGACATGTAACGTGCGTAATAATTGTTTTAAGTATCCTTAGTTTCCATGAATGATATTTGAATAGAATCTGCTAACTAATGACCAAGTTTAAAATCATCCCTGCGAACGTTTGTTTCCAGTATTCTTTAAAAATTTTCAGTGTATGCTCACTGCGAAATGTTCAAGCTGCTTTCATCTGATTTGTTTTCTGTTTCTTGCTGGCGTTGTAGCGCTGCCCGCTTACGTGTATTGTATTCGGCCCTTTTAAAATTCCCAGCGGGGATTGCAGTATCTATAAATCAACAAAAAAAAATAATGCCAGAGAAAAGACGAAGTAAAGTATTGTGTTGTTCGTTTCTCATAATTGCGTGTTTAACTGCTGGATACTTTTAATTCCTTTCTGTTCATTTAAACATACGCATAAAGAAATGCTATCTTCTCGCTTAGGAATCGCATCTAATTCCTTTTCAATGATGAAAATATAATGCGAAGGAAAAAAAAGCGTCATGGAATGGAAAATGAGCAAAAATGTGGATCTTACGCTAAGGGCGAGAGCATATGGTAGCGTAGAGAGCGGTTTCTGACTTTCAAGTGCGCACGCCGCGTAAAAGCAATTTTTAGCTGTCCCTCACTACAGTTTGCTTGAGATCATGACTTACTGAACCCACAAAAAACAGTTCAACTGTTGACTTCTAAAACGTGCCCATTAAAACAAGCCCCACTTTTCTAATGTGGCTTGCATTCTAGGCTGCGTAAACAAGGAAATTTAATGAGGAGTTCCGAGCACAATTCGAAACACTTAAATTATCAAAAGACTCTGAGTATTGATCAAAACTCCAGAAAAGCGGACAAATCTACGCTTGTTAAAGAAAAAAGAAAGAAATGTTGATTCTGCCTTGTCTTTTTTCCGTTCTTGAGAAAAAAAAACGATACACTATTCAATAATGCTCCAGTACATGCTTAAATTTATGCGAACACTGACGCATATAAGGAATTACCATGTCTGTACTTCGCCTGTCATCAGCTTGAAATTTCTCGCGGTACTCACCGCTTGATTTATCTCCCTTAGTATATCCGCAGCAGTGTTAACGATCTTACGGAGGGAAATTGTGCCTTCACCCTCACGCGCGTATCCATACTCGTCCGGCGGCACCCGTCTGCCGAATGGCGCAAGCGCATGCGTTTATGCTCCCCCGACCCTGTCGTACGCTGTAACCCCAGCGGTTATGAGGTCTTGCCTCAGTTTTTTACCATTCTATGCTTTCTTTCACTGAGATCACACTGCCTACATCATATTCGCTTCTTGTACTATTCACGTCGTTCCACACAGCCTTACAGAGTACTCGCCGCACGGATTTCTTCTCTTTCCGCCTTGAAATACTTCTCTCACGCTTCATTCCCTGCTCACGTAGTCACAGCATGAAGGGACTATGCCATTCCCCGTTCAACCCCCCTCCCTCCCCCCTCACTTGACTTAGAATCATATGAGAAGCAATACATAGTGCGGTTCACGTAATCACTGCCTGGTCGGCACACGCTGTTCTGGGCGCACCATGTGCGAAGGGAGAAGGGGGTAGCTCACGGGAGATGTTCGTTGCAGGACCGTGTAAGGCCCAGTGAAGCTGTGAAGAAACTTCTCGCTCAAACCAGGAGTGCGAACTGGTGTACAGAGGAGAATTTCAACACCGGGGGAAAAGGAGATGCTGTGGTGGTGCTGGTAATAACGCTATTTGCGTTGTTGCTGGTCGACTTCAGTGTTGAGGCGAGCAAGTTGGCGACAATGGGCCGTGCGAGTAGCAAACAGTTCGCCATGAGATATAGATGGAGAGGTGGGAACAGAGAAGAAGGCGGTGTCCAATACTGAGTTCGGTTGACGCCGTAAACTAGGAAAAAAGGGTGCAGCCAGTGGTGCGCAGAACAGCGAAATTATAGGCTGGCGGCGTACGTGACGAATGACAAAACGTTGTCCCTGTTCTTATGGTTGACTGACCAAGATGGACATCAAGTCGGACAAAGTATGATGAAAACTCGCGATGTGCCAATGGTATCGGGATAATAACTGGATGATGTCTCGTGGACAGTGTCGGAGGTGGAGGAACAGTCATCTGACTTGAATTGCTTTAAATCCGGGGTCCTTTTTGAATGCATTATCAGTTTCAGAATAGGAAAGATGAGTTATCATAGAATTTCCTGAGGACATGACTTCGTCCGCTTCTTCACTTACGTATTAGAAGGTTACGGCAGCACAATAGCCGCGTTTAGTTAATTCGTTCTATTTTCCTCCAGTCAACGTGCGGAATGGTTCCCGATCTAGGACAAAATGTTTTTTCTGCGTATGAGGCTCTAGGCCATGCAGTTTTTTTTACGAATAAATTGTGGGAGGCAGTATTTTATTCAAAATGCTAGTAACCCATAAATGCTCACATTCCTTGCTGAGTGCAGTGCTGATAGGCACTGGTGGGAAGCATACCCTTCATTTCAACCACGGCGCTTTGCACAGATCGGCGGACGTACCCAAAATTGCTGGCGAAAGAGTTAGCGCTTGCTATTAAACATTGATATTTCCCGAATATGCGAAGGGAGGATTATGAAATTCAGTCACAATTTTTTGAAGCCATACATAACGTCATAAAGGCAAAATAAAATGGCCAAATAAATCTTCATGACAGTGTGGAAGCACCTGCAGCTGAGTCGATATTCTTGTGAAATTATTTACTGACCTAGGAACATAGTGTGAATTGCACCCAAGTTAAAATAAGAATGTTTCTAGATTAGTGAGCAACAAAGAAATCGGTGTTAAAGATAGCACACTCTCACAAAGAGCTCTGACGCTGCTATGCACAAAGTTGTGAACAAAACGCCTGAAGGGGCTCATTTCCACCATCTGTGGTTCTGCAACGTGCAGTGACATCAGATAGACGGCCGTCTTTTACACTTCGCGTCCGCAATTTATTACATGAGCGCTGTTAGAAAGTACGTAGAAAAGAAAATCGGTCTTATTTCTTTTATTTATTCTGTTCACATCTTTTGAAGGCGTATTTTCCTAGTTGGAATGCAAACCGTTTGAATGAAAAAAGTTGACAACGTGGCTTCATTTTCCCTTGGCGCAGTAGCGATGGACGATTACGTCCAGGGCGTCCAGCGAGTCGACCTTCCCGCCTCGTGTGCTGCACAGAAACGAAGTAAAAGGACCGGCATGGTGCCTGCTTACCTAATTCACACGGGCTCTAACGTATACACTCAAATGCAAAACTACAGCTGGCGCGGGATTGCGATCCGATCGAGATGAAGGTTTGATTTTGTTTTCAATTCTGTTACTAAGCTCTACTACTGAATGACAGTTAGAATGAATGCTCATTTCCCTCAGCTGGGAAATTCGTCATTGAAAGCATGCAGCAAGAAGACAAACAACGATAGCAATAGAGAGCATGATTCTGCGAAGCGCCAGCCAAAGTGAGGCTCAACGCGAAGCAGCTGGTTGCTACAGCGCTGCAGCAATGCGTGGCGCGTCAGAAGCAAATATTAGTGTGGGCAGAAAAAATAAATAAAAATAAAAAGCCCAGCCCGACCCGCCCCGCCATGCGCGCCAGAAACAGCACGATGAGCAGCAGAAAGGTTCTGCGTGTTACTCGCCCAAAACGCTCCGCATCTCAAGGCAGAAAGTTTTATGGTCAACATCTGCCATGGCCCCAATGCGTGACTAAAAGCCTTTCTATTGTGCATGTATAGCGCTGAAACGAAACCAACCGCGAACGATGGCATAATTTTAGATATGATTATGGTCTAAGAAATTGCCACTGTCCAGTGCGACTCACTTTGATTATCGTTGCAAGTAATTCGGGCCCAGTGTAACAGTTAACTTCATTTACCACCACGTCACGTGGTCACGAGGATTGCGCTCGCCGTATCTGATGCTCGCAGGAACTGGACGTCTCCTATAAAAGTAAAAAAGGCGAATGCGGGTAAAAGCGTGGGGTCCATGTTTAATGTATAAGTTCGATATGAGCGTCAGCGCCTTCAAAAGAACAACATCACAGCACATTCCTAGTTCTCCAACGCAGTGAGGTGTGCCCTACCTAGATCATTGCTGTCAACAAGTAGCTTTAGGCGCGCTATATAAATAATCGCGTATGAAGCGTTTCCGGGAAGTAATGGTACGCTGCCTTCTTCTTCACCGTCCACATCAGATTCCTGGCAGTAGGGGCGACACCATACATTGTGTACAAAGGCTTCAGTGCATGGCCACGGCCGTGGCATGGCTCTGCGACGTTGGTGTCAACGTCCGCACCTACAAAGGTGACATGAGGTCCAGCCAGCAATGTCTTTCAGAATGCGTTCCCAGAAATCGTCCTGCGCCTGATCATACTGGCTTTCGACAACGTCATCTGTCATTCCTGGGCCCAGGGAGCGACGAAGATAGCGAAAGCTGCGCGGAATAGGAGTGCAGAACACGGACAGCTGGTTGGGCAGGCGACGGGCCACATGACCGGCTGAGCCGGTAAGCTAGGTAGCTTTGCGTTGAACGCTGCCCCTCTATGGCGCGCACCAGAATGTGCTTTCTCTTAAGGCGCATTGCACAACCGGCACACACACACACGCGCAGATTGATCTCATAGGCCATGCATCTTCTCGACTTGCACTTGGCGGCCGGTTATCTCCAGTTCCAGTCCCGTGGTTTTTATTGCTTCCTAGGATACAGCGGTGGCGTAGAGGCACTGCACCCGCCTCGCGTGCAACATGGCCGCGGTTCTAATCCCGGCGCCACGCAGTTCTCCGCCAGAGGAAAAAAAAATCCGGGGTTCGATGGAATGCATAATCATGCCTGAGGTTCGGCCAGAGCTTAGTGACTAGAGCCGACAATGCACTCTTTAACCCGAACATGATTTTGCTACCCTGGTGTGTACTTGGCCACAATCTCCTGCATAAATATAACAGGACAGGGTTATAATGAAGAGAGATATTGGAGAGGCCTTTGTGCTGCCGGTGGATTAGTTGGGCGCTTGACGATAAAAATGAGGCCGCCACGTTATTTATGGGACGATGTGCCAAGGAGTTGCATTCCGGTCCCCGCGCTTGTGGGAAACCGCAGTATTGCTGCGAAGGGGATTCCTGCTGCTCCCTTGTTCGTTATATCAGAATGATGCGGCCGACGTTTTGCGTTTTGTATGAGACGCAGTGCCCTCCCTAAATGACTATTTTGACTGCTACACTTCGCCCTCTGTAGTAGCAAGCGAACAGTCGTTATAGGTATGGCCGCAGTAAATCTGCTCGACTGTATTCGCAATGTATAAGAGACTTTTCGAGTGTTATATAAAAAACAGTAACGATCGAAATATGCTTTTCAAATTTCCGTTATTTGCCCACACCTAACATTAGCCTTTCAATTTTCATCATTTGCAAACGCCCGCTGGTCGCGAAAATAGCAAGGTTCGGAATGCACAAACGAAACTTTTCTCTGCTAAATGCTGTAGGGTCGGAAGGCACGCCTCAGAGGGAAGATGCTCAATGTGCACGCCCTAGCCAGCCCAGGTGACATCATACGGCGACTATGAGGCCGGCTGTGCGAGTTGTTTCTGCTTGCGTGTGGAGAGTTCTTTCGGCAATGTCGACGACTTCTGCACCGCTGTCTCGACGGCTCTCCTTGGAGATTAGGGAATTAGGAGCCTGGGCCATCAGCTGCAAAGAGAAAATAAAATAAAACTGTGATTAAACTACAGAAAGCAAAATAATATAAACAACGGAAACCGAGACACCGTGAACAAAGCTGCGGGCTTTCAAAGTAGATAATATTTAAGAACACATCTATTCCTGCACTGCGACTAAACTGTCATACACCTGTACATTGCAAACATGACTTACGCAGAGATTTCGTTGCTGCTGGAAGTTGGTTCAGTGTACATGCCCGGCCTAACGTCAGAAAGAAGAGCGCGAACGTGTGTTGCCTGTTGTGCATTCCTGCTTCCACCTTCTTTTCTCGCACAAAGCAGTGGAGACAGCACCCATTGACACTTGTTGAAAGCGGTACACGAAAATTTAACGAAGTATCAAAGCCTCCAGTTGAGAAAAATTAAATTTCTGGCCTCTGAAAGCACTCGTCGACCCAAGGTGTTCGTCTATCGAAAAGAGTATCATTACTCAACACCTCAATTACTGTGAGCCGCTACAATATCATTACACTCAATCGGAGCCCTCATATGACTCAGTGGTTATCCGGTTGTGCTACGGGGGTGGTATTCTCCCGGTGTCGCCCTTTGCGACATGTCGCATTCGCTCTTCGCTGATTGGCTCGAGCCGCGGTGGCGGCGGCGTGACGACACGGATCCGCCTTCCTGCTACGTCATCGTGACGTCGCCCCAATTTACTACGCTTAGTCGAACAACGGAATGCGCTGAAGCGATTCGCGCGGGCGACGGGCTACGAAATTCCTACTAGACGCATTGGATCCCACTCTCCTAGCCTGATTTTTGAGTTGCGAAGAAGAATGGCGCGTCCGCGGTCATCGCCACCAGTTTGCCTTGGCCGACGAATCTTGTCGGCGGCATTACCGGCTGTCGAAGAGCACAGCACCGTGGCTACCGTCTGCTGAGCCGGACTGCCACTCGCCATGAGAACTTTGCACCGTCGTAAACAGACGACGAAGCAGACGTTGCCCGCGGCGACGAGATGACCTTGGCAGCGCTTGCGCTCGCATCAACATGACCCTTCAAGGCGTTTTAATTGCCATACGGACAGATTTAATGGAGTGCAACGAAACAGTGTCAGCACGAGCCAAAGAGGATTTAAAGCAATGTGACGACTTTTACAAACCTACAACTGAACATTAGAGAGTTTTAGTATTGCGGGCTTTGCGTAATTGCGTGCATAGCGGAATAGTGGGTCCAGAGTGCGCATGCGCAGAACGCTAATGGGGAAATAGCGTTAGCGTACGAACGCAATCGGCAGTTGCGGCTTTTGCGCCCTTAGCGTGAAAACATGGCGGCGTCCAAGCTAGAGCCGCCCGCTTCAGCCAATTCAGCAGTCCTTGCGATTCCGGTCGGCATGTTTACCGGCCAGGATAGGTGCGCTGCCCCAAGTGCTCTGCTCCTCGCGTTTCTAGCATCCCTCTACCTTTGACTTGGTGTACTCGGGCGCCACCAGTGACGAGTGCTCCGTGTGCGCTGCTGCAAAGTATACAGGACCGAGATGACGGGCCACTGGACTCCGGACTCCCACCCGCACGGCGTCTGCCTCGCTCAGGGGGCGGTACACCAACCGCTCCCGCTGAAGCTGTGAAAGCGTTTTCGTCGCCGGTAGACCGAAGAAGGTGCAATCCATAGTCTCCTTGCCAGGGTTCATGTGTGCAGCCAAGTGTCTGAGCTGGGTCTTTTGAGAAACAAGCGCGACACTTCTGCCGCTCTTGGATGGCGGCTCTGCCGCCCTCGTTGGCCTAGAATGCAGCGGCCCGCTTATAGGTCAAAGGAAAGCGGAGCGCGAACCACGAAAAAAGGCTCCCACTTGGGCTTCTTCTTTTTGGTATGCACGTGTCAGTGAAGCGCCGCTAGGTAGAAATTGGGTAAAGACAGGTTTTGTACTAGTTTGAAAACGGTTCTTCCAGACGAAAAATCTGTCAAGTTCGATTAAGAGGGTGAGCGAACGCATACTTGAAACGTAAGGAACGGATTTCGAAATTATAGTAAGCTCAGAAAGACAGGAAGGTTAGGGTATGCTAAACCTATAGCGAAGGCATGGCCGGCAACACCAAGTGGAGCAGGTTACTTTGATCTTGTTCTATTTTAAAACGCGGCTGCCACTGGCAGGACTGACCTAGTGTTGCTTGCAGGTGGAGTGCACGCCTTGTTCAGAGCATTGTTCTGCATAACGGCCTGCCCCGCTCAATCCGTCCTTCCCGAAACAAACCAAGGCCCACTTCCACGGAACAAATTAGTCTTGCGCCCAGTCGGGCCTTATTCGCACTTTGGACCGTAGTGTTAGAAATGCTGTAGACCCTCTGTCGGATTTGAGAAAAGGAAAGGCGCATAATTGGATCACTCTGACAGTGGGTACCTCAACCGCGCCTTGAGAGAAAAACATGAACGCTCTCCCGAAATAAGCTGTCAGTCGGCGTTCTTGTTTTTCTTCTCTCATGGCACATATGAGTCATCCATCGGGAGACTGATGCAGTTGTCGTGTTTCGTGTTGCCAAATCAAGCGGAGCGTCTATCCCTTTCGGCGCTGGTGACCTCAGTTGGCACCCCAAGACAGCTAGCGCCTCAGTAATGCAAGACAATACTAATAATTTTTACTACAATAGTTATTCCTAGATCCTGTTATTGCTATCGATGCTCTCGCACTTCCGCTGAGCTGCGGGAGTCTAAGGACGAAGGAGCAGTAGCTTACAGGCGCAGGGCGAAGAAGCCGAGGCGAAGCAAATTTCCACCTTTGTACGTATCTACGAAAACATTTTTTTTTATTTTCTGCGCTCATTTATAAATGTTTTGTGAAACCCTTTTTCAAGCTCTTACCCGCATCGTAAATATTATCATAGATGTAGAAGCTTTGTTGTACCACGATTTTGGCAAATATGAATTTGACACCACCAAGGCTGAAAGGCCTTTAGCTTTAGCGTCTGAGTGATAAGAGATAATCTGCATGGAAGGTTCCCTAGTCTTTTTGCACATAAACCCAGCGTGATGAGTTTGTTGGGGTGCTGACCTGAATATTGCTAGCGTTAATTCGATGAAATCTTAGATTAGATTTTTAATGAAGACGAAAACAGAAAACTGTGCTATTGAAGAAGGTGAACGTTGGGATCGTGCCAAGGAATGACAATGCGGATGATGGCGAAGAGCAGCCGCAGCAAAGGAACAGCGAGAATAAATGGACCCCTTACCTAGCACTTATATTTCTTTTTTTTGCCACTCTCCTCCTTCGGTGAGCATCGGAAACGAGGCACAAGAAGCGACCAGGGCATGCACACTGCAGCTCGCGCACTGCTGCTCGTGTAGCACTTGAGGCTCGCCATCAACGCAAGTAACTGTGGTGGGGGCACGAGAACGGAGACGAGGCTACGGCTCCAGTCATAGAATTCTTACCACAGACCCTATATTACAGGAGGATGCCGCTATATACAGACTTCAATAAACTTGTACACTTGTGCATGTTTACAGCTTGTGCTCATTTACAAAGGTAAGTCACAAGACATTGGAACAAACGGAAACAAGAACTATAGTGACCTATGCACCCCTTCTTTCACTAAATATACATTCCAGACACACGCACGCACGCACACGCACGCACACACGCACACCCACTAAAATTGAATACTGCATTTAAACTGAAAAAAACAAACACCCTCTCACTGAAGCTGAATACACTCTTACTGATATTCAGTCGCACACGTCCACTCAAATTTCATAAACACCCACACAATTTCCCCTGCCCCAGGGCGTCCCCGGGGCAGGGACGAAACTACGATGAACCTCGCCGCTGTGGCAACACCGGAATAATTTCCAGGTAACCTTCCTTCACAGCGCAAAAAAAAAAAAAACTTCCGGGTGACAAGATCACACGAACGGCATGACACGTCTCAATTGTTCTATGTAATCATAACTTACGGTATGTCATCTGTTCGGGTCAACGCACTTCACCTTTGACCCATGAAACTTGCTTTTGAAGCGGAAGCTTCACTACAGGAACTCGTGCTTCGATTGCCGGGTGCCTAGTTTTGACCTTCAGCTGAGTTTGAGGTAAAACCATGAAAAAGTGAAAAAGAAAGTTAATCAATATCGATGACTGGGAGTCGAACCGGTGGCCGCTCGAGCAGGTCTCCTTGAAGGGACGCTCAGCGAGAGCACTAGACTGTCGTCGCAGCCAACACCTCGTGTGAAAGGGCACTACAATCTCGCGTTGTGATTTGGAGAGCGTTGCCTTCATCTACTTCCATCTGCTCCGTACCGCGGCACTGCCTGCTCTGTCGCCTTCTGAGTCGCACAAATCCGTGCTTTCGCCCTTATTCGAATGTAGTAAACATTCTATGTAGTTTTTTTTGTTCTTCCTGGATGGACTTTTGAAGACGGAAGACAGTGCGGCGATGCCCTCAGAACAATAACTTGGATCGCCTTGCTGGACGCACATGAGAACAATGTATTGTTTTGCCCTTGCATGGAGCACCTCACTTCACTTGCAATACACAATGAAGTGATGGAAGAAAATCGGTCCGTAGGCCGACAATATACCCGCATAGCACCGTATTGTGGAAAACACTGCACTGAGCCATCGGTAAGTCACTGCCATTGGACGAAACACTGGGTGATGACACTCGCCGTTGGAAGTTCCTTGGGCTCCATCGGGGTGGGCCTGCGGTGGAGTTTGCTGAAGAACTGCTTGCAGACACTGTCGTGGAGTTCCGATCATGGAGAGATTAAAAGTCCTGATTCAGAGTAGTGCCTTCCTTAACGACATTAACATAACTTACGCGGTTATTTCTCCTGAATGCGGCTCTGGCTGTGAAACAGCTAACGACGATGATCGGACACTTCGAATAGTCCAGCAGCATTACCGGAGCGGCTTGTAGCATCTCTATGTCCTGCAACAATTTCAGGAACACCTTGTGTTTGATTATTGATACATCGGAAGCAGAATCCACAAGAAAGTTGCTCGCTCTACTTGCAGCTGGATATCATGTGTTTGAGCGAACACTTTCAAAAAAGTTTTGTGAAATAAGCTTTTTAGGTTAAAAATATGGCTTTTGCGGCATAATATTACCAATGCTGGCGGACACCAGAAAACGTAGGAATCGTCTTATGTAGTAAGCTGGTTAACTAATTTTTAGTAATTATTTTTTTAACTAATAGAGTTAGGCGCCTAGTTGTGATCAGAGATTTGTAGCCAGTCGTTAGTAATAGTCATATCAGTTTTTTGAATTTCGAAAATGCGATTATCCTTGGCGCTGTGGTTCGACAATATTTGGCTTTTCCGACTCGTTACGTGCACTGGAGGGGTCGCTTTGCCTGCAGGCTTTCGAAAGTGCATGCATTTTCGCACGATGCAGCGAAATTTTGTCGAGCCACAGCGGTGAGGTTCATCGTAGTTTCGAAATTAAAAAAACTGATCTGACTATTACTAACGACAGGCTACAAATCTCTAACTTCAACTAGGCGCCTAACTCTACAAGTTGAAAAATAATTATTAAAAATTAGTTAACAAGCTGACTACTTCAGACAATTCACCGGTTTTCTGATGTCCGTCAGACTGCCAATATTTTGCCGCAAAAGCGATATTTTTACCCCAAAAAGCCTATTTTTGAAAATATTTGAAAGTATTCACTGAAACACCTGGAATATTCTCGACTTTCTCACCTGCTTGGTCAAACTGAAACTTGATTTCTTGAAAGTTCTTCGACTTCATTGTTTTGTGACACCTGCTCGTACGCTTTGCGAATGGGTGCCGTGCGTTGGTTACAAACGCTGTGGGAAGGCCTTTTCTTGGAATTATGAAAACATATTTTGTCTCTTGCTTGGCAAGTAATTTCTGACTTCACGCGTCGTCTTGAACACTGATCGAAAGCATTATCTTCCCGTGCGCTGGTGTCGAAACGCCGCAGATGATGTCCATCGCCCTGCAGGCGAACGCACCCCTGATAGGGGTGGCGTTGCAGGCGAAGGAAGCTTTGCTGTGCGCGTTACAGGCATCCTCTGAATAAGACGTAATGCCGCGCCTAACTCTCCAGCGTCCGCTGCGATCTGTTTATACTGCTTTACGATGCGAACAGCTGTCTCGAACGTCACTAATGACCCTTTTCGCACCGGGTTTCCAGAACTACTTGCGAAGCGATTTCAGTTGTTAACAGTTCATAAGGCATCTCCTCAGACGCTCAGTAGCCGCAAGCGTTCTCGTAGCGTTTTGACACACTCTAAAACAGACACTCCTGGCCCGTGCTTAGGCACAGAAAACTTCGCCGCTCGATGACAGTATGCGATGGTGTATCAAACTGTAGTTACAAGTTTAAGAACCGCTATTGTAGCTTCACAAGCGTTCGGTGCTTCTTCTACTGAGGCATTGGTGACCGCTCGAGCCGGTTGGCCCGCTTTTTGCGCAATATAAATGCGGCTTCCTTCGTCCCCAAGATGATAAATAAGAAGCGCACTTTTCATATCCACTGACAACCTTGACCCTCCTTGCAGGGTCAAATATGTTTGGAAATTTTCGTACCTGTGACCAGGGCACCTTGGATCAGCCCGGCCTCGGCAGAAACGGTGAAGGCGCACGAACGCTGAACATGTTGTTTACGTCTTCTAACTATTTCCTTCCACAAAACTGGAATACTGCCTTCTACGTGGATGACCTTTTCAGCATATAATGCCGTCTTTGGCGTGTCTGGTTCAGTTAGGCCTCAAAACCTAAAATTGTCGGTCAAGCATCCGTATGCTTTATCCTCGCCTGGGAAGCCTTTGCAAGATGCGACGCCATTTTGGTACGACAGAAAACTGTGGCGGATTGTACAGACTTTTGAACTGAATCGCTTAACCTGATTTTTAGGGTTCCCCTTTGAAATAATTGAGGCTGTATATTCGGCTACTTATATCCTAGCTCTCAGTCTTTTATCATCTTTATGTTGTTGGCTGGCTGTATTGTACGATGTTCGTGGACATGCAATTGGTGCTTCCACACCCCGATTCTTGCCAAATGTGAACGATGCCAGCAAAAGCACTTGGAAAATTTGAGAAAGACTCATATGCAGTCACATCGAACTCAGATATGCAGCCGGGGCCGCTACTTGAAACCGACGCGTCATATTCCGTACTTGCTCGTTCCGATGGTCGTTTACATCGAAGAACTCTCAGATGTGCTGACTGGGATTTCCAGCAGAAGTTTCGTACTCCGCTTGAAGTTGCAAAACTCAGACGCATTGTTCATACCAGGGACCTAAGTCGGTGCGGGCGCGACGGACGCGGCCGCACTATCCGTCGTCACCAACTTGAGGGGGGAAGGGGGGCGGGCGCAGGGCCCCTGAAGGAGAACAGAGACGAGGCTCCGGGTCAAGTCGCAAATGAAAAACCAAAGATCCTTTGTTAAATGAGGACGTCGGTAGATATACACTTCAATCACGTGACACTCATAGCCAATTAACAGGTACACATTTAGAAAGAGAAGTAACAAGACAGCTCTTTGAACCAGAAGAAGAAATAAATCAGACATACAACGGAAACAATGCATTGTGCTCGGCTGGTCTTACTTCAGAACACACATACGGTGCGCTCATGAACAAATTCTGCTTACTGCTTGCCCTAGAGATAACCGCGAATTTGACTGTATATGAGATGGAATTTCTTCTCGCCTGTAAAGAACGCTATATGTTAAATATGGCTACAGTATAGATTATGTTTGATTTTATAAAATCTTAAATTTTCAACGCCTGTTTCGAAAACAAGCGCCAGCCATATTACTGCGTCTCCTGCCGGCTGAACACTTCGATGCGTGGGGCTTCACAATACGTGTTAATACGTGTTACTCATGGAGCCTCTTTATGAAGCTCAATATACGAGGGCAATACAGACGTGGGGAGGGCCTTCATCTTGTCCACCCTCTAATTCCAGGCAGGCTATGCAAGTTTTGAAGGTATGTGTTCTTGACTTTCGCACTGGGTTATGGAACAGCCCCCTGACTGCGACAAAAACGAGGAAAAACTATATATAACGCAAGGCGAACAGGACAAAGCCGTTTCTCTTGTAGGCAAGTCCGGTCGGTTTGTATACCATGCCATCGGAGGTAACATGGATGTGAAGCGTGCAGGGAAAGCAATGTGCGCAGCCAGGAACAGTCATCTGACTTCAATTGGTTTAAGCTAGGTCCTCTCTTTATATGCGGTCTCAGCTTCAGATCAGGACAGTGACAGGAGAACGAGTTAACAGAACGTGACTTTTATTCTTCAGCCACCTTCCAATGTGTGAGTGAAGAGCAGACGAAGTCATGTCCTCAGGAAATTCTATGATAAGCCATATGTGCTGAATGGTCCCTGATCTAGCATAGAACATTTCTTCTGCATACGATTGTCTAGCCCATGCAGTCTTTTCTTTGTGTACAAAAGTGCACACATTTTTTTATACACAAAAAATATTGTGTACAAAAATACTAATGTCCCGAATATGCACACATTCTTTTCTGTGTGCACCGCGGGAAGGCACTCGTAGGAAGCATGCACTTGATTTCAACCAAGGTGTTTTGCATAAATCTTCGTACGTACCCAAATTTTGGTGGTAAAAGATTACCGCTCGCCGTTAACCGCTGATATTTCTCGAATAGGCGATGTGAGGAATACACTACAGAGCAACATATTTTTTCAAGCTGCCCTTGTGGTCATTAACTTAAAATAAAGTGACCAAATAAGTCTTCGCAATATAGAAGCACGTGCGGATAAGCTGACATTTTTGTGAAATTACTCAGCTGGTTACATCGACTGAATTACGCCGCAGTTAACTAAGAATGTTTCTAGATTAGTAAGTAACGAAGCGATCAGTGCTAGGGGTAGCTAACTCTCGCATAAAGCTGTGACAGTGATACATACACAGTTCCGAACAAAACTCCTAAACGGGTTCATTTCGACCACCTGTGGTTCTGCAACGTGTACTGGCGTCACATGGAAGGGCGTCTTTTGCAATACGCCTCCACTGTTTATTACGTGAGTGTTGGAAGAATATATATATATATATATATATATATATATATAAACATGAGAATCGTAGATTTTTTTAATTACTACTATAAACATTTTTCTCGAAGCGCATTTGCCTAATTGGAGACCATGACCATTTTAAAAAAAAGTTTACAACGGCACTTCGTTTCCCTTTGGGGTGGGTAGCGATGGCCGATTTCGCCCAGGCCGTCCAGCGAGTCGACCTGCATGCACAGAAAAGAAAGAAAAGAACGGCATGATGCCTCTTTGCCTCATCCACAAGAGCTCCAATGCATACATTCACATGGACATCGACAGCAGCCGCGGCACTGCAATCGACTAGAGGTGGGGGCTTGATTTTTGTCTAAAATCTCTGTCACTGAGGTCTACTACTGAATCACATTAATAATCAATCCTCTCTGCCCTCAGCTGGAAAATGAATCCTCAGCTGAAAAACAAAGCGCGCGGCACACCGACAAAAAGCTACAGCGGCAGAGAGGAGGATGAGAGTGGGACGCGCCAGTCAAAGAGAGGCGCAAAGCCAGGCAGCTGGTTCGTACCCCGTCGCAGCAATGCCTGGTGAGCCAGAAACAGCACGAAGAGCAGCACAAAGTATTTGCGTGTTACAGGCTCAAGACACCGTACTTCTCGTGGTCGAAAGTTTTACTGTGAACACCTGCGATGGCACCAATCCGTGACTAAAACAGTTTTGTAGTCTGTATGCATAACGATGAGGCGAAATCAACCGCGAACAGCAGACAATTTTAAATCTGCATATTGCGGAAACAAATCACTATGTCCACTGCGACACACTTCGGTTCCCTTTTCAAGCAGTTCGGGTCACCGTTCTAGTTAACTAGACCGGTTAACTTCTGCCACCACGTCGCGCTGTCGCGCGGATTACGTTCGTTGTATCTGAAGTTCGCAGTAAATGGCCTTCTCATATTAAGGCAAAAAATAGTCAGGCGAAACCGCCGCATTCATTTTTTTTTTGCATCAAAGTGTGATATCAGCCTCAGCACTTTCAAGCGAACGACATCACTGGGCTTTGCGAGTTAACCAACGCAGTCATGTGCTCCGCACCGCCAAGATTGTTGCCAACAAGCTGCTTTAGGGGTGCGATATCAAAACGTTAGAGATCACTGCTGCACCTGCATTGGAGAAATGCCTAAGCAGGAGTTTTAAAACTTCGCGCCATGCTTTTTCAAGTTTCGCGCCACGCGTTTGTTCTGGCCACATTTCAGGTCACGTGGTGCAACACTTCCGGTGTTTTCAGATTTCGCGCCTCTTTCGGTACAGCCCCGCCCACTTTTTGGACATTTTTGGCTCTAGTAATTAGTCAGTTAACCCACCTCAAGTCCTCAATTTCCCTCACGGGATGTTTTGATGCTCTATCCGATGGTGCCATTATTTTTCGTATAAGTCAATTCGCTCGGACGTAATCGTGTGGACAAGCTCCGCAAACAAAGCCATGGAATGCTTACCCATTAAAATCGCTCATGAAGCGTTTACGAGAACTCTTGGTAGGCCACCTTGATTGTCAAGGCCTGATCCGATTCCCGACAGTAGAGTAGAGATCGTATATTGTGCACAAAGGCTACAGTGGATGGCTCTGCGACGTCGATGTCAACATCCGCACCAACAAAGGCGATATGACGTCCAGATAGCTATCCATCGCGTTCCCAAAAATCCACCAGCGCCTGATTATAGTGGCCTTGGACAACGTCATCTGTCATTCTTGGTCCCTGGGAGCGACGAAGATAGTGCAACCTGCGCGGAATAGCAGTGCAGAACGTGGACAGCTGATTGCGCAGGAGATGTGCCACGTGACCAGCTAAGCCAGCAAGGCATACCATGTGGGCGGTATTAAAACTTCTCAAATTGGTGCAATTGGTCGATCACCGACAATGTAGCGGCGCTTTCAACGCTGTCCCAGTATGCCGCCCACCGTGCTTCTACTGACATTTTAGACGTTTTGCCCAACCGACGCACAGACACACGCGCGCGCTAATGGATACTGCAGGCCGTGCAGCTCCTCGGCGTCCACTTTTGGCCGCCGGTTAGTAAGGCAAAAGCGTTTAATCCCTTATCGCTGTCGACAAAAGCTTCTAAGCAGAAGGTTGTAAGCAGAGGTGTCAAGCTTTTCTTGCCAGACCAGAAAAAAAACATTTGTGCAAGACGGGATTCGAACCAGCATCCTTCCATTCCACAGCCAAGCGTGCTAATGGCTACGCGACTTCCTGCCAACGCATATGGAGTTTTCCTTCTCTAGGACGCTGGAGAGTGTTTGCAGAAAGGCGTCGAATCATACGGATGCCTTCCAAACGCCCTCCAGTGTCTCCAGCATTTAAGATTCACAAACAATTGTGTATTTAATTAACATCTTAACCACATATCAGTGACACAAGCAGCAACACCGCGCTAAAGGCTTTCGCCTCACCGTACTTTAGGTCAACCAAGTGCCCCGCTGAATTTTTTTGCAGCTTAAATGCTGCCGTCTTATTCCTTTCTAGAATGCACCGGCGGCGTAGACGAAGTATGCGCCTCGCGTGCAAGAATACCGGGATTCGAATCGCTCTGGCGAACAACTATCCACCAGATAAAAAAAGACGAGAGAAGGTTTACAACGTTCGTATAGCGCGAAAGCACGGCGTATACATGTATGCAAAATTGTTCTGTCTCTGCGTAACTATCGTACATCCCTGGGAGTCGTCATACTACTCCTGGTCCAGTGATGCGAAGGTTAAGAGGTGCGCCCCTGGCCGGAGATGGGAAGTGATGCCACCGGTGGAATTTGTGCTCTACAGATAGCTCTTAGAATTAAATGGCAATAGCGCAACAGAGAGATGTGCACAAGAAATACTGACGCAGGACATGCGCTAATAGCACATCTCCTGCGTCAGTCTATCTTGTGTACATCTCGATGTAGCACTATTGCCATTTCAGTCTTCAAAAACAGGTAGCTTCAAAAACGTTCTTCAAAAACAGGTAGCTCTTCCCGAGCCATTTCTCTGCGATGGTAGGAGATGCCACGGCTGGACTTTCTGGGTTGGTCTCGTGCAGACAGAAAAACGTTAGACCATTTTTGTCGGGTCAGAAGCAACCGATTACAGATTTCGCACTAAAAAATCCTGATGTCCATGGAATTGCATAATCAGGCCTGAGGTGACGCCAAGGTCTCAGCGAATAGAACCGACAACGCAGTCCCTCACCGGAACATGATTTTGTCACCTTTGCATAGTACTTGGCGTCAACATCCTACATGAATTCACTAGGACAGGGTAATTACATAGATATGGGAAGCGGCCTTCGTTCTGCAGTGGGCGCATCCGGGTGGATGACGATGATCATGTCGCCAGTTCTTTCTGGGACGGTGTGCCGAAGGCTGGGGGAAGATTTCTTGTCGCGCCGCTTGTGGTAGAAGAGGGAGATTTTTAGCGAGAATACGAGTCACGCTCCTGCCTCGTTCGCTACAACCGAGTGATCCGAGCACGATGCCCTTACCCCGATAAGTATTTTGATGGTAGCTCCGCAATCTTTATTAGTAATCAAGCGTTCATGATAACTGAGGCCGTTTGAGGTCGGCTAGGATGTATTGAAAATGCATGAATTGCGAATTTTGGAACCTGGTACAAATAAAAGCAACCTTCAAAACTCGTATACGAAATTTCGATTATTCGCACAGACTCAACATTAGCCTCTAAATTTTCATTATTTGCAAATGCCCGCTGGTCACGAAAATAGCAAGCCTCGGAATGAAAAAACGAAACATCGCTATGCAATATGCTTACGGGACACTCAAAGCGGTGTCTGGTCGGAAGCCTCACTTTAGGCGGATGGTGCGAAAGCGCGCGGCCGTGCACACCCAACCAGCCCCAGCGACATCGTGGCGACCATGAGGCCGGCTGTGTGAGCTGCTGCTGCTTGCGTGCAGACAGTTCCTTCGGCAGTGGCGGCGACTTGTCCACCGCTGCCTGAACGGCTCGCCTCGGAGAATAGGGCATTAGGAGCCTGGGCCCTCAGCTGAAGAAAGAAAAGAAAATAGAATGGTGATTAAACTGCATGAAGTCAAATAAAAAAACATGCAAACCGAGACACCATGAACAACCCCGGGGCCTTTTAACCTGGATAATATTTAAGAATTCTTCTTTGTCTCCATAGCGACAAAATGTTCCACCTGGATAATATTTAAGAATACTACTTTGTCTCCATAGCGACAAAATGTTCAGAGATATCAAAGCTGACATAAACGAAGATTCTGCAGCTTGTTCAGTTTGCAAGTCCTGCCTATCCCCATAAGGAAAAGCACAAAAGTCTGCTGCCAGTAGGGTCATTCCTGCTTCCCTCTTCTATTCGCGCACAGCAGAGTGAAGAAAGCGGGCATTGAGGTCTGTTGAAAGCGATACTGGGAAACGCAACAAATATTAGCCTCTAGGAGAGAGAAATCAAAGTTATGGTTCCTTAAAGCACTCGTCGACCGATTGGAAGCTTTTGCCCTTCTCAATCCTGTTCGTCCTTACGAAAGAGTATCATAGTTGAAGAGCGCAATGATTACTAGCTGTTACAAGACAATCAGGCTCAATCGGAATCTCCATGTGACTCGATGGTTCTCCGGCTAAGCTACTGATCACGGGGGGGGGGGGGGGGGGCGGGGGGATGTGAATCCTGCTGCGATGACAAGCCTGCGACTGGAACCAAATGTAGAAACATCCCTGTCCAGGAATTCCATGCGCGTTAAAAAAGCGCAGGGTGCAATCAGTCATCCGGATCCCGCTACTAAGGGGCAGCTTCAGGGGGCAAATGTCTGACTTATTTACTCGCGGTGAGACCTGCCCTGGTTTAAATATGCTCATATGTTTGAGTAATGCTATTGGCGTGGAATAAAGCGGACACTCTGAATAACATTGCGTGAACACCACTGGTTCTGTCTGTGTGTCGCCTGAGGGACGGTGACATCAAACCTGTATTTCAACCACCTGCACCTCAGTGATGTCTCGAGGCCATCTCAATGGAAGGCATTTTTACCAAATAGTGGTGCGGAGGGGCGTAATGAATTATTCTACGTGTACACATCTACACCTCGACCTACAAGCCTTTGGGATGAACTCACCATGCTGGTCGCAGCAAGCACAGTCGACGGCTGTGCCAGGATAGGTTAGCTCCCACAAGTGCGCTGGTGGCCCTCGCTTCTCCAGCACGCCTGGGTCTGGATGTCCCCGTACGCCACCAGCGACGAGTGCTCCGTGTGCGCTGCTGTAGGGTATGACCGGGGTGATGGGCCGCTGGATTGCAGACTCCCGCCAAGACCGCTTCTGCGTCCGACAGGGGCCGGAACACCCACCGCTCCCGCGGCGGATGTGAAAGCGTGTTTGATCGCCTGGAGACCCGACAAGGTGTACTCCATAGTGTCCTTCTCAGCTGGCGGCAGTGGGGGCCACTTTGGAGATATAAGCACGGCACTTCTGCGGCTTTTCGATAGCTGCACTCCGTCTTTGTGGTGCCTAGAATGCAGTGGGCAGCTTCAAGGCAAACGAACGCGGAGTGCGAACCACGCGCGAGGGTTCTTTCTTTTGCCTCCTCTTTTTGGTATGCGCGTTTTAGTGAAGGGCAAGTGGGTTGAAAATAGCTGGAGACAAAGTGGACAAATTTGAAAACCGTCATACAAGATGAAAAATCTTTCACGTTGAATCAAGGGGGCGAAAGAAGGCAGAGTTGAAACATTAAAAACAACGAATTTCGAAAGTATACATAACCAAGAAGGACGGCAAGTGCAAGCTATGCTTCAGCTACAGCGAAAGCACAGCCGGCAACATGAACTGGAGCAAGTCAGTTTCATCACATTTCGCTTTTAAACCTGGGTGCCGCTGCCGGGACTTATCTGCTGTTGCGTGCAGGTGGAGTGCATAACGCGACTGTGTACGACGATGAATGCTAGTCTGATTCAGAGATTTGTTCTCCCTAATGGAAAGCCTCTTTCAATACTTTCTGCCCGACAGGCATCATGGCCCGCTGGGACGGAGCAAATTAGTCTTGTGCCTAGTCGGGCCTTATTCGCCGTTTAGGGCACTGTGTTTGAAGTGGTCTAGACCCTCCGTCACATTTGAGGAAAGGAAAGGTGCATAACTGAATCACTCTGATGGCGGATGGCCCAACCAAGCCTTAAGAGAAAAACAAGACCGCTATCTCGAAATAAGCTGCCAGTCGGCGTTCGTGTCCTTCTGTCACGGCGCTTATGAGGTGTCCACCGGCAGAGTGGTCCAGTTATGCGTCTTTCCATTTGTCAAATCAAGCGGAGGGTCTCGCCCTTTCGGCGCTGGTGACGTCAGTTGACACCAAAACACAGCTCGCGCCTCTGTAAAGGACGAAAATACAAATAATTTTTATTGCGATAGTTTGTCCAAGATCTTTTCTTTTTATTCGAGAAGTGTGTCATGAAACACATGCTGAGAAAGGAAGGAGAAAGTACAGGAGATAGAAAGTTAAAAGAGGAACTGAAGACCAGTTTTCGCTGCGGTAGTCGCTGAGATTGCTGGTGAAGTGAGTTCATAGTCCACTTAACGGTGTCACATTCGCAGTTCCACCGGAGGCCCACTTCCCTGAGGAGCAGTTTTCAGCTGGGCACATCTACAATAAATGCCGCACATCACAAATGTCCGGTGAAGGGCTACAGTTAGGGAAGCTGTCAGTTGCTGGCGGGTATCTTTCACGCCACTGATGAGGACGGACCGGGTCAGAGCCGCCTTGCCCTCATCCGGCGCACTGATACCTCCTTTTTTAGATGTATCTTAGATGTAATCTTAGATTTTATTTTTTATTTAACAAGAAAACGGAAATTTGTGCTATCCAAGAAGGTGAATGCTAGCATCCAGCCAGGAAATGACATTGCGGATAATAGCGAACAGCAGCCGGATTAAAGGAGAAGTGAGAATGAATGGACCCCTGACCGTGTACTTTTACTTCTTTTTTTGCCGCTCTGCCCCTCCTGTGAGCATAGGCAGCGAGCTTCAAGAAGTGACGGGGCATGCACCCTGCAAATCGCGCATTGCCGCCACGCAGCACATGAGGCGCGCTATCGACGCAAGGAACGTTAGGGGGGGGGGGGGCGGGGGGTGCATAAACGGAGGCTAGAATCCGGGTGCAGTTACAGACGAAGGAACAAAAACACTTTATTAGAGGATGACGCCACTATATATACATTTAAATCGCGCAACACTTATAGCCAAATAACAAGTACACAGTTACAAAGACCAGTCAGAAGACAATCCACTCAACCAAAACAAGAACTAAAGTCACGTAAGCAAAATATATTTCCGCCAAAATAGAAAATAAAATAACGGTACACTCACTTAAAATGCACTCCACATGTACACACTTAAATTCAATACGATATATACACTGTAAAAATAAAACGCACTCTCATTGAAGCTGCATGCACAATGTAGAAAACAAAACACACGTATTCCACGGAAACTAGACGTGCACTGATTGAAATTCAATCACATACACATTCACTCCAATTTAATATACACCCACAGACTTTCCCGCACACCGGGGCGCCCCCTCAGGGTGCTGTTGCGCCCCCAGAACAGTTGTCTTCATGTAACCTTGCATCACAGAGCCAGAAAATACAGTATTGCGTGACAACAAGATCACATGACTGCGGTGTGATAACGTCTCAACATTGTCATGTAATCATTCCTTATGGCAAATAACATGTCCTCATTGCACCACACGGTGGTGAGCACTGCGCTGAGCCATAGGGAGGGCAGGCATTCTCATTACACGAAACAATGGGACAAGACACTGGCCGTTGGAAGCTCCTTTCAATCGATCGGAGTCGGGCTGTGAAGGAGTAGGGCTTAACTACTGCGTGCAGACATTTTTATATAGCTCCGATGATGGAGAGATTTGAAGTCCTGATGGCATCCGAGCCAATCAGAGTAGTGCCCTCTTTAGCGACATCTGACATAACTTGCGCGGTGCTTCCGCCGAATGTTGCTTTGGCTGTGAAACAGCCAGCGACACTGATCAGGCGCTTGGAATAATCCAGCGCTGTTACTGGAGCTGCTTATGGCATGTTTATGTCTGGCAAAAATTTGAGGAACACCTTGTGTTCGGTGACTGATACCTCGGAACCAGAATCCAAAAGAAATCCCAGTGCTCCTTGCTGCACTTGTATATTAATATATATTCTCAGTTTTGTCTTGTGCTTACTAAAAATGAAAAATTGATATTCTGAAAGTTCGTCCACTTCATCGTTTATTGACACTTCCTCCTACGCTTTTCGATTGGACGCCGTACGTTGGCTACAAACGCTGTGGTAATGCCCTATCTTGGAATAGAAAATCATATTTTGCCTCTTGCTTGAGAAGTCCCGACCGCAGGAAAAGCAGTATCTTGTCGTGCTCTGTGGTCGAAATGCTGCAGCTGATTTCGTCGGCCTGCAAGCGAACGCACCCTCGATATGGGCGGCGTTGCAGGCGAAAGAGACAAGCTTCTGCGCCTTACTTCCGAGCGCTCGCTGCGAACTAATCATAGTGCTTCTCGCTGCGAACCCCGTCGTTTGCCTGTTGCGGCCACCGTATCACCGCAAAGTCCGAATCTCATCCGCCCACCTGGCTTTCTGCCCACCCCAGCTAACCTTGCTTCCTCTTGGAATCCACTACTTGGCCGTTAAGCAGCAGCCTTTATCTTGCCTCCGCATTACATGCCCTGCCCAAGCTCATTTCTTCCACTTAATTTCAACTAACATGCCATTAACCAGCGTTTGTTATCTCACTCACTCTGCCCGCTTGCAGTCTCTTAATGTTAACCTATCATTTTTCTTTCCATAGATCGCTGCCTTTTCCTTAACTAAAACTGAATAATTTTCGTTCGCCTCCACGTTAGGCGTCTCAGAACATTTAGTCACTATGGAGCCATAGACGCATATATTATCCAGTATCAAAGCCTCAGCGATGTTGAGGAGGTCTTGTTTAGTGCTCTTTTTTAATTATTTTTTATTTCTGCAGTTCAGTCGCCATATCGTTTTCTTCGCTTTGTGCAGCTGAGGGCCCTGGCTCCTTATTCGCTCTTTTCCCAGGCGAGTCGTGCAGACAGCTCTGCAGAATTCGCCGCCACCGCCGAGGCAGCTTTACGCAGGGAAGCCGCAACAGCTCACACATCTGGCCCCATCGCCGCTACGATGTCTGTGGGGCTACCTGGACCTGCACTGCTGGCTGCTGCTGCATCTTTCTTCTGAGGTTAGGCTTCCGAGCAAACAGCGCCTTCAGCCTCCCATAAGCTTGGTAGAGTATTGTTTCGCTTGTGATATTCGAGCCTCTCTTATGATCGAGACCAGCGGGCGCTTGCAAAAATGAAGAACATTTATGTGGAAACAATAAACTTTTATGTACAAATTGCGGTTGCTACTTTTCTTTCAATCCGATTCGAAAAGTATGCATTTTATGCATTTTGAATAAAATCGAGCCCACTTGGAACGGTCGCATTTGTCATGAACGCTCGCTAATTACGAATGAGGGCGGGGCTGGAGTCAAAATACATATTAGTGGAAGGCCAGACCTATCAAATTTAATAGCATCACTAGGCATATCCCTTAACCGCTGCAACACTGCGCCAATTATAGAAGAGGCGACTTCCAGGAGTCTATGAAAGGAGAAAATGACCAATTACGCATATACGGACATTAACCCAATATCGCTATCCGAATAACTGCCATCCGTAAAAACTCGATCTGATGACAGGAACAGAAGTGGAAACCGCGCTTCTAGCGCACCTATTAAGGCGAAAGCCTTTAATGCCTCATCTCTGTCAACAGAAGGTTGTCGACAGAAGCTTGTCAGTAGAGGTGTCACGCTTTTGACGGGTGTCCACGAGATATGTGAGACTAGTTACTGCGTAATTTCCTTTCCTGAAATACAATTTTCATTTTCTTCATTACGGCTCCTATTTCTTCTTTCACTCCCACTTCCTACCTTCCTCTACAAACAAATGACGAGTGCCCACCGAGATATCTGAGACAGTTACTGCGTAATTTCCTTTCCTGAAATACAATTTTCATTTTCTTCATTACGGCCCCCCTTTCTCTTTCTTCTTTCACCCCCACTTTCTCCCCTCCTGTACGGTGCGGTTCAGGTGTCCACCAAGATGACAGAGAATTACTGCGCCATTTTCTTTCCTCAAAAAGCGTTGCTTTCAAAGGGCAAGGCATCGCGCTGAATGGATGGCGGCGTTCCGTGGACTTCCTGGCAACGCTACAACAAGCTGTCGCGTTCCACTCCTAAAGGCGAAGCTTAAGCGTCATTAATTAGTTTATTTATTGAAAATACCTGCAGCGCCCGCAGGCATTAATGCAAGGGGGATGAGGATACATAACAGAAGAATAGGCCAGAAAAGATAGAAAGAAAAAAAAAGGCAATACAACAAGGCATGACACAGCAAGTACAAAATAAATGAATATGAAGAAACATTTATTTATTTAATTAGTTAATTTTATTTAGTCATTCATTAGTAATCGGACATTAATTATTAATTTGGCACTGCTTAGTAATTAGTCATTAATTGTGTGTGACGTCATCCAGTGGTGACGTCATCAGTGCCACACAGGCAGCCAATGTGGTGTGGAAAACGCTTTCACCTCTACGCACTTAAGACAGTCGAAGCGCCCCCTGAATTTTTTTGTTTTTTATTTGGCCTAACTACGCAAATCAACCATATTTCTCCTCGTCAGCTCCTACCTCCGCCTTCTTGCTTCTGGTGATGTCGTGGCTGCATCTTCTTCCATTTGCCCTCTTCACCGCTCTCCCCTTTCGAACGACTGTCGCTGTAAAAGAATGCAGGGAGATTACCGAAGGTTTCCATCTGCCATCGGGACGTGACGGCACTTTTTTAAGAATGTCATCGGTAGCCTTCAGCGCTCAAATGAAGAAATTTTCACTCTCCACTGAAATCAAATGAGGAGAAATGACATGTGAGGCATCCATACGCATGCCTCTAAGATAAGACTCTTCTTCACCTGCACCCGTTCTTGTCCGGCTTAGAGGAACCTTCTGAGCGTAGCAATAAAAAAATCAACTAAACAATCAGGTGGGATAGACGGTCATTGATTTAAGAGTAGTAAAGCGGAACTGGCAGACGAACCTAAAGACAGGACTCAGGACAAGCACTTCTAGCGCTTGTGTGCCCATTCTTGCAATACACTGAGTTTTAAACAGTCAAAGCACGGGATGAAACAGCTAGCTATCCGCATATTCCTGCGTAACTATCTAGAAGTTAGGGCACAAATAAAGGAAAGGAAGAAGACAGCTAACAAAATATGGCCTCTGGCTTTAACATTAACGGCAATTTGTGTGACGGCACATGATAACCGGAGTCTGCTATTTCACTTTGGACAGCAGTTGCAGCAGGGAAGTGGGGATTCCTTTTCAGGACCGTTCGCTATTTGAACTCAGTAACAGAATTGTAGAGAAAAGCAAGCCTCCACCTGGACTGCATCGCAAAGGCCCGCCAGCTGTCGTTGTGCATGTGAATGTATTCTTAGCAGCCCATGTCGATTGTATCCCTTTAGGTATAGAAGCATCTTAGAGCTGGTGTTGAAATAATCCTGGGCTGCTTTTCTTTCTTTTGTGTGCAGGTCACAAGAAGCGAGGGTTCACTTATTGGACGCTCTGGGCAGGATGGGCGGTCGCTATTGCCCCCGATGGAAATGAAGCGGCGTTGTAATTTTTTTCTTCCAAACGCTTATGTTTTACAAATACTCAAAAGAAGTTTTGAGAAAATATTAACGGATTAAATTTAAAAATAAATGAATCCCAACGATTTTTAAACATTTTCTATCAGTACTCATGTAATGAATGGTGGAGGCGAAAAGCAAGGCGCCCTTCAGTGAGATGTCAGTGCACCTTATTGTCTACAGTGCAGTCGTACAGCTTCGTGTGAGTGTGCTGGCTCTTAATGACGATTTCTTTGTTGCGAACGAATTTATAAACATTCATATTATAGGTGCCGTGTATTTCAGGCTATGAATACTGCTCAGCAAATAATTTCACAGAAATACCAGCTTAGCCGTACGTGCTTCTACACTGCCATGAAATCTCACTTGACCAATTCGTTTTGCCATTATGGCGAGAAGTTCACCTCCAGAAGAAAATGTTACTGGACTGCATAATTGTTATATCGCCAATTCAAGAAATACTATTGGTACACTGCGAGCGGTAATCTTTCGCCGCCGCAGTTTGCGTACGTCTTCAGATTTGTGCAAAGCGAATAAGTTGTTACAAGCGAAAAACCTTTGCTCAAGGTCGGTTCACACCAGGCGTACCAGGTGTACCAAGTCAGTTCCCGATAGCGTCCAACCGAGCCAACTTTGCACCATATTTTCACTTCTCCTTCGTCTTCGTTCGTCCGTGGCGTTTGCTTTTTGGGCAGATGAAGCCCGCCGGGCGACTCATGTTGTGTCCCGAGAGTGACATGGCTTTAGACGAGCGACATGTGGGAGTACAGTTTTCGCGGAACGGCGACTGGTTGCCGTGAGGCGCGCAATCTGATATGTGAGGTCACTAACTCTGGCCACAACCACGTAAGGGTCATCCTAGTGGGCTAGTAGCTTTCGTTGCAAGCCGCGGTGCCTGCCTGGGTGCCAAAGCCAGACAGTATCGCCAGGAGCGTAGACAACATGCCGGCGGCGGCTATTGTAGCGGTCCTTGAAGCGCTCTTGAGAAGCAATAGATCGCAGGCGGACAATCCGACGAGATTTTTCAGCTGAAGGCAGGATCTTGGCCATACAAAGGTTGCCACTGGTAGAAAATGGGAAGATGATTTCCAGGGTGCAGCGAGCCGCGCGAGCGTACTAGAGTGGACTGTATCCTGTAGTGAAGCAAAACTATCTATAGTACTATCGGCGCATACTAGACTTAAAATAAAATTACTATCACTTTCAATTCTAACGCAAAAGCGGGACAGTTCAGTTTAAAAGGTAGCTGGGACAGTGCGGAAAAATAGCTGGAACCGCATCTGATGAAACAACAAAGCACTTTTTGTGCTGGCTAACGCGACACCATCGTGCACAACAGACGTCGTCTTGCTGACGTAACCACTGCAGAAATTGTTTTCGCACACAAGCTTCGCAACTGGGATATCGTGACACTAACACTTTATCCAGTAACTTTACGTAGGGAACGTCGGCAGAGCTCGGTGACGCGTAAGCTGCGAAAACAGGAGAGTCTTGTCAGTTACTAATATCCGCATCTTCGTACAACACACCCGGGAAGCCAAGTTCTGGATGCAGTGGTTACGCGTGGTTGATTTTATAGAATCGATAGTACTGTATAGAGCAAGTGGTATCGATAGCACTATCGATGTAAGTATCGAAAGTACTATAGATACTGGATATAGTGTTAGTGGCGCGAATATCCCAGTTGCGAAGCTTGTGTACGAAAAGAATTTCTGCCCCGGTTACGTCAGCATGACGACGTCTGCTGTGCACGATGGTGTCGCGTTAGCCAGCACAAGTAGTGCTGTTTGTTGTTTCGTCACATGCAGTTCTAGCTATTTTTCCTCACTGTCCCAGGTACTTTTTAAACTGAACTGCCCCGCTTTTGCGCTAGAATTGAAAGTGATAGTCATTTTACTTTAAGTGTAGTATGCGCTCACAACTCGGCCAGCTATTTTTAAACTGGTTAACTTCTGTACAGGAGTGAACGATGAGTGGGCTACTTGATATGCATGATTACAGAACAAACTGAGCAGGGTACAGGACACAGGAGAGAAGCAAACAGGACGACGAGCTTGTCCTCTTTGGTTCTCTCCTTTGTCCTGTTCCGTGCTCAGTTTTATGTTTGTATACAGGTCAGCGTATAGAGGAAAAGGCACCTGACATGCGCAGTGCATATATGCCAAGCTATCACGAGCCTACAAGTAATGAGATGCACAGCAACCGTTAGCGAAAACTAATACGTTTGAAATTACAATGGGATATTTAGATTGTATTTTAAACATATTTTGTATTCATGAATGCACTAAAAATATGCAGGAAATAGGTTCTTGAAATTTTATGCTTGGTATTCGAAATATATTCTCAAAATTCGCCAAAAATACCTCACTTAAAGCATACTTCGAGCAAGTTTCAAACACATGAAAAAATATGTATGCAGTTTTAGTATCTTGCCAATGTACTGAAGTATACTTTAGTAAATATGAAACTAATTCATCCGAAGTATACTTCAATTATAGCCAACGGGCAGTCCTTTTAAACGTATTTGCAGCACACTTCTAGCTGCCTTAGCCTAGTGCTCGAAATCGCGTTTAGGGAAATGGCATTTGCGTGTTGGCAATGTATTTGAAGTGTACTTTCGTAAATACGCAATTAATCCGTCCAAAACATACTTGAATTGCAACAAATGGGCAGTCCGCGTAAACATATTTGCATTACACTTGAAGCTACCGTGGAACAATCTCAGGCTCGAAATGACCTTCCGGGGAACAGTGAAAACTCTACCTTTCCTCTCGTCCTTTCGTTTATGGTAACTTCCAGCACGAAGGCAATCACCACTTATTTACATCACGTGCAGAGAAAATGATAGCATTATACCGTCAAAGGCGCCTTGGGTACATCTAGGCCCGAATATGCCAGCGAAAAGGTTGATAGTCGCAAGTTACGACTAGCAATTCTTTTCTAGATCTCCCCAGATTAAAACCAGACCAGTACGGCATGTTTGCGATAATTTGGAGGTCCACAAACGCCTCACCGGGCAAGATATTGCGTCGTCTCTCGGTGGGTATTACAGTATAAGGCAAACCAAGTAAGAGACCTGTCGGAGCATTTCCAGCTTCCTGGGCACTTTCGTTGGCATGTGCTGTGTGAAGACATCGTTCCCGTTCCGAAAATGAGGATGGGGTACCATTTGACTTAATATTGGTGATAGGCCTCCACTGTATATGGCGCTCCAGAATGGCAGGCTACCATTGTAACAAAGACGCAAAACCTGCCCGAACTTACTTTCGGGAAAGCATGGACTGGTTTCTGGCCATCCAGAAAGCCGCTGCGGAGCCTCCGGAGTGGCTCTCGAGGCTAGATCCGCTGTGCAATTTGCGTGAATTTTAATCTGACACAGCCAGATGCATGCTGGCTGACCACCACAGTGCTGTGTGTATGTACCGTCCGTTGCAAAAGTTGACAGCCCACCGCGGCATTTAAATAAACGACGCGGTGGATTGTAAAGTTTTGCAACAGACGGTACACAGCGTTTAGTGTGTTTTGTTGATTTTTGTTTTGTTGAATGTTATGTGTCAAAGCTAGACAATAAGGAAAAAAAAGTGAATATTTGTCTTCTCAGTGATGGGTTCATTTTGCTCATTGCTTATAGCCTGATCAATAATTTGTTGTGCATTTGACAGAATCCCCTCTAATTCTGTGAGGCCGACTAGTACAAATTTTTTGAGCCAAAGCAAATGGTTTGGTTTGGTTTATTGGGGTTTAACGTCCCGAAGCTACTAAGGCTATGAGGGACGCCATAGTGAAGGGCTTCGGAAATTTCGACCACCTGGGGTTCTTTAGCGTGCACTGACATTGCACAGTACACGGGCCTCTAGAATTTCGCCTCCCTAGAAATTCAGCCGCCGCGGCCGGGATCGAACCCGCGTCTTTCGGGTCAGCAGCCGAGCGCGCCGTAAACACTGAGCCACCGCGGCGGGCCCAAAGCGAATATATTTTTAATTTATTAGGTGTATATTTTCAGTCTATTTTTAATGTATTATAATGTACTTAAAGTATATAATTAGTATATTTTTAATGCGTATAAATATACTAGGTTTGGTTTATGGTTTATGGGGTTTAACGTCCCAAAGCGACTGAGGCTATGAGAGACGCCGTAGTGAAGGGCTCCGGAAATTTCGACCACCTGGGGATCTTTAACGTGTACTGACATCGCACAGTACACGGGCCTCTAGAATTTCTCCTCCAAAGAAATTCCAGCCGCCGCGGCCGGGACCGAACCCGCGTCTTTCGGGTCAGCAGCCGAGCACCATAACCGCTGAGCCACCGCGGCGGCATAAATATACTAAAGGAGCAAAATGTACTTTTCACGTATATTTAAAATATTATATTATTCCTAGTATACAAATAAATCATTCGTATTGCAGTTAAAGCATAGGGACAAAAAAATGCGAAATAAATTACATTAATACAATATGTTCGGAATGCATTTAGAGCACATGCTTTTTTTCGCTAAGGAATTAACGTTTGTTCTTCTTGTTCAGGCCATCATGCTCTCAAATGCCATCGTTACAATGTGATACATAAACAGATACATTTATGTAGAACTGCTTCCCGTAATCTGTGATATTGTACTTCTATTTAGCCTTTATCCAGCTCGTGTATCAAGATGTCCTTCACATCTAGTAATAGCTGGAAACACTTCCGAAGTTTGAGCGATGAACCACTGCCACGCGTGCAATCTCTCCACCGACGAAATGCTTGATAAGCATCGCAATACATTTCCATGTCCAGAACGCAAGGTAGATACGCAGCAACTATTCAGTTATAAGTATGAATGTATCCATGAACACACTGCGGGTGCGGAAATAAATATTTCATTCGTCCTCAAAGATATTTCATGAATGCATGAATTGAGTACTGCTGATAGTTATCGCAAATGCTGCTGTGGTGGCACGGGGGGTACGGTACTCCGCTCCTGTATATATACAGGGTGTCCCAGCTAAATCTAACCAAGCTTTTAAAAAACACGGGGTGTCCGAGCCGTCTGAAACCAAATGAGGGTTGTTTAGAGCCGCGTGACCTAGTCTGCAGTATCTTCTTCGTTCTTCAAGGTTGCCTAATTAGTCAAGCTTAATTAACTAACTTTTTAATTATTGACTTCCGGAACAAAGTGTCAATGGAAAAGTTGTAGATCGCTTTGAGAAACAGCTTGTTGAGACATTTTCAGCAAAGTAATATTTATGTAAAGTAGTTTTTTTACCGGCCTTTAACCATAACCCGCACAGTAAGAAAAAGCTTCCGCATGACAACTGTGCCACTTCAACGCCCCAAGACGCACCTTAAAGAATAAAATCAGTTTTTTCTGAAGTCCTCTCCTCGATGAGACTTTGGGTGCACATTGGGGCAGAGAAGTGAGAGAGCAGCTGGTCACGTGACAACTTTCTTGTACGGCCAATAAATGAAGCTACGTAAATCGTAACTTGACGGGTATAGCACTACTAGCGGTTTTTCGTGGTGACCTAAAACTTTTGCATTGACACTTTCTTCCTGAAGTCAATAATTAAAAAGTTAGCTAATTAAACTTAACTAATTATTTAACTTTGAAGAGCGGAAAAAATACTCAAGACTAGGCCACGCGACTATAAACAACCCTGAGTTAGTTTCACTGGACTAGGACACTTCGCCTTTTTTAAAAGTTTGGTTACATTTAGCTGGGACACCCTGTATATGTGTGGGAAAAGCCAACAGCCACAGAAACCAAGGGAGACAGGGGATTTTTTTTTTATTTATTGATTTATTTTGTGCTGTTGTTTCATCTAGATAATTACTGAATATGTTATCGCTTAAAGCAAATTGTTAGAAAAGCAGAAGAAAAAAAAGCCGCTCATTCCCCTTCCTTTGTTTGCTTATATATATATATATATATATATATATATATATATATATATATATATATATATATATAGGTTGCGAAAGCGTGAAGTACTAGACTGCTTATAAGAATATATAGCGAAGTATACGCTTCGTTAAAGGAAACATATTTATTCAACTCGACGTTTCGATCGGAAGACCGATCTTCTTCAGGAGTGATTTTACATTGTTAATGCATCCCCTTTTATAGGGGCGGGCACAGAACAGGTAAGTGGGAAACACAAAGCACATAGCAGAAAAATACGCATAAAAATACGCATAAAAAATTATTACAGGCAGTGCGACCCACACACACACACACCAAAAAGAAAGAGAGAGTGCGAGGAACAGGTTGTATTTTCTGACTGAGTACCTGTTCCTCGCACTCTCTCTTTTTTTTTATTGGTGTGTGTGTGTGTGTGGGTCGCACTGCCTGTAATAAATTTTTATGCCTATTTTTTATGCGTATTTTTCTGCTATGTGCTTTGTGTTTCCCACTTACCTGTTCTGTGCCCGCCCCTATAAAAGGGGATGCATTAACAATGTAAAATCACTCCTGAAGAAGATCGGTCTTCCGATCGAAACGTCGAGTTGAATAAATATGTTTCCTTTAACGAAGCGTATACTTCGCTATATATATATATATATATATATATATATTGAAAGGGGGTTTCTGCACAAATGGTACAGGGCGTGGTGTTCACGGCAGGCGACACAAAGCGGCGAGCAGAACGGCTGGCAGCGCGGGAGACGGCCGGTCCAACCCAAGCGACCTCGTGCAGCGCGGCGGCGCTTCGTCTTTTATTGACGCTTCGTCGTCGTCGGCGCTCTGGCAGCGATCGGCCTAGGCGGATCAGGCGCGGCCGTCGTGGTTCGCTACAATATATATATATATACTTTAAACACTATTTAAACACTATTTACAGAACACCTAGGTAGGGGCTACATGGCACAAACTCGATAGAAAACATAACAGAACTGAAAGGCCAGAGAGGATATAGTGCGCATCAGGAGAGGAAACCGATCCGGAAAAAAGTCCAATCCTTAGTAAATGTCCGTTGCCTGCAGCAAAGTCTGCCACGACAGTTTTTTTTACAATGATAAATTACAATGATAAATACCTTCGACCTTTGAAGCTTAATAAAGGAGTGTCTAGTGAATGCACAGGTCTTAAAAACATATCCTCGAGATTTGTATTAAGGCCTACATGAGTAATTATAAGCATGTTAATTACAGATGTCGGATTCAACCGAATAGCAAATTTCCTCCCTTTCCGGAATATTTTACCCGTGCTTGGCGTTTAGGAGAAGCGCCATCTTGCGGCACTCACTGAACATCCCTCTTGCAATGTATGGCGCTGGCCCAGCAGATGGCGCAGGTGGCGGATCGCGCACAGCTTTCGCGCCCCGTGAAAACGAGGCGAGAAAGGCTAGGCGGGCGGCCGAGAGCTCGACGAACGAGAGGAGCGTCTCGCGAAAGAGACGCCGCCAAGCTGCTCAACGACAACGACGGCGTGTCGCTACCGAAATGCAAGCAGACGAAACTGCTTTCAATATGTACATCCCGGCCTAGCTGAGCTAAGCTACTGATCATTTTTAAAATAATTGTGTAAAAGTCTTACATGAAACACCCTCTCTACTTGCCGCAGACATCAAAATATTAAAAAGGCGGTTCGTTCGCTTTAAGAGGAAGGAAAAAGCCTGCCTATAGTAGGATACAACTTAAAAAAACAGCAGTTGCAAACACTGGGCCGAGGTACGCGGCGTCTTGTATTACTCCGCTGGCCAATCGCAACTGTAAACGAAATTAGCTTTTTAATGTTTGACTATATCAAACAATTCGTGAATAAAAATTCTAGAGGTCATAATTTTTTTTCTTCTCATAAGCTTCTTGTTAACGTAACAAGAAGCGTTTAAGCAGCGGACTACTTTTTCGTCGTGGAGGAATTCTGTGCGCGAAGGCTGAATATGGGCGGAGCTTCACTGCAGACTTAGGTTGTATCCGACTATAGTAACAATGGCAGTTGATGCAACTATGGCTAAGTGGCGGGATCATTGGCGCTCTCATCAGTGCCTTGTTTTGTATTCAGAATTCTTGAAACCTGTTCTTGTTATCAATATGTGGACTCCTGGGATATTTCAAGGAAACAAAAATGAATTAGTGACGTAGGCTTACGCCCAAGGCATCCGCCAAAGAAAGTCATCCTGCAAATAGCAAATGAAATTCTGTGCTGCCAGCCAGACTTACCACCAAGGCCAAGGGAAACGTAAAGTTGCAGCAAAACTACTATAGAAGCCCCCGCATCCAAAAATTGGTGGTCCATAGGGAACCTTAGAGTCCCCTCGGTGATGGCCAGGAAGTTAAATCGTCAGTAGAGATGTTCGAGTTACGTCATCAGAGCGTAGGCTTTCAGCCAAGAAGGAAGACAATGGAAAGGACGTCGCGTTACATTTTTTGAGGCCGTGTCGGCTACGCCATTCCATTTTACTCGACCCGCCCGGGTAAGGCTTTTTTTCGGGATCTTAAAGAAGGAGCCTTCGCTGCGCATGCGCGTTGTTCACATACCGATGTAGGCAAGTAGATCTTACTTTTTTACCCTGCACCACGCGCCCATTCCTAACGCTCCAAGAGGCCTGATAGCGTTAAGGGCTCCGACAGCGGCGACCCCGGCGGCGGCGGCGTTGGCGTGTCGAGAAAAAGCAGGTGGCCTGCCTGGCAAGGTCACATGGCATTGTGACGTCATAACAACCTGCCAATGGTTGCAGATGCCACTTGCCCACTGGATTTTGAGCAAACTTTCCCCCGCAGTGGGTAGCGGTTCATGGTTGGTAAAAAGAGGTCGCTCAGGAAGAACACCGCTTGACCACTTCACTGCGCCAGGAGTGGTATGAAGTCTCCTCAAGATCTATAATTGTAACGTAGAGAATTACCAATTACGCAAATCTGGGCTTCTAGGCAGAATCTAGGCGACAAACAAGAGTTACTTGCGCGTCTGGAATCTCTTTGCTATCGAATATTACTCTTACAGGGCGTCTGAAACGCCTTCTGAAGAGAGCACATCAACTATCTCAAGCTCTGCGTTGTGTTGTCATGAACGCTTGATCCAAATAATGCACAAGTGGACGCAGCAGAGAACCCACAACCAATCGCGAAAGTTAGCGAGCCCTTTCAGGCGACTTTTCCACGCTCACACTCCCCTCCGTCGCTCGCACCTGCATGTACCAGTTCCGAGATGCCTATTGGTTAGATTCCTTTAGACGTCAGACATCTACAATGGCCGCGCCAGTAAGTCGCGTAGCTCCAGGGAGTCAGGAAGCTCCGCCCCAGGAGGTTGGGCCGGCGGAGGTGCGTCGGACTTCAAGCGGGCACGAAGTGAAGACAGGAGAGGCAAATGCGCGAAGATGATGAAACTCAATTTTTGACTAAAAGAACTCCGCTTCTACAAAGGGCATTAAAAAAATTCTTGCTGGAAATATTCGTCAAGCGGCGTACCAGGCATACCGTAACTTCATTACAGCCTGTTTCAGAGCCCCTTCAAGGAAAGAAAGAACAGTGTCCGTGTCTGGGAAGTCATACGCAATGGGGACACCAAGATGGTGATGCTATTGCGTCATACTGCTAAAGCGGAGCTTAAGTGACCCTTTAATTTTTTTTTTGGCGTCCAGCTCAGCTCATCTACTTTTCTTCCTCCTCAGCTCATCTACTTCCTCCTCGCCCGCCTCAGTAGTCAAAGCTTTTCTAAGCGATGATTGCCTCCTGTGGCCGTCGCCCACTACACTGGAGCGAGCAGTGGAGCGAGACACCCGCTTTGGACGATTTTCTCTTTCTTTTTTTTCACGGCACCATTTGCACGCTTGCTGGCAATTTACCGCTGCCGCGGGTAGAGCTTATCTCTGGTTCGGATTTTCGTTTGCGCTACGCGGGTCGATGTTTTACTAAGTGGCGTTTACGTTGCGCAACTTCGCTCTTTAGAGTTTGTCTACAGCCGGTACTGTCAGCTCTGAATATCGTCTCCGCTGCCCGTACAGATACAGCGCTTGGGTTCAATCAGCCTGTTCTCTCAGCAGACGGAGCTTTAAAAGTCTACTGTCCCGCAGTGGTGACGGCATTCTGGCGAGCAGGAACGCAGCGAAAAAGCTTCCAAACATATGGGGCAGCCCTGCGCCCAAAAGCACTGAATGACGCGGCGGCGGCGGAAGCAACAAGCGTGCTCGGCGGTCGTCGAACAGAATGCCTGCAGTTCTTGGCTGCGCACATTTAAACCTGGCAAGGAACCTTCAAGATAAGGAACCAAAAGCAGCTACAACGATCTGGAAGCAGTTCAGTGCGCGTCGGAACGATCAATCGAGATGAGCGTGGTCGCATCTCGCGTCGCAAACGATATAATAAAGCCGCCTACCGGCGGTTTTGTGCTTGAACAAATGAAAGAAAGATGCGCGGAATTCTCACAAATAAGCATTGGCTCGATGCTTTACAACATAAGAAAGGAATAGAGAAAAAAAAAGAAATAAACAAAGAGGAGAAGGCACGCGAGATTTTTGAAGCCTGGCAAATAGCTAGATACGGTGCGGAAAAATGTGTTCGCGAGGCCTCAATTCACCTGTATCAGAAAGAACTTGACTTTTTGGTTGATAAGATAGGGTACTTTTGATTTTGGCATTAAGTTTGGTTGCGCATGCTTTGCTCTTGATTGAAGGTCGTTTCGTTCAATAAATCAGTTGTTAGTCTACGCTCGTCCTGTCTGCATCTTTTGTGTCCTGTCACCTGCGTAGCTTCATGTCGTCAGAGAAACTGGAGGACGCTTAAGCTTCGCCTTCAAGAGTGGAACGCGACAGCCTGTTGCTACGTTTCCAGCGTATTACTCATGTACGCATCCGCACCTAAAGAGACTTCACGAAATCAAAGACTACAACGCAGTCACTAGATCCACTTGTATTGAGTTTGAACCAAAGAGCTCTGGCAACGCTTTTTGTTTTTAATCATGGTATTTATTAAAGTGAAGAAATGTTCAGTTTACACGAAGTGCAAGGGAAAAAAGCATTCGTAGCGTGTTCTGCGCGTGCTCGGCTCGCAATCTGAAAGATCAGGGTTCAATTCCTCCTATCTCCCCAAAATTCCTTTTTCCATCTGGAGGGCATCGTGTTACAACGCCCACAACGGCTTTTCTGCGACACCAGCTCGCTAACGCTGTCGCGTTAAAGCCGACTGTAGTTGCAGAGCGTCGATTGGCGTTGATAGTCAGGCTTCGGGCGAACGACATGCACAAGTTCCGGGCATGAACAGCGCCGCCATAGAGAAAGAACCAATAAGAGAGGACACTCCCATAGACCCGAGCGGCACAATCGATTGTAGAGCACCTAGCGGTTGGTGAGAGCAACAGGCCCAGACTTCCTGTTTCGGCTTCACTGGCGCGAATTTCGAATTGCTTACGCGCTACCCACTCGATCCTTGCGCACCAAGCAATTTCGAATTGCTTGTGCGTTACCCACGTTTGGCTGTGGCCAGAGGCGGACAGAATGCCGAGCTTATTTACCTTGTGCCAATTGCGTCGTACCGAAATTATTTGAGCGTAAGTTGTACAAACAACAGAACTTTAAAAAAAAGCAGCTTTGGATTCATAAATCAACAAGGGCTCTTTCTGTCTGGTGAGCTTGTTTCCTGTTCGGAGCAACTGGTAGTTCAACATGCAGTATTTAATAAACAGACGGAGTGTCGAGGAAACTGTTTATTCCAGGGCAATAAAAAGAATGAGCACATAAAGGCTGCCCACAAACCGAGGCCAGCATGGTACAGAAAAGTTATATAGAAATATAACACTGTTTCTTAATACAGGCAAATCTGAAAGAATTAACAGATAAAATAAAAGACAGGTAGTCACGGTAGACACAAGGCACGGCCAGCTTTGTGAGCTTCGTGTGGCCAGGGTCCATGAAATCTTTTGCAGTGAAATGGTCACTGCAAACCCTGTATGTGGCATACAGTAGGTTGGCCGGCTTTCTCAGAAGGTCGTCTCTTCCAGTGTACTGCACCCATGCTGTCATCCTGCAATGGCGATGACGTACCTAGCGTAAGCGTAATTGCCTGAAAAATATTCTTACACTTGGTACCACAATATGTTTGTACCAGAGGCAGTTCATATAGCCACACTTTAAGGAATAAAAATTGAGGGGTCCGCAGCAAGCTTATGACAGGCACTGAACAAAAAGCATGCTTTCTTGAGGGGTCTTGAATTAACACCTACGCCGATTGAAATAATACGTATCACACAAAGCCAAAAGTTGAAAGCCCTGGTTACATTCCTTTTTTGCGGCTTTTTTTACGGCTTGTCTAAAATTAAAAAAATCTTTAGTCGCTCCGCCACTGCAAGCATTCCAAAATAATCGCTACAGTATTTATTAACCTGTAGTGGTAATAATTTACAATACTTTAAACTCAAATGAAGAAGCCGTTTTGTCCAAACTTTCCTATTATGAAGCTAGCGCTATAAATGTGAATAAATGATTTTTGTTTTCACTCTTACTGCACAAATAGTAAGCGTAAAAAAATACAAAACATAAGAAAACTCAACGCACCTGCTGTCCCGGAAGAAACTAGTCCCTGGCTTCTTGTGCGTTCTGCCGTTGTTCTGGCACTACGACACACAGCAGTAGCTGCCGTAAGAAGGGCCGCCGGACGACATGACAGCGTGTTGTGAAGGATTCTATTGCATGCATGTGTTATTCTGAATAATCAAAACAATATAGCAAGTCCTAATAACGCTAAAAATTATTTTTCAATGCAATAGTAAATCGCGCCACAATACAATATCGCTGCCACACAAATACACCCAGTACATTTTGAGTCTAAATAGGAGTTGAACGCAGGCGCAGTTAACATATACCCGAAACGTACAAATACGAGCCCTTTCAGGATTTGAAATACGCGCCACGCCGTTCCTGCGCAAGCATACGGGAATACGGCATGCAATGCGTATCACCACGAACAAAACAATATATCCGCATTTGGCCCTGTAATAAGGCCCAAGGCTTCAAGACTGCGCAGCAGTTTGGCCTGAAACTGCACCGCGCAATGAGTCTATGCTGTATTCATTCGGGCTCTGGGCCCCCATGCCTCCCTCATACCACTCCCTTACTTTTGTAAACAAACCACCCACACGGCCACCGCGCGTGTTACGCAGTATGTTAACAGCTCACTGCGATGTAAAAACGCAACAGTTGCTTGTGCTGACTTTTTATGTCAGTGTTTTCAAGCATAATTTCTGCAAAAAATGTGTCTCAAATGCTGTCCAATACGAGAAGAGTCGCTTCTGCAGCACACCAACACCGACGCAGCCGACGCCCACAATCACGTACAAATGACAGTGCAGACGACGCTCGAAAAAAATAACAAAAAACTTCGGAACGTTTTTCAATAAATTGCCTCTTCATATATATGTTAAAACAGTGGCGTTGAAGCATAACATATTTATTTAGCAACAAGAAGTTTGTGTGGTTATTTCATAGTTATTGAAACAGATCCCGATAAATTCAGGCAGTTATTAGCATCACATTTCAAGGGCTGAGTTATTTTATCGTGGTTTTGAGTGTGTGCATGTGTTTTTTTTATCTCTCTCTCCAAGTTGTTCTTGAGCTGCTGTGTCTTTCTTATGTTAATACTTTTGATAATGTTGATAATGTTAATTTTGACCATGAACCCTGTACTTTGTATTTCTTGTTGATGTTATCGACCACTGTATTATGAAACGACCGCTCCCCCCCCCCCCCCCGCCCCCTTATGTAATGCCCTAAGCCAAGGGCCCTTAAGGGTAAATAAATGATGATGATGATGATGATGAAGAGCATTTATTTTCGCGTTTGCGACCTCTGGCGTTCGGTGAGAATACTAGGCGATTGCGTACTCGTGACGTACTTCCTGAGGCCAGTTTCTGCCGAGTGTCCTCTCTTATTTTTCCTTTCTCTATGGCGCCGCTGTGACGCTGACGATCCGTCGGGGAACAGATCGTAGTCAAGCTGACCAGGTAGACGAATGCTCTCCTAAGGGCGAAGTACCGGCGCATAAGCTTTTCACTAAGTCCACGGCGGCGAATAGGCGTGCAGACCTTTACACGGTAACACGGCTTGTATTCCGCGTGACGTCGGCACAGGTTGTGCCATCGGGCGTCGGTGCGGTGTTGATCTTTTGTCCGTAATCGGGCAAGTTGCTGGGCTGCTTCTGTGCTCTGTGGTAGGCGGCAAGGTCGATGTTGTCTTCATCTTTGACGTTTGGGAGCATGGCGTCAGCGTGGTCGTGGCCTAAAGCTGATAGAGCTCCTGACGTCGTCGTTCAGTAGTCACCCATTGCAAATCGAGTAATTGCAACAGATACCAGCAGAAGTTCGTGTTCGTCAAAGAGATGGCCAAACCTGTAGAGTAGATATAAAGAAAAAAAAGGTCTGTTTTTAGCCTTCAACTAATGAAAATATTCCGTACGTGGCATCAAGTACGTGGTCTTTGAGGTTTTTTTTATTTCTGCCAGCAATACAAACGACTGAAGGTCGAACCTCTTACTATTGAAGAAAACACAACACCATGCACTTGCACACGTTGTGTTCTGCACAGTGTCTTACCGTTGCTGGATGCCGCTCAGAAGCGCGTCGGTAAGGGGTGTGCGGAAGTGGACACCCTTCATGCGCAGATGTTCGATGCAGAGCTGCAGTACACTGACTGTGGATAGCAAGTAATCCTTAAACATTCTCATCTTTCTGGACGACGTCGGTCGCCGAAGCTAAGGTCTTCATTACCTGCGTACATAGCGAAAGAAATATTCGTTCGCTTCCTACACTTTATTCTAGTTATGGTGGTTTATAAGCGCAATAAATGCGAAAGGGAACACTGGACGAGCCGACTATTTACTTCTAAAATAGTCAGTTGCCAACGGACTATGATCGGTGGTTAGCGGAACCATAGGGAAATATCAATACAGGTTGTGGAGAAAATAGAGCCTCTTGGCATGCACACAAAAAAGATTGGACTCGGACTCAGCTGTGGGGGCATGAAATGATTTTAAGGACGTGACAATGGAGAGACGGCAACGGAAAAGAGGAAAGCACGCAGGGCAAGAGTCACGCACTCAGTACAGTGTCGCTCGAGAGGCCTAAAACCTACAGAAAATGCCTCACAGTTTGAAGGTGATTAAGCAGCATGGCTTACGGACGTGGCGCTGATCCTATGGTGCCCGGCGACCCAGCAGCTTTTCGGCGGTCCTGTCAGACAGCGACGAGTTCGCTCTGACCTGGCTGGCTCCCGGCACGGTCCGGCTGGCTTTTGGGGCTGCGACCACGGCCCGGGTACTTGAGGGGAAGTGTTAGCGGAGACCTATCGCATGCCCTGCCAATCCTGCTCCCCCCCCCCCCCTCCCGAGAGGACTGGGAGGCTGCCCTGCTCGGCTACTCAACACTAAAGCACCAACGAGCCATTGTAACAAAAGCCAAAGCCGCCGCGGAAGGAACAGGGGTCCCGGACTAGGGATCCCTTCTAGTGATTGGGGGGAGGGGGGGGGGGGGCTTTAGGTTCGATCCAAGCAATACCTTCTTTGTAAATCAAACAAATAAAGGTTTTACACCACCCCCATTCCCAGGGAGGCCAGCATAGTTCGGGCGCCTCCATTATTCGGCGCAAAAATCGCACTACGTCTACCCGTCTGCTTGCGCTCGCTCCCTCGAGAAGCGCACTTCTTCTTTACCCTTATCCTGCTTATCCTTTCCGCACCGAGGACCACGGTTGTTCTTCGGACAACCTGATTGACTCGCCACGCAGAGCGGTGTACGGGGCGTTGCTGTGCTACCCTTAGACTAAGCTCAAGCCTGGCTCATGCAGGCTTCTACTTAAATACAAGAGAGAGATATATTTAGGCTTGTTCAACGAAACATATATTTTTAGGATTTCATTTCTATTAAAAGACATCAGGATTACCCATTAAAATTGTCCTCACCTCCCAGTACTCCTTCACGACCTGCGGGTCCTGTGGGAGCTCGAATGGTGGTAATCGTAGAGCCATTGAAGCTTTTTCCTGCTGCATCTGTGTTAGGGAGCCATTCCAGGGAGTCGAAGAACGAGATCCACCGAGTGACAACCGGTTTCAAAAGTGACCGTCCGCAACAGCTCACACCATTTTCTGAAATTCACAGTCGTTTCCGCTTCGGAACTTGTGATTTATTTGCAGCGCAGAATAAAGCAAGGACTCTCTTACGCGAGCTCCTTTTTTTCTTATTCCGGTGCTTTAAATACAGTGCGCAAATGAAATATTGTCGCCAAATATCGTCCAAGTCGCTCTTTCCACCTCGTAAGAAACGGTTCTCACGTTTTCTTAAACTTAACCTTAATGTTATTGTTGCCTCTGTGATTTTGGCACATACACACGACAGGGGATTCTCCATTCCATGTAGCTAGATTCCAGACTAGTCATCACATCCTCCTCATCAAAAGCTGGCAGTTTGGCACCAAGTACTGCAATAAATTCGCAAATCTTGGAGCCTGTACATCCGAAATGGCTGCATATAGCTGACAAGAAAGTTGACGACGAGCTTGTCGAGCTCGGGCTCAGGCCGAGGTTTGTTGTTCCCAAACGATATCGTGCCCCTTAAATCTAAAATAAAGATTGTTAGTCAAAATAATTTATGTATCGCCCAAACGTTCGCCCACAGCAGGTGGGTCTTGGACAAACGTCGTAAGGCCAAAGACTTTTAGTTTCAACCTCATAACAGAGCCATTATGGCACTACTGTCACCAAATCACCGTGAAATGCTAGCACAAGGTTTCTTCTTGCGGTACAGAAGCTTCCTAAGAACATACATTCATTTCGCTGCAGCCGAACGCTATGGCCTTAGGACTTTTGACCAAGACTGTGCATAATGCCACCCTTGCTCTGCAGTCCAGCTCAATACAGCGCACCCACATGTCTTTCGCAGTTCTTAAAATAAAAATCTGTCAAGGTTAAAAAATCACGCTGTTTAACCACGCTGTGTAAGCGACAGGTTCTGGCATCCATGGCTTCCCGTGTCGACGGAAGGGAGGATTCTATTCAGCAGTTCACTACATTCTGGTGTGGTAGCATTGTGTTCCAAGGACACTGTCGCCACATCGGAAAGGAGGACGCAGCCTGGACATAATGCGTGTTTCTGCCTCAACGTGTTCTATGTCGCGAATCAACATGTGCTCCGCGCATTGTTTCAGATCCAGGCAAATGGGTTTGGACACCTGGGCCTCAGAGCTAACGTACAAAATGAAGTTCACTGAAATCTAAGTTCGCAGCCAGGAACCGCCGTGTGACTTCAATAGGTTCCTACTCAGGCCTTTTTTGAATGAGGTGTTTGCTAAGGAATAGGACAGATGACTTATTCCATAAAAAAAAATATTCCCTAAATTTTCCGTGGCAAGGCATTTCCTATGGGCATGACTTTGTCCACTTCACTCAAATATTAAAAGGGGCTGAAACGTAATGGTAACGTTCCGTTGTTTAGTTCTCTTTCTCCAGTCTCCACATGTGGGTCGCTTCGCAATCTCGGATAGAATGCCTTTTCTGCATACGTGTCTGTCACCCTCGCAGTTTATTTTTTATTAGCATCAAAAGCAAGAGAAAAATGTCGCAGAAAAATGCCAGTAACCCACAAATGGAGGTGATTTACTGAGCGCAGCGTAGCCATGCATTGTCGGAAAGCATGCACTACATTTCAAGCAAGGCGCTTTACGCACATTTCCGGACGTATACACAAATTGTGGGGAGTGGTTACCGCTGGCAGTTAACCGCAAAAATTCTACTCGTAAATAGGTGATTTGAGGATTATGTAATCAAGTAACGTTTTTTTAAGCTGACTGAATGCCATAAAACAAAGTAAAAGAAAATAAATCATCGTTTGAATGTGGATGTACGTACGGCTATTTAGATATTTTTGCGAAATTATTTACTGAGCAATATACACACCGTAAATGTTTCAAGATTCGTCCGCAGGAAAGAATACGGTGTTAGGGGCAGCATGCTCTCACAAAAGCTGACTGCAATTCTCAACAAAACGCCTGAAAGCGTTCATTTCATGACAGGTGGTTCTGCAACGTGCACTGATATCACACAGAAGGGCGCACTTAAAACAGCGTTTTCAGAAAATACATAGGAAAGTAGAAGCCAGGCATTCACTCCCAAATTTATTCTATTATATTTCCTCAAAACGGTATTTGCCTAATTCTAAAGCACAATTATTTCGGAAGAAATAGTCGGCAACGTGGCTTGATCCTGCTCAAGCAGTGGCGTGGCGGATTTCGCCCACGGCGTCCAGCGAGGGACTTTCGCTTCTTGTGGGCTGCACAGAAAAGAAGGAAAAGGAGTAGCAGTGTAGTGCAGCGTTAATTAAAACTCAGCTCTATGAAGCCTCATTACCTCAAGGCGATGTTTCCATTTCACACCTTTACATCTACAAAGAGGTCTCGCACGCCGTTGCGATGCTCTCAAGCTGGCGACATGATTTTTGTGAAGAATTAGTGTCTGAGCTCTACTACTGAATAACACTGAAATCGAACTCTCAATGCCTAACTGGAACAGTTGCAGTGAAATGGCACACATAAGTTATTGCGAATCGAAAGAGCCAGCAATTGTCATGTTCGAGGAAGCCATAAGCGCATTTTCTTCCTTCGTTTTTCCTTTCCCTAATATTACCAGAGTAACGCAAGATTATGCGAAATATGGAACTGATTCATCGCGTGATTTAACTGCTAAGGGTGAGGATATTACAGGAAGGGCACACAAGAAGCGCTAAGATTGCTTGCCTTGTGTCCTCTATTTGGGTTCGTCTACCAGTTGAGCTTTACTCCTCACAGATCAGTGCCTAGACGACTTGAATGGAGAAGGCGTGGACGGATCCATCATCTTGGAGGCACGTGCGCGGATGCCTTAAACGATGTCATTCCCAATCCTTTCAACATCCCCATGCTAGGTGGAAACCGTATGTAATCTCTCTTCCTTACTTTTACAGAGATAGCCATTGCTTGAGGAAACTCACGGATGCGCGCGTGTTCACGTGACTGCATCAGAGACTTCGGTGGGTGAGAGAGTTGCAGAGGAAAACTGAACAAGCCGCTGCTACGCAGGAACGAGAAGCAAGAAAGCGGGGCGAGTGGTTGAGAATGAAAAAAAATCATATGCGTCATAGGTTTCACGCAGATGAAGCAGCACAGACAGAAGGCGGGGTAGAATGGCTCTATGATCTCGCGACCCCTTGAAACTTATGGAAAAAAAGTTCAAACTTAAACAAAAGCCGCAAGGATCGCTGTGGCGAAATCGACGATAACGATGAGGAGTGAAGGAGGGTGCGTGCAGTGCGCTTGGACTGGCTGAGAAGTGTTCGCCTTGATCGAACATGACCTCTACTATTATGAGGTGGGCAGCCGCTGCACTCTCCGTAATATGCGCTTGGCTGCTACGGGGAGCCACCTGTCAGGAACGGGGTGTGGCCAACAATGTCGGAGGAGGCAAAAACTCCGAAGGAGACCGCATTGTTTGCTGCTGGAACACTTCAGTGTTGGACCCCATTGGACTCACCCGGGAGCAGTGCCATATACTGACCAGCTATAGCAGAAGAAAATTGAAAATTGTTTTTTAGGAAAGGAATCGACACAGTAGCTGCTTCCCTTCTCTTTGACACACGAACCGCTTAGCGAGGACAGGATAAAGGAAGGAGCGAAAGAAGGAATTGAAAAAGAGGCGCAGTAGTCCGCAAGGATTTCGAGAACCTGCAGGTATATAACGTGCAGTGAGATCGCTCAACCAGAGCGCATTTTGCGCTTCAACTTTAGTGCAACGGTGCCGCCAGAGGTGCTCAAGAGCCACGCATCCTAGCCACTGTGGTACCACAACGGGTAACGAGGGCAGCAGAGAACGGGAAATCGAAGGAAGCTGCAGACTGACACAGATCTGCAGCGGCCGAAAGCATAAGAGCGTAACCCGCCAGGCAATCTCAGACGCAGCGCCAAGCATCTGGCGGGTACCACGCTGGAGCCAAAACGGCACTAAGAGCAACACAAACGTTCTGCGTGCTACTCACCCCAAACACTCAGTTCTCGCGGCCGGAAGCGTGATAGTCATACCCGGCGCTTTATAAATGGCACCAATTCGTGACTAAAAGACGGGGTTCTTGGCGTCCTGCTTGGCTCGTATAGGGTGAATTCTTGGCAAAGGAGCTTTTGATTCCCCTTGAGAAGGCGAGAACACCTTGTGATATGGCGCTCTTTAGCCCCAGATACCTTTGCCAATAAATATTCACTATCAGAATCGTAAATATCTGAGTTTGTACTGTGTATTCATAACGATGAGCCAAGCCAACCAGGAAAAATGGCACAATGTGGGATTCGTATTAAGGCGGAAGCCTTTAATGCCTCATCGTTGTAAGCAGGAGCTGTCGACAGAAATGTCACGCTTTTCAATTGGTCGAAACAGTCGTGTCGTCACAGTGCGCGAATCTCAAACGGGGCCAAATGTACTTTGGCTACTAACCATGCAACCAATTAAATGGATCATATAGTGATGCTCCAAGTAAGTTTGACTGAGATTAATTAATTGCTTACTTAACCAATTTGTCTAATTACCCTTTCTAGTCAGACCAGATAAATAAATAAAACTAAGTAAGAAATTGGCCGAGCTTGGGAACCTTCTATGAAGAAACCAATTAACCCTCGGCCCTCAGTCCCCAGCAGCTGCGGAGCAACTGACCAAGGCGGCGGTCAGATCTGTGACGATGCGGAGGGTGCTAAGAATCTCTGGCTCCGGACAGGCCGCCATTGGAAACTGAACCTGACAACGTTTAACGCAAGAACCTTATCAAGTGACGCTAGCTTAGCAGTGCTATTGGAGGAATTAGCCGGCATTAAATGGGATGTCATAGGCCTTAGTGAGGTTAGGAGAACAGATGAGGCGTATACTGTACTAAAGGGCGGGCATGTACTGTGCTATCGTGGATTAGCAGATAGGCGAGAACTAGGTGTGGGATTTCTCATTAATCAGGATATAGCTGGCAACATCGAGGAGTTTTACAGTATTAACGAGAGAGTGGCAGTTATCGTAATTAGGCTTAATAAGAGGTACAAGCTGAAGGTGGTGCAGGCCTACGCGCCTACATCAAGCCATGATGACCAGATAGTTGAAAGCTTCTATGAGGATGTGGAATCGGCAATCATCAAAGTAAAATCACAGTACACTGTACTGATGGGCGACTTTAATGCAAAGGTAGGTAAAAAGCAGGCAGGAGACAAGGCGGTAGGTGACTATGGCATAGGTTCTAGGAACAGTAGGGGAGAGTTATTAATAGAGTTCGCAGATAGAAATAATTTACGGATTATGAATACCGTCTTCCGCAAACGAGCAAACAGGAAGTGGACATGGAAGAGCCCCAATGGTGAGACTAAAAATGAAATAGACTTCATACTGTGTGCACACCCTGGCGTCGTAGATGATGTGGAGGTCCTCGGTAAGGTCCGTTGTTGCGACCACAGAATGGTAACGTCTCGTGTTAGCTTAGATTTGAAGAGGGAACGGAGGAAACTGGTGAAGAGAAAGGCTATTAACGGGTTAGCATTAAGAGGGAAGGTAGAGGAATTCAGAATGTCGCTGCAAAACAGATTTCCGCTTTAACTGAAGAAGACGACCGTAGTGTTGAAACAATGAATGATAATCTGACAGCTATCGTTACAGGGTGCGCCGCAGTAGTAGGTGGTAGGATTGTTCGACAGGATATCAGCAAGCTATCTCAGGAGACTAAAGATCTGATTAAGAAACGTCAAAGCATGAGGACGTCTAACTCCACAGACAGGATAGAACTAGCAGAGCTATCGAAGTTAATAAATAAGCGCAAGGTAGCCGACATAACAAAGTTTAACATGGAGAAAATCGAGCATGCTCTAAGGAACGGAGGTAGCCTAAAATCAGTGAGGAGAAAACTGGGCATAGGTAAAAACCAGATGTGTGCGCTAAAAGACAAGCAGGGCAATGTCATCAGCAATATGGATAAGATAGTTGAATTAGCCGAAGAGTTCTACAAAAATCTATACAGTAGCGAATCTAATCATCAAGTTACTGAGGGAGGCAGTCGAGCACAGCAATGGGACATCCTGCCAGTAACGAAGGAGGAAGTAAAGAAACCCTTAGAAGCAATGCAAAGAGTGAAAGCAGCTGGTGAGGATCAGGTAACAGCAGATTTGTTGAAGGACGAAGGAGAGATTGTGCTACAAAAACTAGCCACCCTGTATACGCAATGCCTTGTGACCTCGAGAGTACCAGAAGCTTGGAAGAACGCGAACATTATCTTAATTCATAAGAAAGGAGATGTCAAGGACTTGAAGAATTACAGACCAATCAGCTTATTGTCCGTTGCCTACAAGGTATTTACTAAGGTAATCGCTAATAGTACGGACAACCTTGGACTTTAGTCAACCAAATGATCAGGCAGGCTTTCGTAAAGGATACTCGACAATAGATCACATTCACACTATCAATCAGGTGATAGAGAAATGCGCAGAGTATAACCAACCCCTATATATAGCCTTCATTGATTACGAGAAAGCATTTGACTCAGTGGAAACCTCAGCTGTCATGGAGGCATTGCGGAATCAGGGTGTAGAAGAGTGCTATGTGAAAATATTGAAAGATATTTATAACGATTGCACAGCTACTATAGTTTTCCATAAAGTCAGCAATAAAATTCCAATACGGAAAGGTGTCAGGCAGGGAGATACGATCTCGCCAATGCTCTTCACTGCCTGCTTACAGGAGGTATTCCGGGGACTGGAATGGGAACAGTTGGGGATAAGAGTTAATGGAGAATACCTGAGTAATTTGCAATTCGCTGATGACATTGCCTTGCTAAGCCACTCAGGACAAGAACTGCAAAGCATGATCAATCAGTTAGACAGGCAGAGCAGAGCGGTGGAGCTAATAATTGACATGCAGAAAACCAAAGTAATGTTCAACAGCCTAGCAAGGGAACAGCAGTTCGCCATTGGTAGGGAGGTGCTGGAAGTAGTAAGAGAATATGTCTACTTAGGGTAGGTAGTGACCGCAGATCCGGATCATGAGAGGGAAATAACTAGAAGAATAAGAATGGGGTGGAGCGCATATGGCAAGTTCTCTCAGATCATGAATGGTAGCTTACCAATATCCCTGAAGAGAAAAGTATACAACAGCTGTATCCTACCGGTACTCACCTATGGGGCAGAAACGTGGAGGCTAACAAAGAGGATTCAGCTTAAGTTAAGAACAACGCAGCGAGCTATGGAAAGGAAAATGATAGGTGTAACGTTAAGAGATCGAAAGCGGGCGGAGTGGGTGAGGGAACAAACGCGGGTTAATGACATCTTAGTTGAAATCAAGAGGAAGAAATGGGCTTGGGCAGGGCATGTAATGCGAAGGCAAGATAACCGCTGGTCCCTAAGGGTAACGGAGTGGATTCCAAGAGAAAGCAAACGTAGCAGGGGACGGCACAAAGTTAGGTGGGCGGATGAGATTAAGAAGTTTGCGGGGATACAGTGGCGGCAACTGACAAAGGACAGGGTTAATTGGAGATACATGGGAGAGGCCTTTGCCCTGCAGTGGGTGTAGTCAGGCTGATGATGAAGAAATTGGCCGAGCTTGGGAATCGAACACCGGTCTCCGTAATGCGAGTCGAGCACGTTACCACTCCGCCATGCCAGCTCGATGGTTTGGAATAAACAAAGGTGCTTACAGTGAATGCGGTGTCTTCATTCATTCCCATCTTCCTCCCTTCCCGTGACGGCGAGGTTTAGGTGTCCACCGAGATATGAGAGACAGATACATTTCCTTTCCTCAAAAACCAATTCACCGACGAGCAAGGCGTATTTGTCCGCGTTTCAGATTGGTTCAAATTGTCGTGCCGTCACCGCGCGCGCATTTTGATGGGTGTCCACCGAAATATGTGAGACAGTAACTGCGCAACTTCCTTTCCTCAAATACAATTTTCGAATAGTGTCTACTCAGGTATATGTGAGAAAGTTAATGCGTAATTTCCTTTCCTCAAATACGATTTTCATTTTCTTCATTACAGCCCCTCTTTCTTCTTTCACTCACACTTCCTCCCTTCTTGTACGGTGCGGCTCAGGTGTCCACCGAGATGACAGAGAATTACAGCATCATTTCCTTTCCTCAAAAAGCGTGGCGTTCAAAGGGCAACGCATCGCGCCGAACGGGTGGCGGCGTTCCTTGGACTCCGTGGCAGCTCTACAACACACTGTCGCGTTCCACTGCTAAACGAGAAGCTTGAGCGTCATTACTTGGAAGTTAATTAATGCACCAACAAAATGTGCAGTGAACAATCGCGTAGCAGAATGCAGCACTCAGGCTTTCGCCTTTCACCACTTTAGCCGCTAAAGTTCCTCGTAATTTTTTTGCTTGAGGAGCTTCGCAATCTCCACAGCGACGCTCGCTTACCGTTGCAAGGAATTCGGGACAGCGGTCTAGTTGACTCATTTAGCCACCACGTCGAGCTGTTCCGCGGATTGGGTTCAGTTTATCCGATGTTCAGAGTGACTGGACTTCTCATATTAACCCTTTCGGCCCTGATTTTTTTTCTTTCTGTCGCATATTTTTTAGGTCTTCGTTTTTAGAATCTCTAAGGCCCCATAACCACAGAGTAATAATTTAAAGCTGGTGGTGGAAGTATCAAGTTATTTACAGTTATGGTGTCAAAACCATAACTCAGGGCTAAATAAGCGTAAAATGCGAATGCGAATGCTTTGCTTACCACAATTCAGAACAAAAAAAGCGTACAAAAATGTTTCTTATTCTGCAGTTTACAGAACTGTACGGAAGGTTTTTTTTATTTTGTAAGGGAGAGATAGATCTTTGCAGTTGCCAGAGAATACGCCACTCCCCCTTTTTGCATTGCGTTTTGTATCATTTATCTTTGTTCTTGTCGCTGACGCGTGTGTTCCAGCTGATAGTACGCCCCGTGAACAAGACACATGGTCAAAATTTGGGCAGCCTTCCTGGTAGGCTACGGTAGACAAGATGAAGACTTTCCCCAAATCTGTAACGCCCTCTTATATTGAGCTTCACGAACCGCTTCAGTAACCCTTAGCCCAGCACCCAGGAGATCTAAGTTCCAAGCTTGCGCGAGGCAGAGTGAGTGATGCTTGCACCTGTTTTCAAATTAGCTGTCTACTATAAAATAATTCATAAACGAGAAGATAATCTGTCGAGCCTGAAATCTTCACCGAACGCTGTTCTGTACGGGCGACAGGATATTCCCTTTCAGCCGCAGACTTATGCGGCGAGGATAACTCTCAGCCGAGGAGAAAGGGGAAGCAGCTTATGAGCATACCGAACACGCCTTCTGAAGAAAAAGTAAACAAACACGCTGCACTGTTCCTAGCGTCGTGTAGCTTGTGATGCACGAGCATCGCTGCGCTAGCCTCTTGCAGCCCACTGCCGATTTTCGCAGGCGGGGGAAAGCAGTATAAAAAAGCACTCAAAGCACAAGGTCAACCGTCTGTTTATTCTAACTGTTCGCTTGCTCCGGTTGCTCTTCGCCAACATCCGCATTGTGATTTCCAGGCTCGATCCGAACATTCACTTTCAACGATAGCGAAAATTACCGTTTTCGAGTTCAACAAAAACATAGTTTTAACAATTGTTCTACTTCAGGCGAAGAATATTGATGCCAGCAGCCTAACAAACTCATCAGTATAGGCGCCTCAGCAAAAAGACTAGCAGAACTTGCTCTAAAAAGATCATCTGTCATCACCCAAACCTCACCGCTGGAAACCGTTGAGCCCCAGTGGTGTCAAAATTGCACATGTTAAGAACGTGTTGCAGCGCAGCCCCTACGCATTCAATAATATCTGCGACGCGCATGTGAGCTTAGAGAGGCGTTTCACAAAACGTTTAAAAATCTGTGCGGAAAAGAATGAATGATTAGTGAGATATAAATCTACAATTTTGCTATTACTCGGCTTCTTCACCCATACCTACCATGCAGTTGCTCCTCCTTATTTAGACCCCACAGCTCAATCTAAATGCATGAACAGCAATGCCAATGGCAAAAGGGCTCCCAGAGCCGCTATCCTGATTAAAATGAATAGTATTTTCGTCTGTTACTGAGGCGCGAGCGCAATATTTGTGTTGAGGTGTCATTTGACGCCACTAGGGTCGAAAGCGTTAAAGTAAACTATTCAAAGTTAGGCAAAGACGGCGTGCATTTTTTGATTAGAGTGCGATATAAGCGTCAGCGCCTTCAAAGCAGACATGACGGCGTTTTCCGAGCTCTCCAACGCAGTCAGGTGTCCGCTACCGAGGGCATCGCTGTCAACAGGCTGCTTTAGGGACACGGTATAACTAATCGCGTATGAATCGTTTACAGCAACTGGTGGTAGGTCGCCTTGCTCGGCATCGCCTTTGTGAGATTCCTGGCAATAAAGGGCAGGTCGTCAGTGGCGTACACAGCCTTCTTCAGCGCATGCCTCTGGGATGTCGGCGTCAACATCCGCAAAAAAGTAAGTCATAGCAGGCGATATCAGGTCCAGCTTGCTATACATCCATGAAGCGTTCCAAGAAATCCACCTGCGTGGGATCACACTTGCTTTCGACCAGGTCATCTGTCACTACTGGGCCCAAGCAGAGATGAAGGTAGCGCAACTGGCGCCGGACAGAAGTGCAGAACGTGGAGCGCTGATTAGGCAGGCAGCGTGCCACTTGACCCGCGGGGTTAGCAAGGCATACCACGTGGGCGGTATTAAGACTTCTCAAACTGGTGCGATTAGTCCATTACCGTCCATGTAGCTTCGCGTTCAACGCTGCTCCTCTATCGCGCGCACCGATATTGCGATTCCACTTAGGCGCATTGCGCAATTGGCACAAACAAGCACGCGTAGATTGACCTAAAAGGCAGAGCATATTGTCGGAGTACACTTGGCCGCCGGTTATATACAGTTTCCGAGCTGCCTTTTTTATTGCTCTCTAGGATGCGGCAGCGGCGTAGAGGTAGGGCACCAGCCTCGAATGCAATATGAACGCGGTTCTAATGCCGGTGCCGAGGAATTCTCTAGAGAATGAATAAAAAAAACGGCTGAGGCTTAGCTAAGGTTAAGCCTAGTGAGATGCGAAGCATATTGGCGGCTAGGCTTGGTAATAGATGGCTTTCCTTGGTTGAATACTTGATCATTTTAATACAACCACTAGAAGCCTTTGTCGTGGCGGAAGACAACGGCATGGCTACAGCGGAACGCCGACTAACCCCGAGACGCGCGTTGGGTGAGCGCCTGGATTGCCACGGAAGCCGCGTCTGCCTGCCCGGTGGAGCGAGCGTTTCACCTACACCGAGTGTGAACGCGCGTTCGAAATGCGCGGGAATGCCGCTCGAGGACATTCCGGCGTCTGTGCGATGGCACGTTCTCCCTCTCCCAGCGCGTGACGGCGATCTGTCGTGACGTCATGTGTCACGTGGTATGTCACGTGATGTGACGTCACTGTACCACGTGGTCTGCACGGCGTGCAACCACAGCGACGGCGCGAGGTGGACCCCCGTCTTCCTCTGTCGTGACGTCATGTGTCACGTGGTATGTCACGTGGTGTGACGTCACTGTACCACGTGGTGTGCACGGCGCGTAACCACGGCGAAGGGCTGTAGTGTACCTCTAGTAATATGCTTCGCATAAAAATACGCCCGTTCATGAAATTGCATAACCATGTTTCGGGACCAGACACATCTTGGTGACCAGAACCGATAACGCACTCCGCCATAGGAACAGGATTCGGTTACCGTGGTGCGGTACTAGGCCTCAACCTCCTAATTGAATACAACACAGGTTTAATTCGAGAGAAATGGGAGAGGGCTTCGTTCTGCCTTAGGTTTAGTCGGGCAGATGAGTATCTGGTCGAGAAGTTATTTCTATGACGGTGTGCCGGAGGCTGGTAGAGGCATAATTCAGATCCTCGCGCTTGCTGGAACCGGGAGTTTTACTGCGAATGGGAGTCTTACTGATCCCTTGTTCTCTATAGCCGAATGGTGCGGCCACGGTACTTCGTTGTATCTTAGTCGCAGCGTCCTCCTCTAATGTGTATATTGACAGCAGCAGCCCACCACCTGTAGTCGCATGAGAGCACTCGGGATAACTGCGGCCATTGTAAGTGGGCTCGATTTTATTCGTAATGTAGAGCACGGGGACTTTTCGATTCGGATACAAGAACAGTAACCGAAATTTGCATCAGAAGTTTCGGTTATTGGCATATTCCTAATAATAGACTTCACAATTTCTTAATTTCCAAGCACCCGCAGGAAGCAATAATAACTAAAGCGTCGAAGGCACAGTAAAATATCGGTCTGCCATTTGCTTACAGGATGCTCAAACGATGTCTAGTGGGAAGTCTCACCTAAGAAGGCAGATGCTGCAGCAGCCATCCGCGCACGGCCGACCAGCCTGAGCGACATCGTAGCAGCAATAGGGCCTGGTGTGCGATCTGCTGCTGCTTGAGTGAGGACAGCTGTGTCGTGTGAGCAGCGGCGGCCGCTTCTGGACATCTACTTGGGTGACTCGCCTCAGACCAGAAGAGATAAGGAGCCTCGGCCCTCAGCTAAAGAAGGGAAGAAATGAAATGGCATTTATGCGGTAGAAAACAGAAATACAAAAAACAAAAAAAGATCTAATGACCAGTCTGTGGCCTTTGAAACTGGATAGTATTTAAGAATACGCCTCGGCTCCATAGTTACTAAATGTTCAGACACGGCTATGTAGACTTGCCCAGAAGATTCTGGAGCTGTTGAATGCAGGTTGAATGTGCAACTCCTTTCTGTCGGCAGAAGGAAACGCATGAAGGTGTGTTGCGTGTTATGTATTACTGCTTTCCTCTTCTCTTGGCTGACAGCACAGTCAAGAAAGTAGACATTCAGATTTTCGGAAAGTCGTAATCGGAAACTTAGAGGTATCAGAGCATGCAAAAGCAAGAAATCAAAATTCTGGTCCCTAAAGCGCTCATGGACCCTTGCAAGCTTTTCTATGTCTGAATAGTGTTCGTCTATCGAAAACAGTTGCATTTCTCTACAACGCGATTGCTATAGCCATTACAACAAAATTGCGCTCAATATTCGCATCCGCATGACTTAGTGGTTCTACCGTTCTGCTACTGAGCGAGAGGTGTGGGTCCGATCTCTGCTCCGGGGAAAACCTGGGACTCAATCCAAATGCAAAAGTGTCCTTGTCCAGTAGCGTCCTTGTCCAAGTAATCCGGATTCCCCCTAAGAGAGAGCTTTTGTGCGCTGTATTCCGCGACATATTCACCCATGCTGAGTACTCACATATGCTAAATTGAGAGATTATTTTCAGCGTTGCTATTCGCGTAGAATGAAGCGAAAACACTGAAAAACTGTGTCTGAATGCAGCTGTTTCTACCTCTGCATCTCCTTTGTAAAGGTGACAACAAACCTGTATCCTCTGTGAGGTATCGAGTTTCTCTGAATAAAGGGAATTTTTGCTGCAGAGTGGTGGTGGGGATCGTAACGAACAATTCTAGTTGTGGGAGTCAACCACTCCCCATGCTAATATTCGAGATGTCCTCACCATTCTGGTGGCAACAGGAACGGTTGAC